>NW_025533984.1:0-318971 GCF_020615455.1 Coregonus clupeaformis
ATAAACCTGTACACTGTGTAGAAAGAAAATAGTGATCTGAAGTGATCCCAGGCAGAGACTTTGTACAGTCCAGACACTGAAGACAATGCTTGCCAATGTCTCTGAGAGCTGGTGACATGTGTCTTCAGTATGAATGAGACGGCTTCCCCTTGTGATGATGACAGCTACCTGCTTCAGTACTACAGTGCATAATGTTAGCTGCAGCAGCAGCCTGTGTATCATAGAGACGGAGGCTACAAGCAGCTGCAGCTAGACAGTCATTCAGGCAGAGAGGCAGGCTGCCGGGGGAGGAGAGGACCCAGCCAGGTACTGTTGTATCATCCTTTTACCATCAATTATAGAACAGGGCAAGGAATGTTAACTGTACTGTTTCCAACTGATTTAGGCATCACCTTAGTGAGTCATACTGTAGTCGTCACACTGATTTCAGCGGACACTGTTCCTTTCACTGGGATTTCTTCAGTTGGGATGTCATTTGGTACGATGCAGTGATATGATAAGGATCCTGGGGAAAGCCATGTAATCTTGATACTTAGTCTATACAGTAGCATACTTTTATAATGCATTTGCATAAAATAATCATTAGACACAGATTATGTAAACCTTTGATTTGTAACCAAAACAATAAAGTTAGATATTGCTTTTTATCTCAATATAGCTAGATGGAAAATGGTTATGGCTTGTTACTAAAAACTTCAACAATGATTGTGAACAGCGCCATCTTTTAAAAATCCACATACAATAATATCCAATCCATCCAATTATATGAAGGTTTGAGTTTTTAACAGTAGCTATAATTATACATTACAGTTACTTATCATTATTCCTATCATTATTACGTGACGTTCTTTAGGTCATTAGATTAGAGATAATCATCATAGTCCCAAATCAAATACTTGTGTATCATACTACACTTCAACCGAATACAGCATCAGATCGGTGTCAAGTGTTTGGCTGACTGGAAACAGACACAGCATCTCAGGAGAGAGAGATGTGTTTACTTATAGAGAATAATGAGCCTAATTGGTAAATTGGTCCGATGATTGATCCAGTATTGAGTGTGGTGCTCGTCTGTCTGGGCTCCACAGTGAAGGATGCATTTAAATGGAAGAGACGACAAGCTGCTGGTCCCAGGGAGCATATCTGTTTAATACTGTAGCTGTTAAAACTATTATTTTCTCTCCAGAAGATTTCTTCCTGAGAACTCAGCCCACCCACAGTAGTTAATTAGCTAGGCACAGAACAACACAGTGTAACTGTCACTGGGCTTAATACATTCCTATTTATGGAGACAGTTTCATTTATCTTTCTTGTCTGTGTACAGTACAACTATAAATGCAGCTCACTGAGATGTTTTTCTTCTTCTCTTTTCTTCCTACAGCCCTGTGTGTCATCCATCAACGCCCAGTGGTTGAAATGATAAAGGACTCTGTCTGACTCAGTCAGCGCTGCCTCTACACTGTAACACACAATGACAGAATAACGGCTCATATAGCAGCTATTTACACCCAATCATAATAAATGCATGCGGTTATTAATAGCCCCGGGCTGGGATCACATCCTGTGTCGGAGGTGCAAACTAATCTGATATTTCAAAGCACCAACACCACTGTTCCATTGCTCTGGAAACGGCGCTCTCTCTCTCTCCTCTCTCCCTCTCTCCCCCTCTCTCTCTCTCTCTCTCTCTCTTTCGGATTCTCTATCCCAGCTAGTGTAATTAAATGTGTTCCTCTGTTCCCTTAACCTTTCAATCAGTAGCAGCCCTGGTGACAAGCTAAATATAGACCTTTAATTCAATAATTGTTATTTATCCGTCAATCTATCCGCTATATATTATTTCCGATGTGGCAGTGTGTAGTTACAACAAATGAGGGTTACGGTTCTCCATGGTACAAAGCTCTCATTACCACTGCTTGAGAGGCGCCATGGATCAATTATTACTCAATACATAACAATATTCCAGCTTGCACAGAAGACTTAGCTCTGGGACCTATCCCCTTCCTGGCTCCAGGTTTAAAATTAAATTACCCCTTTGCCCCGGGTTGCTGCTTGCTGGAAGCAAATCATGGATCTGAGGTAACATTTAATGGATTTGAAATATAATTTGCTTCTGGGTTGGCTCCTAAGAGACAGGCCACCATTACCCCTAACCACATTAGAGGTAATCAAAGATTCTCCTGAATTCGTTACCTAGACAGTAGACACAGAACATCATGCACTTTGAGCATCCATGTGACTTCCATTTATTTTCTGTTTAAAAGGCACTGAAGGGCACATTATGAGAAAAATATGGAACAATTCCATAAAAGACACCATAGATTAGATATAATATCCTTTAGATATATTATATTTCCCTAAATTCTATATATAATCAAAATGTAGCTTATGTAGTGTAATAAGCAGACCATCTGTCATAGTTTAGAATCTTAAAGGTAGTTTGGGATCTAAGTTTGATGTGGTTTTGAGGTCTGAAATAGGAAAATATATTCTGCATTTGTTCAAGCACAAACAGCCGACCTACAGTATATGAAACGCTCAGCAAAGCCTATATTTATCTGAAAGGCTCAACACAGCCTAGCGGTATGCCACAATAGATCTATAAACCATGCGACCAAGCTGAGGTGACATAGTGAACATGCTACAGGCCAAGGTCCCAGACAGTCCTTTTTCATCTAATTGCAGATTTGAGGTTATTGCTTGCCCTGTCCTGTCCTCACAAGAAGCTGTGTGTGGTTTTCTGGTCTGGGAGGTGAGTCTACTTCCCCTTCCATTAGACACCTGTTATTAATTCTCTCCTGTTTAATCAGAAAAACCTTGGAGGTATCAGCCAGGCTTCAGGCTGGGACGGGAGGATGACAAATGAATTGGCAGGTTAGAAAAATTTACTCAAATTAATTCTCTCCCGGAATTCTTGTTTCACATCCATGAGCTGCATTGTTCCTCTCTTCTTCTCTCTGGGATAATGGATGGTGCAGCGCATGGAAGCACAGTGCAGAATGTCAATAAATAGTTAATGTTCTGAAAAGTCACCTTTCAGCTAGGCCTAGCTATCGCTGCAGCTCTGTGGCTCTGTACTGTTGGTTTACGGGTAATTTACCTTGCAGCGAGGATACTTACGAAAGAAAAAGTCAAATGGGGGGTAAAAGACCCAGGAAAAACAAACTTTGAGGTAAAACATTCGTTCATGCTGCTTCTCATCTGAGAATAGATGAATAAAGAGGGGAGAACACAGAGGGAAACAGAAGATCATTTATATAACTGACATGGTGCTCTTTTAAGGCCATTTAAAGCCCTCCTTTGCATATAAAGTGGTTTCATTATAATCAGTTTTTAAATCCTTTCGCCTTGCTGTCTATCCTCTGACGGTGAAGCTAGCTACCTGCAAATGTCACTGATGCTGGCTCACATACAAATATAAAACCTTTTACCATTCATTTGCTATGCATTAGAGTTCACAATGGAGGAGACTTATTTTGAAATGTGTCCAAAGAAAGAACACACATTGTAATAAAATCATTGTTTGGTCATTGGATATGGAATGGCATTTCACAGTTTGTCACTCTTGCTATGTTTCACTGTAGCAATACAAATGAACAAGGGCTGTGGCTAGTTTGGATTACATTACATTTAGCATTGTATCATTGCGATCTTGCAAGTGATAAAAAAAACGGCAAGACTTCCCTAGCTAACCCTGGATCCTGGGCCCAGTAAGACCCGGATGGTTGAATCTATCTATTCTGTTATTCTGTGGATGTCTGTTTAGCTAGTAGTCTGTACTATGCTGTACATTCATGCATATTGCCATGCTTCACTGCCTTTTACCCATTTGCTTGATAATACACATTGCTTATTAACTTCACAGCAGATGGATTAATTATCAGGGCTCTTCTTTTAATAGTGAGGTGAAATAAAATGTATATAAAGAGAGAAGAGTTCTCCCAGTTACAAAAATATTTACAGAGAGTTGCATCACTTGAAAAAGAAAGGGTTAAAAAAGTCTGCTATATCTTTGAATGGTTTCTCTTTCAAGTGTTTGAGAGAGGAACGGATGTTTTTCTTGTCAACTGACATTTGATATAGAGCAGAAAGCAGGTCACCCTGGCCTGTCTGTCTGTTTTTCAGATGGTCTGATACGGGTGTTTTTAGTGGTAGACCATCTAGGGTTGTGGCTCTAGACAGGCCTTGGACAGTGGTGTTGGCTATATGGCATAAAACAGGCTTATATTCATTTTTCTTGTGACAATATGTAAGCTTGCAGCTGGCTGTTTGTTGAGGATCACTCATTTCTGTTGAGGATCACTGCTTTCTGTGAGGATCACTGCATCATCTGTTTCTGTTGAGGATCACTGCATCATCTGTTGAAATTCACATTACAGTTGGATGACAATTGGATGATGATCTATGACTATTATGGACGATCAACTGCACAATTTGACTTTTTTTGGTTTAGAAATGGGTAACTTACCAGAATAATTTAATTGATAGAAAATGTATTATCATGTTTCAAAGGATTTAGTAATCACCTGGTTTCAAAAAAATTATCTCATAATGTGTGGGTGTGTGTGTAAGTGTTTGTTTAATAGTGAACAGATCTCCACATGTAACCAGGAATAAAATAATGGCCATTTAAATGGATGAAAACAGGGACAATGTGTTCCAAATTCCACCCAGATTCTGCTGTCTTAATATGAAGACTCCCCTTCCCTAGGGAAACATTCCATTCTGTTTCATCTGACAGCTCACTAATGCGCTGTCTTCCAATCTCCACACTATCTGATCAAATTATTCCAGGTGATATGCAATATATCTGCTAAATTCTCACTCAAATGTAATTTTTTATTTTAATGTTGTCTAACTTTGGAAGTACTTTTTAAAGACATTGTTCGAGACAAAGACAGCAACACACTATTTCTGTTTTTATGATGTACAGAACAAGCAATACAATCCTGAAAGTTGGTCTAGTCCAAAAAAAGGCAATAGAAAAGGTAATGGTAGCATTACCAGTCATGTCATTGTCAATGACAATATCAACATCTCTATGGGACATTGACCCTACAGTTATAATATGGTGATTTAGAAAGATATTAGAAAATAAAATAGTGATAGTCTCCAGCTGCTCTCAATGGAATTCAGAAAGAATCTGAGACGTTCTGAAGCTGTGAGAGCTAGTCAACTGATGAGAGAATGGACAGATTCTCTGATCCTGAGAATCTAAAGATCTCTAATGGCTATAACATAAGTATTTTCATATTTTGTGTATATGAATGTGTAGTTTAATGTCTTTGAATGTGTATTGTGATGCTATACAAGGCTCATCTGGAAAAGAGACCTTGGTCTGATTCCCTGTCAAAATAAAGGTTAAATAAATGTACCACATGTGTAACTCTGTGCTGCTGTTCAATGCATAAATCAATTTTGCATTCCCTCATTGCAGACAACTAATACCATCATCTGAGTTCCTGAAGCTGAGGGAAAAATGAGGGGAACTAATTACATTTTTTGAATGAGCCCACACGTTAAGTCACTTTGAAAGTCTGGCTCAAACAAGATAACATTCCGTAATAGAAAGGAATTTAACTACCTTCTAAATGAGAGTAAAGGTCTAGAAACCTAAATGAACGGTGCTATATACCAGGACAAATATTTGATCGAATGAGGGTGATGGCAAAAAGGGAAACACAAATAGAATGCAGCCAGGATGCTTCTGCTGCAGTATAGTGTGGGCTTTTGGAGACAACTTGAAGACATCTTCAAAGCCAACGGATGGCTGGCTGGCTGTATCGGAACAGTCCATATTCTACAGAACAAGCCCACGGTCCAAAGTCCCTCCGAAGCTAATCACGGCAGGGAAGGAAAAACTAACAGTACAACAGGCTATAGGCTGCTAGTTTTGCTGGGCTGGCTGAGTAAGACCTTTGTGGTTCCCTGAAGCTACATACGTATCTTTCACCACCGTGGGAGGAGAGCACTGAGGCAGAGCATGAAGAATAATCAATGTCATAAAAACTAGAAAAATATCATTATATGCTGTAAATGAATAGCAGCCTTGAACTTTACTTCCCATTCTCAATGTAGGCGGTTAATATGCAATATCTTGATAAAAGAAGGAAGGGGTGCTATCCAATGATTCAGTGCTGGCACATACTGTACTATAAGGCTTTGTGATGGTGCAGTAACCCTTCCTGTAGTCAGATACCATAGAGAAAGCATTGACAGGAACTTAGATATACAGATTGTGTAGGTGACTTATATGAAAGCGTGTACTTAAAGGGTATCTGTGTGTGTAGAGGGCGAGGTTGTCGATCAATGCCTTGCTGCCTTAATGCATTTTGTGATTTACAAAAAGGTCATTGTCTCCATGTAATTGACAAGCTGATGAAAGCATGTGGGGCAAAACCCTACTGAGTGACAGTAGCTTCTAATCCACTGAGTCTGCCAATGGAACATGGCCTTATGGAGTCTTTGGTTCAGGAGATGCTATATCTCCCTTTGAAGAATGACTGGAGGCTGCCTTAGAGTCTGAAACCTTTAATACAGTTTGAGAGGCCTGGCAGATTGAAGCAATTTTCCCCAGACGTTGTATTGTTTTATGAGGTCACAGTCAGTTCTTGGCTTCAGATTCCCTTGCCCTGGGTTTTGTCGTTGAAGCATCATAGCGGCAAATAGCCACAAACCACACACCACACGGCCATGGCTGGAAATTACAAATGTTTTGAAAAAGAAAATCTTCTCAAAACTATATTGAATGTTGAATATCTATGACTTAAAGGCTTCTTTCACTATAGTGATGCTACAGAGCTTTACATTTTCGGGAAATGGATAGGGATCTGAACAAAATTACACTGAACTATGAGTTTGAATATGACTCTAGAATCCCTCCTCCTTGCAAAAAATGTGTCAATGAGTAAAATATGGCACAAAAATATGTTTTCATGGCAGCACATTCATGTTTCATGATATACACGGGGCCCTGTGTAGCTCAGTTGGTAGAGCATGGCGCTTGCAACGCCGGGGTTGTGGGTTCGTTTCCCAAGGTGGGCCATTATGAAAAATGTATGCACTCACTAACTGTAAGTTGCTCTGGATAAGAGCGTCTGCTAAATGACTAAAATGTACATGTAAATATACAGTTGAAGTTTACATACACTTAGGTTGGAGTCATTCAAACTCATTTTTCAACCACTCCACACATTTCTTGTTAACAAACTATAGTTTTGGCAAGTTGGTTAGGACATCTACTTTGTGCATGACACAAGTCGTTTTTCCAACAATTGTTTACAGACAGATTATTTCACTTATAATTCACTGCATCACAATTCCAGTGGGTCAGAAGTGTACATACATTAAGTTGACTGTGCCTTTAAACAGCTTGGAAAATTCCAGAAAATGATGTCATGGCTTTAGAAGCTTCTGATAGGCTAATTTACATCATTTGAGTCAATTGGAGGTGTACCTGTGGATGTATTTCAAGGCCTACCTTCAAACTCAGTGCCTCTTTGCTTGACATCATGGGAAAATCAAAAAAAATCAGGCAAGACCTCAGAATTTTTTTTGTAAACCTCCACAAGTCTGGTTCATCCTTGGGAGCAATTTCCAAAATGCCTGAAGGTACCACGTTCATCTGTACAAACAATAGTTTGCAAGTATAAACACCATGGGACCACGCAGCCTTCATACCACTCAGGAAGGAGACGTGTTCTGTCTCCTAGAAATGAACGTACTTTGGTGCGAACATGCAAATCAATCCCAGAACAACAGCAAAGGATCTTGTGAAGATGCTGGAGGAAACAGGTACAAAAGTATCTATATCCACAGTAAAACGAGTCCTATAACGACATAACCTGAAAGGCCACTCAGCAAGGAAGAAGAAACTGCTCCAAAACCGCCATAAAAAAGCCAGACTACGGTTTGCAACAGCACATGGGGACAAAGATCCTACTGTCCTCTGGTCTGATGAAACAAAAATAGAACTGTTTTGCCATAATGACCATCGTTATGTTTGGAGGAAAAAGGGGGTCGCTTGCAAGCCGAAGAACACCATCCCAACCGTGAAGCACGGGGGTGGCAGCATCATGCTGTGGGGGTGCTTTGCTGCAGGAGGGACTGGTGCACTTCACAAAATAGATGGCATCATGAGGAAATAAAATTATGTGGATATATTGAAGCAACATCTCAAGACATCAGTCAGGAAGTTAAACCTTGGTCGCAAATGGGTCTTCCAAATGGACAATGACCCCAAGCATACTTCCAAAGTTGTGGCAAAATGGCTTAAGGACAACAAAGTCAAGGTATTGGAGTGGCCATCACAAAGCCCTGACCTCAATCCTATAGAAAATGTGTGGGCAGAACTGAAAAAGCGTGTGCGAGCAAAGAGGCCTACAAACCTGACTCAGTTACACCAGCTCTGTCAGTAGGAATGGGCCAAAAATTCACCCAACTTATTGTGGGGAAGCTTGTGGAAGGCTATCCAAACGCTTGACCAAAGTTAAAAAATTTAAAGGCAATGCTACCAAATACTAATTAGGAGTTTAAAAACAATTTTCTCCAGTGGTGTGATATAAAAAAAAAAATAAAAAATAAATCTTCTCTACTATTATTCTGACACTTTCATTTTTTAAATAAGGGGGGGTTTCTGACCTACTAAAGCGAGGATTTTTTATGAGATTAAATGTCGGGAATTGTTAAATAGAGTGTATATGTTAGTGTTGGTGTTGAACCTTTATCTTATTGTGTGTCCTCATCAAAATCTTCTATTAGCAGCCCTCTTGACTGCAGATGTATCGATTTAAAATATTTCCTTTCATTTAAAACCTTATATGAAGATGCTGCTATCTCTGGCACCAGCCATCGATCCATCCCTGGATACAAAGAGGGAGACAGAGCACTGGGCAGACTCTAGACTCTGTGCTTCTCAACAACGCTAAACCCTTCAGTGTGTCCGCCCCAGCCCCTCCCCACGCCCTACGACCTCCAGCTCCCGCTCGTGGAGGTGAATGTCTCCGCCTGCCAGTGAGAGCAGGATTATGTGAAGGTCTGGCTGGTTCTTCCTCCAAGCCGTGGGAGTCTGACCCTGATAAATCTCCCCCGGCTGTGAGGCAGCACGACCACGTTTTGTAGCGACAAGCTCATGGTATGGGTCTCAATTAATGGAGGAGAAGCTGTTCTAGCTGCTAGGAGCGGAGCCGAGCAGGCGGAACAGAACAACGCAGACATCTAGCCTGTCTCCTCAGAGAGAAGCAACAAATGAGCTTCTCCACTTTGACAGAAACCTCTACCTCTCAACAATACTCAACAAGAATGTGTACGGCGGATATGTCATGAAGAATTCATTGAGAATGCAATCAACAAGCTATTGGGTTGTGGGTAATGTATTGGCCTAGAGAGTGCAGGGAGGGAGTCACACTGTGGTGGAGCACAGATATGAGAGAGAGTGGGAGGGTCTGGTTCACAGCTTGGTGTATTGGGGTCATTCACCTCCTTTAGTGTGTGGGTGATGTATGAAGACTGCATCAGTGCTATGAAAATCATATAGTACAATACCTAATAAACCTCTCTCTTTCTGTCTGTCTCTTTCTCTGTCGGTCTTTCTCTCTCTGTCTCATCTGTGAAGTTTAGTTATTGTACACCTTCAAACTGACAGTTTGTTTTTCAACTCAAGTCTTTGAAATGATGTCATCTTTATTCACAAGGGTTACTTTTATCTTGGGGCTCATAAATGGATGCATTTTTACATCTTGAAAAAACCCTCACCTAAAATAGAATACAATTCACAAGTACTGTC
Organism: Coregonus clupeaformis; assembly: GCF_020615455.1. NCBI lineage: Eukaryota > Metazoa > Chordata > Actinopteri > Salmoniformes > Salmonidae > Coregonus > Coregonus clupeaformis. The sequence continues at coordinate 9,782 of NW_025533984.1, forward strand.
CTCCTCAAACAATAAGTATTTCTCTAGGGTCAAACAATAATTGCCTTGATGTCTTCAAACGAATGAAAGCATGCATCTTTGCTGATACATTTCTGCTACACTGTGCTGTGCACAGGGATGCATTTAGCATATTTATTATGCATTATTTCTGCGTGAACAAGCACCTTTTGGAACAATCTGAAATCTGTTTTGTGTCTCTTTGGGAATCAACATTCAAACTTTATGCTGTCTTTAACTGTGGACTCAGCACAGTCGAATATTTACAAGCAACAAAAAACAAACATCATATTTGATGATTCAAGTCATGTAGCTACTTCAATAGCAAAGTGTTATTTACTATTTTCACCATTTTCAGATTAATGTGCATGCTGTCATTGTAGCCTCTTTCACCCACTGTATGTATGTCTTATGACCGTGTGTCTGTTAAGCTTTTAAATAAATAACCATAAAGCCCCCAGGCAACAGCTGGTTTAGATGCACTTAAACATAAACTGACAGGCATCTAAACAACAAGACATTCCCAATGATTTATAGTTTTCTCTTAGGGTGAATACAAATCACATTGCCCCAGGTTGAATTGCCACCTCTGGAGCCCAGCCACCCCTGTATGTGGTTGTGTGAATTGTCTTTAAAGCGACTGACACTGAGTGGGTTAACAGTTACTGTGGCTCCCTTTGGAGCTTTAGACTTTTTACCTTTGTTTGACAGGGCAAATTATAGAAACCCTATTTCTTTGCCCCAAAATCCACAAATTTAAAGGAATCTAATGTCATTATGTTTCTTGTGCCTTTCAGCAGCCTTGAAAAATAATCAAGGCTCCCTTAGAGGTGTTGTGTCATTGAAGGATGTTCAGGTGAGCTGCAGCAATGATTAGTGCAGAGGTTTCTTTCTTTAGAGAAAGGAGACGGGGGTGTTCATCTTTTCTCTAGGCTACCATTTTTTTCTCCCACATTGATATGGGGAACTAAATGGTCTGGGATAAGAAAAATGTAACTTACCTGTTGGATGCACACACAAAGAGAAGCATGAATGGCCACAGAGAGAGAGAAAGAGAGAAAGGGTGGAAGGAGAGAGAGAGAGCGAGAGAGAGAGCGAGACTATGTGTCGGGGGTGGAAATGCATTAGAGCTGTCAAATCCACAAGTGTCTCCTGTCATTATACCTAAAGCGGACATTGCCATTGGCTGCATGGAGTCGCATTAAGATCCCATGCAGCATTGTTTACAAGTTCGAACACTGGAATGTGAGATGTAATCTACACCTCGATTAGGCTGATAGAAATCCTAATTATTTTGTTGAATGATTTTCAATTTGAGCATCATTATTTCTATATAACCTACACTTCCTTGTTTTGAACTTCTAACAGTGGGAACGATGTGGCTTCATGACAATGATCAATAGCAGCTGCTCACCGATTTGACAGCTCCAACACAGTTACACTTCCTCCGACACGCCAAAATACTGTATCAGCTATGTGGGTGTCGGTTGATCTGATTGAATCCAGGCCTATGTTAGTATACACTTTCAACATTTCACATAACTATTGTACAGAACAGATGGTTGATGTTTTCAATCAGCAACAACTGTGCAGGTGTGTGTGGTGCCAAGCTAATGTTGTTTCCACGCGGAACTTACATTTATAGCACTATGCACTTTTCCACCATGCATTTTTGATACACATAACACATGAGTCTAGAGACACATTCATAGTGTGCCTATTCCATTCCATTTCCACTCTTCTCATGGACACATCTGTATGAATAACTGAGCTATTCCTCATCATACTGCTGGAACTGAGAAATATTCTGAGTGCATTCAGGAGAGAAAACTATCCCTGCAGACTTTCCTCCCTAAAAGCGATTTCATCCCACAAGCTCTAATTAATGCAACACTGCTGCCCTCCAGCATCCAGGCACCTCTCCTGCTCTCTCTCTACCTCTGCCTCGCCCACAGCCATCAGCCCCAGGGTGTGTGTGTGTATGTGTGTGTATGTGCGCACGTGTTTGTTGCTGGTCCTCTGCCTCCTTCTCCTCATTCTCCTCCTCCACCAAGGCAATTCAGCAACCAAGGCCTCGCCCACGGCAAACTACCCGTAAATCAATAAATGACCAGTGATGTTAACGTGTGGGTGTGTTGGGATTACCAGCAGAGTAAAGAGAAGATATGAATGGTTTAGTAGATCTTTGGTAGCAATTTACACTTGTATACGGGTTGAAAACGGCAGATTTGGGCACTAATAAGCACCTAGAACGTAGTGGCTGTACAGTAACATTATATATTATATAATAAATACAGCTTTGATGTCATACAAGCGTGCCAAACACCCGTGAGTCCTTTTTGTGCACTTCACATTTCCAAGTCATAAAACTCATGTCATATACAGTGTCAAAGTTTTTTCCACTATGTGTACTCACCTTTAGTCTAATCATTTTCCCATTCTCTCCAAACTGTTGCCTTTGAATTTCCACCATGGTTATGCATATGATTTTCATATTTCATCTGTAAGAAACATTTCAATTTAGCCCTATACATATAGGCCAATTCCCACAAGTGTAAAGGGTCAATATCTTAGATATCTTACTGTACAGTGATGGAACTTAAGGATTTTGGGCACTGGCCAGCCGGGCTAGTAGACCACAATTTCTACTAGACTGGGTCCAAAATCTGCTACGCGATAATGGAAAAGACACATTTGCCCTGTCTGAAAAGTACCAGCCTCGGGCTAGCGGGCTAGTTACATTTCCATGTTACTGTATCTTACTGTAAGCACATCAAGATTTAGCTGGAATATATCCACATGTAATAACAGATGAATTCAAAAACTAAATCAGTCATTCGGACAACTAAGACATTCATTTCTATCTATTTTGTCATACGGTATGAGACTGCAAACCTCTCTACTCAACATTCCCAGGAGCTTGGCAATGACATCATGCCATTAAACAGAGAAACCAGTTCTAGTCTCATAGCACCACACCCATCTAATTATCTCAAGCCGCTGCTATTTTAATACTGCGCTGTTACATTAATTATGCATTAATAATGAATGAAACAGTATATTAATATTTCATTCACTTAGTTGTCCACTTTTGCAATGAATCCTTAATATAGATTGTGTATACCTTAAAAACAATGAAAGAAGAAGATCAAGTCAGTCCTGAGGTTATGTCGTTTTGTGTTTAAACACAAAAAGCCTATAGTCCTGTCAGTTCAGTGGTCAATGGTGGCATTTAATACAGTATCTACATCTAGGGGCTGCGTCCCAAATGGCACCCTGTTCCCTATATAGTGCACTACTTTTTACCAGGGCCTGGTCAAAAGCAGTGCACTAAATACGGAGTAGGCTGCCATTTGAGACCAGCCCTCTTTTATTATACCTGATAATAATAGCCACCTCTATTATTGGCAGACATGATTATCTTCCTGATCTGATAATCAGACTGATAATCTATCCATCTTATTACTCTAAGATAATAGAGAAATATCATCTAGATTTATCATAGTTTCATATTAATGAAACATTACCTACGCATAGCGGTGCCTGCCTGCTATTCGGCCTGGAAGTAGATAGATAACTGGATCAGATTAGCCTCCTGTCAGATGAATGGTCCTGATAAGATCTGTGTTTAGCCAGCTATCACAGCATACTAGGCTATACTGTGTAAAACATTGCTGTTTGAACAAAGAAAGACACGATGTAGTACAACATCACACAGAATCACAGGTCTATGGGAGATGTCCACATTAAATAGGTTATTTCACTCAACGCTAGGCCCCTGAGGTTGCTGAGTAACAAGTCATTGTATCATAAAAGACAAGAAAGGATGGAAAACTAGAAAATGGTTTGCTGACGCAGGGAATAAATAACCTTGACCAGCCATCATGGATTGTTGGATGGGAGAAAAAGAGAAAGATAAGTACCAATTATATGTGAATAACATCCTCATATTTACACTTCTCCTACAGTTCACAGCTTCCACAAGGCCATCAACCATCATTAAACTGAATTAAAACAGAACTGCAGATGTAGAACCATCCATCAAATGTTTTTCAAAAGCCCTTTTTACATCAACACTCCCAAAGTGCTTTACAGAAACCCGACCTTGACCCCAAAGAGCAAGCAAAAGCACATATATATCCTGTTTATATATCACTCTTTTCTTTGCACCTCTTCATAGAGCGATGTGACATTCTCATAACCTTAACTCCCAAACTAAGCAATTAAAATAATGATTCAGATGTTCTATTAGACAGCATTGTGTGCTGGAGTAAAGGGACAGCCCTTTGAAAATGTTCCCCAGACAGACGTTGCAGCTCATTATGTGGACATTCTCAGAATCCCAGATCACCAGCATCGGCACGGCAACAGCTAGAATAATTAGGTGTCATATTACAGAGTGCCATATCTTATAAGACACTGGAGCAAACTGATTGTCATCGATTGCTTTAGTTTTAGTGTAGGAAGGGTAGAAGTAATGAACAGAAATATGCTTTTTGGTGCTTTTTTAAATGGAACTCACATAGCATGACTGAACGGCCTTAGTGAGCTCTCATGCAGAACCACTCGCCAATTACCAGAAACCAAAGCCAGTTGTTTTTACTGTACCCCCTGTAATGGATGACTGAATAATGTCCGCTGCCTCTTGTTTAGCATCACTGCGCATCACTTATTCAACATTTCCACATCTAATGTCATGCCCAGTAAAACGTAAACAGGTCTGTGATGATGATCTCTCCCCCACTAGCACAAATAGTCACATAACAGTGGCTGGAGGCCCTGTGTGGCGCAATTGGGAGAGCATGGCGTTTTCAACGCCAGGTTTGTGGGTTTGATTTCCACGGGGTACCAGTTCGAAAAAGTATGAAACATTTATGCAGTCACTACTGTAAGTCTCCCTGGATAAGAGCGTCTGCAAAATGACAAAAACGTAAAATGTAAATGTGAGGCTATAATAAAAAGCTGGAGGGAGAGAGGATGGAAAACATTGAGCATAATATGTTATCAGTCTGTTGTGATGCCCTGGTGATCATAGGCCTGCTCAAGTCCTAATTGATTAAAGCAAGCCTGATTCCAACATCACAGTTTTCTCAAGGCCTATCATCCACACAGCATTTGATGCAGTGTTATCTGAAACAAGCAATAGCATGCATTTGCCTCTCTCTCTCTCTCTCTCTCTCTCGCTCCTTTGCTCCAAGGGCGTCTAATTTTGCTTTAGTGCCATGAACGCTTCCTATTTTCTATTGCCATGGTTATGAGCTGGTATCAAACAGCCTTTGAACACTAACACAATGCTGCCAGAGTGAGCCTTTAACCCTCCTCCCACTAACTCAGATGGGCAGCAAGCAGAAAACATGTCAGAAACATGTTTATTTCTGAATACACTGAGGGTTCACTATTATTTCAGTATCCCGCCAAGCCCAGAGCTTGACATTTATATTGAATTAAAAGTCAGAGTGTAATTAATTAATTTCTCAATGCCTGAGTAATATCCACAACCATCTTATTTTAAACACATTGAATTCAATAGCATGAGTCATTGGGAATATTAAAATAACTTGGGTTGAAATACACAATCTCACTACGCACAGAAAATCCAGCTAATGCATTTCAACGTACTGTAGCTAAGTCCCCTAGTACTTTAGCTACTGAATGCCAAAATAAATTAGAATTATTTTCTTTTTTGCAGACAATACAGCAGTTCTTTTCTCAACAGGGGAATTGTGGTTTAAAGTTCAGTATTGAATTACCAATTTTGTAGGCTGCTTCTTGCAAACTAAGTATTATCTTATTTAGTGCTGGCTTTTTCTGGGTTTAGAAACATAAAGCTTTGTGCATTTCAATTCACTGTCACAGAGGAGATGGGCTGCTGAAAGCCTTTTGTCACTCAAAGAATAGTTTCATGTCCAACCTATTTCCCTCTGAGAGGATATTTCTTCATTATATGATGCCCTGTAGCAGGTGTGAACAGCCACACTATAAACCTTGACAGTTTGATGTTTAGATGCCAGTGGAGTGCGTCAAGACCTCTCTTCTCCATGGCCCCTCCCACCGAAGTGTTCTCCAGACAAAAGGTAGATCACTGTGGGCAGCTGTCCCAGCCTTCACTCACACAGCACTGATACTGAGAGAGAGTGATGAGAAGAGAAAAGAGGGTTCATACTATAGAGCTTTGTAGAGCTGGATGGCCAAAAGATGATGAAGATAAGAAAGCTACAGATTAGATGACTCACAAGGACAAGGACATGTTCGCTCAGGTCAGTCGGTTGACTATGTTTCATATTGTTCGGTTTCTTCAAGGTGAACATACAGTACTGACCTGAACACAGTAAAGCACTGCTATGGCGCAGGATGTGACGCAGAGAGTGGTTGACGTTTGTCCCAGGAGTTAAAACAAAACCTTGACAACAGGAAATTAGGTTATTTCACCTCTCTGTTGTGTCCTGTTCCAAGCTTATAGCTGATAGCTGAGATCTCACCTCAGTGCCTTTAGATTAATTGTAGCATCAACTTCATCCACCACCCTCTGAGACTAACAGATATTCTCTTCACATCTGCGATTCGCAGGTTTTGAGATGCCACCATCAGCAGCTTCAGCAGCAATCAGATGCAACTAGTATAGCCACTACCGTGCTACAATCTGACAGATTCTGTTCCCATATGGGGTTTCGGGATGCCACCATTAGTAAATTCAGCGGGAATCAGATGCAACCAGAAGTATTGCATAGCCTCGAGTTAGTGTAACACGTGTGAATGTAAAGGAACAGCCTCCACACATGTCAATTTGGTGTGGAGATAGTGTGATGGTGACATACGAGGGATCACATTGCTGAGCAAACATCTCACTGCAGCGCAGCAAAATTAATGGTGTTGCACACGTTTTATATTTTATTTGAAGGGAGTATGTCATAAAATCAACATGGTCTTCTGGGCTGTATCTCATAAACCACCCCCACAGTGACTGCAGGCTTTTGACAGAAATGCCCAATCAAGGCGGCGAGGGGTCAGCCTCTATAAGAAGCTGGAGGAGCGTGAGTTATGGCTCGGCTCAGAGGGTTATTTTAATGGGGCTCCAAGCTGCCACTGTAAAACGCTGGCTGCTCTTTGGCACTGGTACAGGCACCATAACAGGCAACAGGCACCATTCATGTGTGTATATTTTCCACATTATATAAACTCCTACAGTATATGAGGTCTGTGGGTGTTAGGGGGATCTCAGTAGTACTGTATACTGGCCTACCAAAGAGACTGATGGATCTTCAATGCTGCTGATAGCTAGCTAATGACTAGTAGGCCTACTGCTAAGAGAAAGATGACAGAGGAGTCAGTTGACAGATCATTGATATAAAACAATTCGATTTTTGATGTAGCCTGTACCTTCTATGCTTCTATGTAGGAATCATTAAGTCATTATGACAGTTTCATTGATATAAGATATACTTTGATTCAATCTGTTTAAAGTGTGACCAATTATTCTATAGTACTTTAAGGCAGGGATGGTAATTAACTATAGGGTCCCCAAGAGAAATCCAAAGCAAGGTGTAGAGCAAAACTCTAATCTTGTCTTGCTTTTACTAAGAGGAAGGAACTGACATATGATTAGAATGGATTGTTATTCTATGGGTACTTTAGAGTTTGATGAATCTGGTCCGTTCCCCCTCTTCACCCCACACCCACAATATGTTCATATGAATTATGCTTGACACGTTTCCTTTCCATATAATGCCTCACCAGATGGCACATTGCCTGTTATTTTGCAAGCAAACCAAAAGGCACCTGGCACATACATTTTACTTTTCAGCAAGCTGAGTGGAGTGGAACTGAATAGTTTACTTTTTGTATTATAAGTTATTGAAGTGAAATTCAGCAACTCTTGGAGGACAGTGGAAGTTGATAAAATGCTTATTTATTGTGTAAACCTGAAGGACATGCAGCGTTATTGTAATGGATGGATGAGGAGTTATTGCAATGGATGGATGAGGAGTTATTGTAATGGATGGATGAGGAGTTATTGTAATGGATGGATGAGGAGTTATTGTAATGGATGGATGAGGAGTTATTGTAATGGATGGATGAGGAGTTATTGTAATGGATGGATGAGGAGTTATTGTAATGGATGGATGAGGAGTTATTGTAATGGATGGATGAGGAGTTATTGTAATGGATGGATGAGGAGTTATTGTAATGGATGGATGAGGAGTTATTGCATTGGTCTTATTGTAACCCATACAGTAACTGTTTCTGTTTCACACAGGTCTGAGGTCAGGCTGAATCAGGCTGTTTCGACTCACAATGCCTCCTCCAGTTCCAGATGTACAGCTTTCTCACAAGGCTGTATTCACAACTACATTTCAGGAAACACGTCTCAGTATTCAGGAGGTAACAGTGTTGTCTTCATCATGAGATAATGTGCTCTATGTGTATTCTGCCCAGCACTAAATCCAGTTTGGAGATGAATCTGTCATTGTGGACGGCTCAAATTGATTCTTCTGTGGACATCTCTTTCCATCACCCCATTGCTTGGGGTGAATCTCTGCTACCAGGTAAACACAACTCACTAGCCATACTACAGCCAGGATTACAGATGACACACACACATGCATGGATGCATGCACACACATACACACGTGCACACAAACACACTCCATTAATTAATTTAGTTATAAGAGTTTAACATAAAAAATCGTTGTAGCCAATTTTTCATCTCCTTTAACTTTTTCAGTAATGACAAATCAGTCTATCCTTTCAGTTTGTTAATCTAATTTTCTTCACCCATGAGATAATTTTGTATTTGGGATGGACTTCTCAGATTTTCCATTTCAATATTGTCTAAAAAAGCCAGTTCACAATACATTTCGGGGTTGTAGACTTCAGTGAAATGTAGCAAAGCACACAGGCGGTGGCATGGCATGGCTCAGTGCTCTGGCTGCGACAGTAATAGAGGAGTGAATGAGAGGGCCAGCTCCCTAGTCATTTTACATGCAAACTGTTTAAAAAGTAATAGCCAGCAATGAGGAAATCACCAGGGATTAGCCGTCCCAGTTTTCACTCAGTCAGTAATAAGACAAAAAACCCTGAACGCAAACTCCTATTAGTCCTAAAGATGGCTTGTAATCTAAAGTAATTTCCCACATGTTACGGCCTGTTGTATTTCCTCGATGAAGAAAATAAATCGGATGAATTGACATGGGCTGTGTTCTGTCTGGAGCCCCCATGTTCCCCACACCATAAGAGATGTGTGACTACATTACTTTAGGTTGTTACAGGGCTCTATCCACCCCCTCTCTCTCTTCCTCTTCCTCTCTCTTCCTCTTCCTCTCTCCCTCCCTTATTCTCCCTCTCCCTCTCTTATTCTCCCTCTCTCTCTCACCCACTATCTCTTTCTCTCTCGCCCACTATCTCTCTCTCTCTCTCTCTCTCTCTCTCTCTCTCTCTCTCTCTCTCTCTCTTTTTTTTTTTTCTCTCTCTTTCTCTCTCTCTGTGGGGCTTTTCTCTGTTCTGTCTCAGTAAGGCCTCACAGGGGAGCTCCTCTCCTACCTGGCCTACTTCAAACAGCAGAGCAGATAACGTATTAGACAGCAGGATAAAACGCAGCACACACTATTTAAGGCCTTTGTACAGGATTCATTGGAGCCCTGGTTCATCAGATAAGACTCTATTACACTGAGCTGGATGATATGGCACTCTGGTGTCATAGCCACTCTCACCTACAGTATCTATTCACACTTTATACATCTGGCCAGCTAGGTTTACTGAAATGCCATGTAATACATTTAAGTGGACAATGCATTATTGGACAGCGAACAGACAGTGTTTTTTCCACTGGGTTTTTTAGTGCACATTGAATAAGTACAGTGCCTTCAGAAAGTATTCATACCCCTTGACTAATTCCACATTTTGTTGTGTTACAGCCTGAATTCAAAATGGATTAAATAAATAAAAAAATCTCACCCATCTACACACAATACACCATAATGACTAAGTGAAAACATGTTTTTAGAAATGTTGGCAAATGTATCGAAAATGAAATACAGAACGGCGATTACAGCTGTGAGTCTTTTTGGGTAAGTCTCACACCTGGATTGAACAATATTTGCCCATTATTCTTAAGAAAAATCTTCAAGCTCTGTCAAGTTGATTATAGATCATTGCTAGACAGCCATTTTCAAGCCGATTTAAGTCAAAACTGTAACTAGGCCACTGAGGAACATTCAATGTCGTCTTGGTAAGCAACACCAGTGTAGATTTGGCCTTGTCTTTTCGGTTATTGTCCTGCTGAAAGATGAATTTGTCTCCCAGGGTCTGTTGGAAAGCAGGCTGAACCAGGTTTTCCTCTATGATTTTGCCTGTGCTTATAGTATTCAGTTTATTTTTACTCAAAAAAACTCCCTAGTCCTTGCTGATGATAAAGCATACCCAAAACATGATGCAGCCACCACCATGCTTGAAAATATGAAGAGTGGTACTCAGTGATGTGTTGTGTTGGATTTGCCCCAAACATTCAGGACAAAATGTGTATTTCTTTGCCACATTCTTTGCAGTATTACTTATAGTGCCTTTTTGCAAACAGGATGCATGTTTTGGAATATTTTTATTCTGTACAGGCTTCCTTCTTTTCACTCTGTCATTTAGGTTAGTATTGTGGAGTAACTACAATGTTGTTGATCTATCCTCAGTTTTCTCATATCACAACCATTAAATCTGTAACTGTTTTAAAATCATCATTGGCTTCATGGTGAAATCCCTGAGCTTCCTCTCCGGCATCTGAATTAGGAAGGACTCCTGTATCTTTGTAGTGACTTGATACACCATCCAAAGTGTAATTAATAACTAATCACCATGCTCAAAGGGATATTCAGTGTCTGCTTTTATTAATTTTTTTACACATCTACCAATCGGTGCCCTTCTTTGCGAGGCATTGAAAAACCTCCCTGGTCTTTGTGGTTGAATCTGTGTTTGAAATTCACTGCTCGACTGAGGGACCATACAGATAATTGTAGGTGTGGGGTACAGAGATAAGGTAGTCATTCAAAAATCATGTTAAACACTATTATTGAACATGGAATCAGTTTCACATTATGGGGTATTGTGTGCAAATCAGTGACACAACATCTCAATTTAATCCAGTTTAAATTCAGGCTGTAACACAACAAAATGTGGAAAAAGTTAAGGGTGTGAATATTTTCTGAAGGCACTGTATATAGTAAAGCTCTTATCAGGTTATCAATAATCATGCCCCCCCACCAGTCATGCTGTTAAGGTTTATTTGTACCATGCTTAGTCAGCCGCTCTAGAAAATAATGTATTTGCTAATATGACATTCTAATGTAATTGGAGTGACTGTGAACGTATGATTGAATAAATAATGTACCTAACTGTAGTTATTTTTGGAATCATTCTCAGAATGATGTGTCAATAAAGATTTATTGGAATTCTCAGATCAGCTAATGATCAAACCTAACAGGAATAAACTGTTGAGAACTCTCCATAATGCATATGTATGCATCTTATTTGACAACGACAGACAAATGTGGAGAGTTGTTCAAGAGATGATCAAAGACTTTAGTCTATTCCAACCCCTTGAAATAATCAGGAGGGATTGTGGAATAAACTCTGGCTGATCCATTTATTTAAAGCAGCCCTGTACGTTTTCACCCTGAGGTTACTGCATATCTGATGAGGCTCAGTCAATTCTCTGTGTACAGATTTGTAAATAGATAACTGAAATAAGTTAGTTGGATTCTCCAGTAATTTGATGAATGACCACCTCCCTGCCCCATGTGCATGGCTGTCATGTGTGTGTGTGTGTGTGTGTGTGCGCGCGCGTGCATGCATGTGTGTGTGTGGTCTCATAGCTACCACCACTGGATGTTTAGAGAATGTGGGTGGCTGAGTGAAGGACTGATATTAACATTAGCATACTAACAAGGAACACTTACCTTATTCCCTCTCCCCCACATGTGGACAGTGGACGGCTCAGGCTGGGGCTGCCTGACACATGCGTTGCTGGTGAAGCCCAGTGATAATGAGTATAATGAATCTGTTCCACACATGGCACGTTGATAAAGGCATGTCGTGCCATTAATCAGGAGCATGGGGAAATGGGAGAGTCTAAGGTGCGTGGTTTGATTGACAGGCTAATTTATTGCCAGGAACAGCAGCTTTTCATGGGATGAATAGGAGCTTTGGCTTGCTTTGCCTAATTAAAGATGGGTATTGGAGAAGGGCCCAGGGAGATTCTGCATGGGGTCAGTGAGGCTGCCAGGTGTGTGGGCCACTGCATTCCCTCAGGAGAGGCTGACTCTCTACTGTATGTCTCTCTGAAGCAGCACATATAGATACTGGGTGACTGGTTCTGGGTAGTGTTGTTAACTACGCTGTGCATCTGCCAACATCAAACATACAAGCACGGGTAGGGGTTTGCAGGGGGGTGAGCTATGCACTCTATAATGATGCGACTCAGAGATAGTTCGGTTGGGTCTCTATGTCTCTGACATCACTCATGTAGTCATACTGGGTTACTGCTACTGGGTGATGGTGTTGACGTATCTGTGCATCTGTAAACATCAAACATACAAGCAAGGGTAGGTGTTTATGAGTAATGCTGCTTTATATCTGTTACTCAGAGATGTGAGTATCTTCCATGGGTGCTCCCTATAAGGATCTGTCTATTCTCAGAGGGCAGTCAGAACACAGCTTGAGGACGAAGTACTCCATATCTGAGTAAAGATATAAGCAGTACTATAATGATGTTTAGAGAGAAGAGACATCACCCAGTAGAGTAGAGAAATGAGTGAGAGAGACAGAGAGAGAATTGATATATAGAGAGAGAGAGAGAGAGAGAGAGAGAGAGAGAGAGAGAGAGAGAGAGAGAGAGAGAGAGAGAGAGAGAGAGAGAGAGAGAGAGAGAGAGAGACTATATAGCTCTGGTTAGGACAGCCACTGGATATTGAGCTTTGTTTTCGATATCAAAATATGTCTTATCCCCCCCTCTGAATTTCTTCTGAAATTAGCATTTCTCTGGCCTTACACATTGAATTAGCTCACATTACAGCTGTGTGCCAAGCCCTGCTTCTGCTCCAATTGCAGAATAATCAAATCAGGGGAAGTTTGCTCCATGCGGTCTCAAAACATCTAACCTCTATTGAGGACAGCATCTTAATTGTTTTTCTCCTTAAAAAAAAGGGGGATTCTGCTAATATGTGTACATTGTGTATTAATTTCATATTATATTGAGATATAAGATTATTTCAATGTTAAATATTTGCTTTTGAGATAACATTGTTGGAATAGCAATCTATCACCAAGCTAGACGGCAATTTGGCCGAGGGATGCTTTAATGATAGATCATTATACATGCTTTATGATAGCTTAAGAAGATGGGCAAGGCTGCATCACATTGCACTGCTGTGAAAAATATAAACGTTAGCCATATACTGTATGCTGCAGGCTGTAAATGAGTAATGAGCATCAACTCCAGGTAATGTTCACATACAGGTACTGTAGTCTGCTGTGCAGGGAAAATACATCTCCTTGGAAGAAGAGAGAGAGAGTATAGTACAACATCACGGTGGGCTGTTGTTTGGGACCAGCAACGTGTAACCATACAATGGTACAGGTCATGCAGTTAAGTAGTGGGTGTCTCAGGTCGTTAAATCATATTATGCTTATGAAAATCCATGTGACTAATCCCAGTGATAGCAGAATCCCAATGAGACATACTTTTGACTGGCTGGCAGTCAGGAAGGAACGTTCTCGGCACGCAAGAAGCAAACAACAACTAGACCTGGGTTAAAATAGTATTTGATTTAGCGCCATTACATTAGCTGTGCTACAACTGTCCCACAACTGCCAACCCTGCTATCTGGCACTTCCAGACAGGCTCAATCAAACCCTCAAAGTAGTTGAAAGAAAACAAATGCTATTTGAACCCAGGTCTGAAGAAGGACTAGAGAGATGTGGAGTTGCTGGGTTAATGACCCAGCCTCAACCCCCACAGAACTCCCAGGTCTAGCCTCAGTAACCTGTAATCTCCAGCACAAGACTCACCAGCGAGATGAGGAAATAGGAGAAAGAAAATCAAAGGCTAGCAGCGGGGATGGATGGATGGAGAGAGAGAGAGAGAGAGAGAGCAAGAGAGAGAGATGCGAGAAGGGAGTGGGAGATATTCTCAGCAGGCATCCTCACTAACATGTAGGAAGCCTTCCTCAACACCATGATAGTGTCAGCAGCAGCCTCTTTCAAGGGCTTTTATTTATTTTACTGTAGGAAAAGTATGTGGAAGCCTGAATCTTTCATTAAATGAGAGGTTATTTCATTATTTAGATGGTCTTATTTTCCACCTCAGTTCACAGGCAACGTGAGACGCCAACTGGCGACTTGAAGACCTATTTAAATTAATCTGATTCTGGTCCCATCTGCCCTGCTGGTGTTAAATAATCCCTTGAAAGGTCTGCTCTCTCTCTTCTCTTCTCTCTCTCTCTCTCTCTCTCTCTCTTGCTCTCTCTCTCTCTCTCTCTCTCTCTCTCTCTCTCTCTCTCTCTCTCTCTCTCTCTCTCTCTCTCTCTCTCTCTCTCTCTCTCTCTCTCTATGTATCTGTCTCTGTCTCTGTCTCTCGCTCTCTCTGTCTGTCTCTGTGTCTTTCTGTCTCTCTCGCTCTCTCTCTCTCTTCTGTTCTCTCTCTCTCTCTCCTCTTAAAGCGGGTGTGCAGACTTGCAAATTCAATCAGCTCCAACAAGGCAGGATAGCTTCTCTCTGCCATGTCGTCTGGTCTGCCATGCCTCTCACCGTGCCGCTCACCTGTCCTCTAGCCGTGACCTCATCAGGGAGGATAAAGAGCCACAGGTATCTTTCATATGCTCAGATCAGTCTGGCAGCTCTTACACACAAACACGCACGCACACACCACTAGCCAGGAGTTTGACTGACTGACTGACTGGCATACTGCTTCCTTTCTGTGCCCTGCCATGTGGCCCTTATCAATGGTCTGGCTGGGACTAGGGGGTGGGGACCAACAGCCTCAGTGCGGCATCTATTTAAAGGATTTCCTGGCTTAAAAGTGACTGTTTGATAAGCCATGCTGACAGACAGCCGTGTATATCTAGTCAATAGTTCTCTCTAAAATGACATGGGAACCATGCATACTCAAATACTGTACATGACATGGTTATCTTTGCTCCTCTGTGAATGAAATGAATGGGTGGTGTGTTCACTGGGGTCTGACAGGGTACTGTATAGAGCAGGAGTGTCAAACTAATTTGCCCCGCGGAACGCATTCGATCTTCACCGAGGTCCGGAGGCCCACACTTAAAATGTATTATATTTCCTCGCCATCAACATTTGCAAAAGATATTCCTCTATTCATCGCTTTTGGAATTTTTGATGCTCCATGAATGTCTAGCTTTCGTTTCGATTACCGTTAGCAAGCTGGACAGTGAAAAGACTATAAATGTAGGACCATTATCATTTCTACACAGTTTCGATTTGGTTTTAGTCATTTCAATGTGGATTAAGATCATTTTCCCTGGAAAAAAATATGATTGTATTCTTAAAATACATTTTATGTACTCAAACCTCCTGCGGGCCAAATTGAATGGGCTCATTGAGGGCTGTATGTTTGAAACCCCTGGTATAGACTATCAGATCACATGCTTGTAGCACTTCCCTCTGGTAAGATATAGATAGCTATTCTTTTGCAATATGTCCTTCATTACTGGCAACATATTCTGTTGGCATTATTAGCTAAAGAATTCATCATGAGAATGCTGCAGTATGGAGCCTCATGTCTAATGACTTGTAACTGGCATAATGTTTTGTGTCTTCTCAATGGAGGAAGACATTATCTGCTGCGCCATAGAGGAACTGAAATCCTCTCTCCGTAGGAACCATCCTTCAGCGTCTCAGCCAACACTATGAAAAGGCTTTCTTTCTTTTCCTTAATTTTACAAACGACTCAGTAAATAAATATCTGGAAACTAACAGAGCTGTGCATTCCACGTTATTTATTAGGGGATTTGTGTCGTACACATCAGAGTAGGCAGAAAAGCCAAATTAAATGAAATAGTCAGCACAAGCCATAACAACTAAACTTCTGTTGACAACATCACCATTAGGCAAAATATAACCATAGACATGCATTTTCAATTGTAGATATTTTATTGTTCTTGATTTGCTCCATTTGATTAGCTCCAGAGCAGTTTTAAAGCTCTATGAAACATTGCTGAGTTAATTAGATGATTTGGCTGCTTCCACTGCTGTGTCCCCAGTGAACGATGTGCTCTCTTGTTACAATGATGCACAATATAATCTCCATACCTTGGCAGATGTCCTGTCTACTTGTTGTGTCAGTCTTTTATCCTGTACCAATACAACGCTGGGTAGCCCATTTCACATCTTCTTTCATACTATATAGGTACTATCGTATATGGTACTACCGTAAAAACTCAGAGCGGTTAGAACATTCTAGGCAGATCTTTGCTTCCATCAGATTACAAGTCATTTTTGGAAGAAATAAAGGAAGTTTTCCCCCTTAAAACTTTGTCCATGATACAGTATCTACCATCAACTCTTTCGGAAAAGTTAGATGTGAATTGCATTGAACATTCATATTGATCCTTGTTTTTAGGGGAGAGAGAGAGAGAGACTTAAGAACAGACGTATCTATGACATCGAGGATTGTCATTTTCTTTTAAATGTTTCTGTCACATCAGCTGAGACAATTCACTGCTCTTGGAAATGTTCAAGCTCTCTCTGCACTGACAATTCTCTCTAGGACGTTTAGTGACACACATAAAAGTACGACTTGGTCTCAAAGCCTAATTTCTAAATCTTCTGTATACAGTTTGTGTCCCACTGGCTCTTTCACAGGAAGTAATCAGAAACATAGTTAAGCAGATATAATAGAAGTGTAATTAGCAGTAATTAAGGAACCACAGGCTAGGCTGGGCTTGGGATGCTGCTGTCTAACACTAAACACAATCCCTGGATAGTAATTACATGTATACACTACACCAAGCTGGGGATTACTTACTCAGTCTATTACTCTTTAGCTATTGTTGGAGATTCGCTGTTTAGAAGTTGAACAAAGAGCAGCGAGAACCTGTTTTTAATAAGGCAAATGGATGATTAACGTGCTGGAGTTGAGCTATTTTTTACTTGAACAATATGCCTTACCTAATAGATGAATTACTATGGTGATGAACAAAGTCACTGTAACATGTACTGTTGTTGTTCAGTATTCGTCCATGTATGTAATGTACTGTATGTAGGCTAATCAGCAACAAAAGCCATGAAGGCCATTGCTATTGTCTTGAATAAGATTACACTTCACTCTTCTCTTTTTTCAGACAAGGGGGAGGGAGACGGACCATTTACTATAATTCTAGTGATAGTAAAAGGTAACGATGTGCATCCCATCACATCACCTCACTGTTAGGTTCATCTTGGTGGCAGCCAGGCTCATAGTACAGTAGAAGTGTAGTGAGGCTGCCTCAGCCTACCTTCTGACGTGCCTGTGAACTGCTCCAGTGAGGACAGTCGTACTAGGCCTGCATAATAATACAGTCCACACTCAAAGGTGATTACTAGAACTTGTTTAATTTTGGAGTATAGGCTAGACCAATTTGTACCAAAGACATCTTAAATCTATGTTTTTTTCAAATGTTTTTCTGCCATGCATAATATGCGGTAGGCTATTACGCTATTTATTGTATAAAGGAAACAATCATTATTTTAATTATGTTTTTTGGGGGGGACTTGGGCTCATACATATGCATATGCATAAGCTTTAATATGCATATGAGTGTTCTAAATGCAACGTCTTAAATGTTTTGAATTAATCATCACCTTAGAAAGCACATCCACAACAACCATGTTTTCCACTCAGTTCCAACCTGTTGATCATCACAGTGAGGTAAAAAAAAAGTAGTCTAACGGTGAGTTTTAAAAGCATGATACTGTTTTGGTGATAGGCATTTGATGTGATTTTTGATTGCATTTGCATTGATTTCAGTGTGGTTGGAGGGACATTATAAACTGGGTGGTTTGATCCCTGAATGCTGATTGGCTGACAGCAGTGGTATATCATGTCTCTTTACTGCTCTAATTACTTTGATAACCAGTTTATAATAGCAATAGGGCACCTCCGGGATTTGTGGTATATGGCCAACATACCACGGCTAAGGGCTGTATCCAGGCACTAAGAACAGTCCTTAGCCGTGGTATATTGGCCATATACCACACCTCCTCGGGCCTTATTGCTTAAATAGAGCACTGAGTACCAGGCCATCAGGTCGTTCGTGAGTTGGGTACTACCAACGCATGTCCAGAGTGCATAAGAGGAGTTACTCAAAGGTCACGTGGAATTTGACTACGGTCATGACTCATGACTGCCGGTGTGGCGGATATACGGATACACAAAACTGATATGCCTTATTAGCTTTCAACATAATTTACATTCTCTACAGCCAACCAGGGCTCCCTCATTGTGACCCATATATTATTTCCATAAAGGGAAATTATATATGGGTCCATTAAAATTGCTTTATTTTGCACTGCAATTCAAACCAGCGGAATTACACATCAAATTTAAGTGCAGCTTTCACAAAGTAAATGTCAGTTACGGTTGATGTGAAATATTGCAAATGGCTCTGACTTCTTTTCTTTTACTGCGATGGCTTTAAAAAGAGGCATGATAACAAGCAGGTTGAAACTCAGATGCAGTGGTGGAAAAAGTACCCAATTGTCATACTTGAGTAAAAGTATAGATACCTTAATAGTTACTCAAGTAAAAGTGAAAGTCAGCCAGTAAAATACTACTTGAGTAAAAGTCTAAAAGTATTTGGTTTTAAATATACTTAAGTATCAAAAGTAAAAGTAAAAGTATACATCATTTAAAATTCCTATTATTTAGCAAAGCAGACGGCACAATTGTCTTGTTTTTAAAAATTTCGGATAGCCAGGGGCACACTTCAACACAACATTATTTACAAAAGATGCATTTGTGTTTAGTGAGTCCGCCAGACCAGAGGCAGTAGGGCTGACCACATGTTTTCTTGATAAGTGCGTGAATTTGACTATTATCCTGTCCTGCTAAGCATTCAAAATGTAATGAGTACTTTTGGTTGTCAGGGAAAATGTATGGAGTAAAAAGTACAATATTTTCTTTAGGAATGTAGTGAAGTAAAAGTAAAAGTAGTCAAAAATATCAATAGTAAAGTAATGTACAGATACCCAAAAAAACGACTTAAGTAGTACTTAAAAGTATTTTTACTTAAGTACTTTACACCACTGCTCAGATGTTTCTCATGTAATATACAGTATATTGAAAGTGCTAGTGTACAAATGTGAAAATTGTACGTAGATATGAAAAAACAATGTTCCATAACATTTGTATGCCAACAACTTTCAGTGTAAACCAGCCTCCTTTGACTACCTGTCTCTTTCTGTCTAAACTCACATAGATGTATGACTACAGTATATGAGTTGGCCTCCTCATATACTCTACAGTAGTCATATTACACTAGTATTTTCATCTGATAGGGCACAAGTGGGGGATTACAGATTTCTTGGTGTCCACACGCCACAAGATCGTTTTCTATGTGCTTTTTGGTCTCAACCTGTTAATGTAGGGCAGGCTATCTCTGATAATAAGAAATGCTTCAGGTTGTTTAATGGATTTGGTAATGGCACACTGAGGTATGCACTAGAGCTGGGTGATTTGAAGAAAAAAATCATATCGCGATAGATTTACTGAATTAATGCGATAACGCTACATCAACGATAACGATACATTTATAACATTAATGTGCACCACAGTAATGTTTATTGATATTTTTTACCTATATAAACTACTACTAGTTGTATTATTGTTGCCATCAATTGTCCCATTACAATAACACATATTAGCAAACCTATTTAATTTCAAACTTCATAATGAATGATATCAGCAAAATGTTCACGATAAGTGGCCGGTATGGTTGGTGTCGATCATTTTCGGTTTATCGTCCCAGCTCTAGTATGCACAGTGCTTGTGGATTTATCATAATGATCTCTTCTTAGGATGATTAAATGAATCAATGTTTCCCTGTTATTTGACAGTGAGTACGCAGAAGGACAGAAAGCTCAGATACAAATAGATGTGAATGTGATGATTTAATAAATATTGGTTGCCTGTTCATCGTGCTCCTCCTCAGAAAGCTTAACTGATCATTAAGCTCTTTCAAGGTCAATGTCTTTGGTGCAGAAGTTCACAGAGTTTGTTTACATAACCCAGCATGCTCTTCGTCCTTTGTCCTTTGTGCCTCCAATTACTAGAAGGCATTGCCAAGAGCAGTATAATGGGCTCAGTAATGGCTATCGCAATCAAACTCAATCAAACTGAAGAACTGGCCCTCCTTTGAGTATAATGAGTTCCTATGGCTACACCGTGTGCTTTAATAGCAAAATCCCCATGTACTTTGTTCTTTAAACTTTACCTCAAGAAATCTAATTAATTCTCACTTAATTACCATCACTCTCAATTTTGTCGGATACCGAGAAGACCAACGATAGCTCGCGTAGCGATGACTATACACATAAGGAGACAGTATCAATATATTTGCATTCTGACAGGTTCCTCATCTCCTGGGTAATTAATCATTTACATTCTTGGGATTGTCACCTGCTAGGTCATCCAGCTGTGCTTGTATGTGGCCCTCTCATTAATATGCTAATCTAAACTGCTGACCCATCCTGTCAGAGAGGAAATCTCCTCATTATGAGCATCTCCGGTGGCCAATGAACCGCTCTCCAAGGAGACCAATGCCCTTTCCCCTCTAGACACAAGTAACCCTACTGTTAACTGTAGGAGCCAGGAGACGCCAGAGGCCGAAGTGTGGTGGGAAGAGATTTCGGATCTCACATAAAACAGAGATATTCAAAGTAGATTTATTCAAACTGTGCGCCCTCGAAGGTACTGAGGGAGTGAAGGCCTCATTAACCAAATGTGATTTATTTAAACAGCTCTTTTCCACTAGTGCATTAACATTTTAGTCTATACAGTGTATGTAGTTTCCCATGGCTGATGCCATGACCCTGTAAGAGGTATACTGTATAAAACTAAACTCATCTGTCAGTCACAATGAAATGCTATAAGCTGCATGGCGGTGAGGTCCCATAGGTGTTAGAGTTGATCCAATATCTGGGAAGAAGCGTATTAATTGTGAGGCATTCACAACACGGTGATACCCCATCCTCAAAACACAGACGACCTATCTGTTAAACATGTAGCCATCAATTAGAAACATGACACTGGGATGGTTTGTCTGCACTAGAGGGTGTGCCTGCTGCTAATCAGCATTTTCTTACAGGTCTTCAAAGTAAGTGCCATTCAATAGCCAGTCAAAATGTTCCTCCACACATTTCAGTTTAGTTACACTCACCAAGGCAGCAGCTACACTCACCCAGCTCTCCAACTGTGTTAACCCCAATGGGCATAGTTTGACCTGCAGACACATATGGTACAGTCAAAATGTCCACTAGCTAGCAGCTAACAGTATTTGTGTGTGCTGTGTTGAAATGTCAGACTGTAGACAGTAAAAACAGGCTCTCTCTTCTCCCCCCGACGGGTGTGATAAAACGGCTGTGTAAAGTGGTGTGGTGGTAAGCAGGGCATGTAAGGATGCACATGACTGGACAGCTGCACAGCTAACCATGCATGCCATCATCACACCACACCGCCTGGTGTGGCCATGGCTACTTTTTACCATCACCATGGCAGGTGGGAAGTAGCCTACAATTTAGTGTGGGCCGGGAAATAGATTAGTTTCCATCTTGGTTAGCAGCTCTCACTCCCCCTCCTCAGACTCACATACACACCCATGCCCACATGTACGCATACACACACACACACACACACACACACACACACACACACACACACACACACACACACACACACACACACACACACACACACACACACACACACACACACACACACACACACACACACACACACACACACAGACACACACACACACACACACATGCTCCCCTCTGTTGGTGGTCTGTTAGAGGCAGCAGCAGTGCTGTAGTTTATGGCCCGTCAGGGATCACAGATGATGACTGTTTTCTGGCTGATTACTGAAGAAAACACTGGCAGCATGACAGTAATTACCAGTGAGTTCCCTCCAATTCGCCTCTCATTGATATAGCTGCCGAAAAAAACATGCAGAGTTGCACAAAACAAGACACAGAGACAAAGACAGGGCAGGGCATAGCATTGTAAGGTCAATCCAGTCGGAAGTTATCAGTGAGCTAGGGGATGAGGCAACAGCATGACAGAATACTACCTGTTCCAATTGCTGTCTGACAACAGTGACAAGTATAGCCAATACCTAATGCAGTATTCACAAGACCATATATTCGCCTAGCATGTCCTTTGACCTATAGATATATCTTATATCGCTCAAATGTCCGACCACAGCTACTAGAAAACACCAGAAAGGCTAACCATATTTCAATAATTAAATATATAATTTAACTCTTCAAAGATTATATCACTAGCTAGTCCAGTTAATGATGGTAATAAAATGTTCCTCAAATTGCTTGCAGAATTATAAATGAGCTAATGCTCTATTTATAGATATATAAATGGAATATGCACCATTTCACTACAACACCAAAAATAGATTCATGTTAAAACAGAAATCTTCTTTAGCCTTGCTTTTTTTCTCACCCATTTCAGATGTACAGTACAACCATAGCATAAATCTTTACTCTGACAACATACAAATAGACATGCCACAACAAGCAATTATCAATTTAGCTACTGAGAAATTATTGCAAAACTCATTAAATATTCATGTAAAAAGTCCTCTTTGATCCACACAAAGCAGATGCTTTCAATTTATTTGTGCGAAGGAGAAAGCGCTTGCTTTGGCAGGGGTTTAAAAATATACTTTCATTAATACTGTCTATGACAATATTAATCACGTCAAACCGCCAACGGAGCGGACAGGAGAGGATTTCAGCATTGCTCGCATTCAGCAAACCAGCTCCACCACAGGTACTCACGTCTTGAGGGACACCGCAGCAAACAAATGGCTGCAATAACTGGAGGCCTCAAACAGAATGGATGCTTTCTAAAGCAACGGATAGGATAAATGGGACAAACTGGGCAGAAGTGATCTTTCACTGCATTAGATGGCACTACTGTATGTCATGTCTTCAAAGTGCATCAGGAGGTTTTATTTAGATAGTGTTGGTGGTTAAAAGGGTCTGTGCTTTCGAAATGCTCTTATGTCACCATATCGTTTGGTAACATGACCTGGAAGATGCCTAAAATCATACAAGAAATCATGAGGTCCACAACCAACCGAATACAATTCAGAGAATCTGTTGATGTTAATGACGCAAAAGCTCAAAAAAGAACCACATTTGGGAATGTAGCTAGCTACACCGACCAGCGTTATAGAGAATCAATAATCCAAATGTCAAGATAGGACTCAGTAGATCAGAAAATCCCCTGCTGCCTCCGAGCGTCTCCAGGTAGAAGGATGAGTGGGGCTGTATTTATCATTGTCTTAGTGGCACCTTACTTATTGCCTGCTTAACTTGGGTGATAATACAGCCATGATTTATCGGTGGTCAACAGAAAGGCTACTGATCCCTGAATACTTTTCCATGCATTATTCAAGCCTTCTCTAATCAGTCTGGAAGGGATTGGGGAGGAGAAGTGCTTATGTTTTACTTTTCTGCAGAGACCAATAAGAGAGAAAAAAGAGTTCTTTCAATAGTTATTTCGCTGGCTTTGAACTTCAGGCACCTAAATCAGGAATGTGGAAAATCGCTATTGTTTGGCCTTACGATACTACTGATGTTTCTGAGGTAGAGTGGGACTACTGAAAACCACTACATTGCTTAACTTTTTGGATCTGAAATATATTGTTAGCAATTTCAGCAAGAGCATATGACTGTACGCAAGCCAAATAGATACGGCTGCTGTACATTATAACCAAACTGCACTGCTAGTGAGTTGCATATTCACTACAGAGGCTCAACCAGGAGACAGTAATGTGAGAGCAGTGTGTTAAGGTTGAACCAGAAGACAGTAAGAGTGTGTAGTGTGGAGTGTGTTAATGAGGTGAGTAATTAAAGAAGTGGATATTGAGCCTGTCGACCCCTCTGGCCCTTCTGAGGACGGGACTGTAGGAGAGCCGTGTGGGAGAGCAAGGGGCCAAATTACATTGAGAGGATTCATTAGTTGAGCTTGGTTACACAGAGGTTCCTAAAACAGTTAATGTTCCTCATATACCGTAGGTACCCTGTACCCTCACTGTTCCTACTGAGACGTGTTGAAACGAGGTACCCTGTACCCTCACTGTTCCTACTGAGACGTGTTGAAACGAGGTACCCTGTACCCTCACTGTTCCTACTGAGACGTGTTGAAACGAGGTACCCTGTACCCTCACTGTTCCCACTGAGACGTGTTGAAACGAGGTACCCTGTACCCTCACTGTTCCTACTGAGACGTGTTGAAACGAGGTACCCTGTACCCTCAATGTTCCTACTAAGACATGTTGAAACGAGGTACCCTGTACCCTCAATGTTCCTACTGAGATGTGTTGAAACGAGGTACCCTGTACCCTCACTGTTCCTACTGAGACGTGGAAGAGGTACCTGTATCCTCACTGTTCCTACTGAGACGTGTTGAAATGGTCGAAGGACCCTGTATCCAGGCTAACTGTTCCTACTGAGACGTGTTCGTAACGAGGCTCTGTACCCTCACTGTTCCGACTGAGACGTGTTGAAATGAGGTAACCTTTGCCCTCACTGTTCCTACGAGACGTGTTGAAATGAGGTAACCTGTACCCTCACTGTTCCTACTGAGACGTGTTGAAATGAGGTACCTGTACGCTCACTGTTCCTACTGAGACGTGTTGAAACGAGGGACCTGTACCTCACTATTCACTGAGATGTGTTGAAACGAGGTACCCTGTACCCTCACTGTTCCTACTGAGACGTGTTGAAACGAGGTACCCTGTACCCTCACTATTCCTACTGAGACGTGTTGAAACGAGGTACCCTGTATCCTCACTGTTCCTACTGAGACGTGTTGAAATGAGGTACCCTGTACCCTCAATGTTCCTACTGAGACATGTTGAAACAAGGTACCCTGTACCCTCACTGTTCCTACTGAGACGTGTTGAAATGAGGTAACCTTTACCCTCACTGTTCCTACTGAGACGTGTTGAAATGAGGTAACCTGTACCCTCACTGTTCCTACTGAGACGTGTTGAAATGAGGTACCCTGTACCCTCACTGTTCCTACTGAGACGTGTTGAAATGAGGTACCCTGTACCCTCACTGTTCCTACTGAGACGTGTTGAAATGAAAGATCTAACTTTGTTTTTGGATACAGACTGGAAGAGAAAGGCTAAAGAACAGATTGATTCACTGACTGTTCATCTCACCTGGATGGCTTTGTCTCTGTTCTCTGTCAGGATGGTGAGAAATTGTTGGAGTGCATAATAATAATAATAATAATAGTAATAATAATAGTAATAATAATAGTAATAATAATAATAGTAATAATAATAATACTAGTAATAATAATATTAATAATAATAAAGTAATAATAAAGTAATAATAAAGTAATAATAATAATAGTAATAATAATTATAATTATAATAATAATAATAATAGTAATAATAATTATAATAGTAATCACACTGAATTATAAAATAATACTAGAATGAATACAAGAGGCTGAATTTTAATAAAATGAGTTCCGTTCCTGAATTGACAACAGAGTGCATGCTGGGATTTAGAAGGCCTAATTGACCCAGTTCAGTTTATTCTAATGGGTCATTTTGACCAAGCCAGTTCTATGGTCAAGGAGTACTTTGAGGCGGTACAAGTATGCCAGCATGGAGGGTTTTCTAATACATGTACGTTCTCAACAGTAGAATCACTTATTTTGTTACATTCGGATTTGAATGGAGGCAGGCACATTTTGGGGAAAAGCCGAAACGCATGGTAAAAAGAGCCGCATTTACGGCTGGAAACAAGACTGGGACAAAAATGAAGGACTAATTCAGAAAAAATGTAACCTCTTCAAATACTGGATTTATTTTACAGAAAAATCAGGCATGACGGGATGCTGTGGAAAGTGCATCCATGAATTTGCTTTAATTGATGTGAAGGCTGGGAGGGAAAGTCATGGAGATCTAGCTATCTCTGCTCACAGTGTCGTACTGGGTGTATACTGTATTCCTCAGTCAGCAGAATTAGTGGTGACCCTACCCATTAAGGAATGCTGCCTCACTTCCCTACCCATTAAGGTGCAAACAGTGATGCCCAGATAATCGACTGTTTAAATTTAGACATCCTAATTACCTCACTGATGTGGTAATACATTGGTAATCCTTGTGGACATCCAAGCCATGACAAACAAGACATGTCCACAAAGCAGCTGGGTAGGTACAGCACTCTGCTTGAGGCCCATGCTAATTCATGGTGATACAGGACATAACGTTACAACTTTTCTATATTGACAAGTCTTACTCAAATATTACATTATACAAATTAGAGGATCTATATTGGTAGTTTGCACTACAATATGAGCCCTTCACAATGAACCGAGCAATGACGACCATGAGAATCACAGCAGCACAATGATTGGTTGCTTTTACCTTGAAACCAGGTAATATAGGAATGCATTTTCAGTCCCTGCTGAATACATTAGTAAAACCAGTCTGTGAATAACATTAATCTATTCTTCAGTTACCAACAAAATACATTAGCACCTCTGTGCTGACAATATGTTTTCTCTCCTCAAACTGATTTTTTTGCTTTCTAAATGCAGACGTCAATAGAAAATGGGCAGAGTTCCAGTGAATGACCAAAATATCTAAATCAATTGGTCCAATTTTGTATTAAAACAACAATACCCAAGGCTATATCTCTATGGTGAGGGCTGTGATGTTTCCACAGACAATGGAGTGCATGTGTCATCCTCCTGCTCTATACACAGCATCGTGATGAGCCCGCTGTGCCGCCACACCCAGGGTGTTGTCGTGGAGACGGCAGAGAGCAAGCGCAGAGCGAGCAGAGCACTGGGTTTCCAGATGGAGCAGCTGTCGGGTTTCTCCTGTGGAGTGGAGTGAATCTGTTGCTGCTAGAGCTTCGAACTTTACACAGTCAACATGTCTTCTTCCTTTCCTAACATGTCTCGCTTCCCTTCTCCCCTGTATCCCTGGCTCAGACAAATCTAACGGTGTCACTCCATCACCCCCCCCCACACACACACACACGGCACACACACACAGGGAGCCGAGCTCAACCCTCCCTCCTCTCACCCTCATCTCCACAGATCATGAGGCCCGTGTGTTCACATCGGCAGAAGCAGCTCCACGGGGTCCCTCTCTGCAAACACGACACGCTTGTCTCCAGGAGAGAGTGGCCCAAAACTGACACTCACACCCTGCGCCTCATTAATCTTCATACTATAAAAGTGTCAAGAGTTTCTCCTCATATTGTCTGTGTACAGGGTATCTCTGCGCCATTTTCTTCTTCCTATGAACAGAATTCTGATAGGTAGAGGGGCGCGATAAGAACCCAGGGGGGCATCAAATATTCCCCAAAATAGTATTATTGTTACTTGCAAGGATTTCATAGCACCTATTTTCATATGAACTGAATTCACCACCTTGAAGGATGATGGAATGTTGTCACACTAAAAAGACTAGTGCATGGTGGGAATATAGATGAAAGGCAAATACGTCCTGTATTTGAACTTTAACTGCATTATGGTATTTACGGAATTAACGGCTTAAGCAGCTTGGGGAATCTTCTCTCTTTTATTGCCAATACCTGTATGACCCTGCATACTGCGGGAAAGCACAGCGTATGTCCGCATTCTCTACGTATGCAATTGTGTGGGAGCCAATGTATGAATTCATGTGTGGGAGCCAATGTATGATATATCAAGCCTTTCTCTTGTCAACAGCTTGGTATCAAATGCGCAGCCAAAATAACGAGCATGTACAGTATATTTGTTTATTTGTGTTATCTCCTTGCAGTGAGCTGTGCCCTTGTTCCAAAGATATGAAGCACACTCAAAAGGAC
Organism: Coregonus clupeaformis; assembly: GCF_020615455.1. Taxonomy (NCBI): domain Eukaryota; kingdom Metazoa; phylum Chordata; class Actinopteri; order Salmoniformes; family Salmonidae; genus Coregonus; species Coregonus clupeaformis. Next base: position 37,889 of record NW_025533984.1, read on the forward strand.
ACTGAAAAAGTAGATGGGTATAACGGAGTTGGTGCCCCAATTCTGTCAGCTTGTTCTCTCTGTGAGTCTTGTCTCTGTCTCTATGCAGTGCTTTGTCGCCTGGCTCGTGTGTGTGAATCAATCAGTTCTCTATACACCTGGTTTAGGATGGCCCCTGCCCTGCTAGCCTCATTAATGTTCCTGGTGCATAACAAAGGAAGAGAGAGGGTTCTCATCCAGCCCTGTTCCCTGATATGAATTTGACATATGACTTCTTCTGCCAGATAATAATGGGATAATAATGATTGTCACTCAACAAGCCCTACACACCAGGTAATGTCAGTAAAACCAAACCCTAATAGGGTCTCTATGTACATCATCAGTAAAATCAGGCTTATATTCTTCAATTCCTGGTATTTACAACTGTCTACTATTAAGGCATCTAATTTACAGGACAGTGTTCACTGACACAGCCAAACAAACCACAGATGTAGTGCACAAATGCAGTAACAAAGAATTTCAAAGGTCTATGACAAGGTTCCCCAACTGGTGCCCCCCGGGCGTGGTTTTATTTGCCCCCACCCAAGTTTTCAGATATTTTTGTATTTAATTTTTTCCTTGTTGGACATAAAAGACCATACAAACACCAGGAAATCAGCTCCAAGTGATTTACATTTTGGTAATCTGTTCCCAAGTATTCCCACGCATAATAGAGAGACACGTGATCGTATACAAATGTAAGCAAGGTTTGAAATGATTATGTTTTAGTCAAATATTATATCTGTTTGGGCTTCTTGCGGTCAATTTGCAGTCTACAAATTATTTGTAATTATGTTCCGGCCCCACGACCATCCGCTCAAGAAACAATTGTTGATGATCCCAGATCTATGACATGATGTGGGCTGTAGCTGTCAGGTCTGTGATGTAAGGTTGTGAGATAATGAGACCCAGTCAAATTAAGTCTTCACATTTACGTTCTCACACCCTGGGTCAGGTATGTGTTACCACAGGAACAAGTCAATGGCCCTGAAGCTGATCAACTAATTGTTCCCAAGTGAGGGAACCTTTCCAGTGGAGACACACATACACACACACACACCACTCTGTGGCTTGCGAACCTCACGGGCCACACACTCTGAAGGCAAATTACCATTAGTCCCAGACAGGCAGCATGAGCTGAATTTATATCGTCAGCTAAGGGTCAAGAGCTGTGACCTGACTCCAATCCGGGTGGCAGACCCAAACGTCTCCAGCAGGCAAAATGACAAAGATTAGCTGTCGCTCTGAGCTCAACGTCTCATAATGAATGCTGCCTCACTTCCCCGGGTGCCTCCTCTGGCAGTGGGATTGACACACAAATTGATAGATTTGCCATTTAGGGGTCAGCCGTTTCACGATGGGACAAGACAGCCCCACCACTGCTTCGCACATAGCTACTGTATGTCAGCTCTAAATCCACATTGATCTGGTGTTACCAGGATTTTATATTATAATGTGCTCCTCTGAAAAAAAGAATATTACATTTTAGGGAATCAATTATGTTACATTCCTCATATGTAAGAAATACGTTTTTATATTTTTCTGGAAGCAAGTGAATATGTGGAGTAAAGTGATGAAGAGACTAGCAATGGCTTTTCATGGAAATGAACCATATGGAACGCAAACCCTCACATACAAGAACCTCAGTCAGAGGAGATAGTGAGAGATATTGATAGAGAAGATAACTTGTACTCCTTTGAGGAGGGAAAGAGATATCCTCAAAAAATTTATAGGCAGCTGAGCGCTGCAGGGATTGGGGCAAATACCCCCCCCCCCACGCACTATTTACAGTTGAAGAAGAATGTGTTGGTCATGGGCTGAAGAATACATGCTGGGTGGTTGGAGCCAGTCACAGTACTGTACAGTACACCACAGCCTTGGAATGGATGGGCTGAGGGAGGCTTTGAAAGGAAAAGGCTCCCTCCTCCCACCTCTGAGTGGGCTCTACAAATCCCTCCATTGAAGTGGGCTTATTTCGAAACGGTACTCTCTACTGTTCCTTATGGATCCTCCACAATCCTCTTCGCACATAAAACGCCCACAATGAAGTTCTCAAAAAATAAGTTCTGTCATTAAATATAGTATTTTGACTCATAATCAATAGTCTGAGAAAAAACATATATTCATGGCTTAAAGGAGATCCCCAGAACCTGCAAATACATTTAAAAATATAGCCACAAATATCAAAAACACAATGTGGGTGTATTGAATATGCCACTATGACATAACTGCTGTCTGTCAGTAACTGCCTGGGAACATAGGACCAGACGTTTTATACATGTCTGTAAGTCCCTTAGCCTCAGCTCCTCTCATTGAATCCCCATGAAATACTAGCATTACCATTTTCTGTGGCATAGAGGCTGACAAAATGCCTCACAGACAGGCAGATACTTATCCACATATCACAAAATTGTATTAAGGGGGATATGCTTTCAATTCTGATTCATACCATCATGTCAAATTGGTAGAAAACGACTCAATTTGTCTTCATGTAATTGAATGGTCTGTATTCTCCTATGGACTCACTTCGTCTAATTCGGTAAAAACCCCACTCCTAACCGAGGATGTGCCTTTAGACAGCTGTTTGAAAGCTTTTCAGTGTACCCTGGAAGTGGTGTTAAAAAGGGCCAGGATATATACGCCTTTAAAACAACCACTCAGACACCACAGGCAAACGGCTCTATTCAACCTCAAGGATGTCAGGCAGACAGCGAAATAAGTCCTGATAACAATGTCAATGGCAGATAGGATACAGAGTCAGAAATGAGGATTATAATGGTTAGTAGCAGCCTCAGAGCGGACATTAACGGCTTCTGGTGAAAAGCCCCTCAATCTCATCAGCCCAGAGTGAATATCCTTTGAAAACTGAGGCATTGTGGGAGGACAGAAGGCAGGAAGGAGTCCATATTGCTGGGGCTGGGTTGGAGGAAGGGGAAGCACCCCCCTGTGTGTACTGTATGTGTGTGGGGAAGATAATTGATGTAAAACATATGCTGGCTAATTGTGCAGTTACACCTGAGTGAATTCAGACACCCCATACAATGTCTCTGTGTCTCCTCCTTTTCAGAGAGACAGAGCGAGAGGGGGAGGGGGGAGAGAGAGAAAGACAGAAACTGAGAGACAAACAGAGAGAGAGAAGAAGAGAGAGAAGGAGATAGAAAAAGAGCGAGACAGGGGTATGGAGTGTGTAGACGTGATGGAAACAGAGGGAGAGAGAAGAGGATGGCTCTAAATCCGACACAGGCAATTTCTAATTTCCACTCTTAACTATGGAGTCGTGCCTTATGGGGTGATGAGATTCATTTGGTGTAGAGCTGCTGTTAGCCACGAGCCAGAGTGCTGGAACAACGTCAGCAGCAGCAGCAGTTTCACTCTGCCTCATCTACTCCAGTCAGAAACAACCAGAGACCCACTCTGTGTCCTGCTAGCTTCACATGTAGTACCACACTCTGGGGCTCACAGTTAACACAGTACCTGATCAGTAACCCACCCATCACTACTACATCGCTGAGGGGTTACCCTCCAGGGGTTACGACCATGTTATTCATCCCATTCAACCGAGAGGGTACAGAAGTCAATACGTCTGTACCCTCTCAAAACACCTCATACAACATCACTCTGCCGAATACTCACAAAATACCTTAACTATAGTATACCATCATTCAGCAAACGAGTCCCCTGCAAATCACACTACCAACATCTATTACTGTCCCAAGTTAAGACATCCCAGCGCAACACATTACAGTACAATCGATCACCAGCTCACACACTTTGTTGTACTCAGGGTTGTCTTATTGGACTATACTACCACTCCACACTGTTTGGGCTCCATCCCTTCAGGCCACTACATTCACCTGTCTGTCCTGTGTGTGTTCTCTCTGGCCTCTAAAACAACACCAGGCACTAATCATGACTCTTACACTGGGGCAGGGCAGAGAATGACTAAACGTATCCATTTCATACCATATGACTGCTACTTATGGATCGATACTCCCCACTCCTCCAGAGAGCAGCCCTGGCTCCAGTCTGAAATAAAATTGTAAACACCACAGCCCCAAATGTTGCTCTCTGTGACTAATTCATTCTCTGTGCCTCTCTCTCGCTGCCTCTGAGACCATAAGTGGCTTTTTTTGTGAGGGACCAGAAAATGTGATTCTTTACCCAATTAGAGACATACCTGGTCCTCTGTAGCTCAATTGGTAGAGCATGGCGCTTGTAATGCCAGGGTAGTGGGTTCGATCCCCAGGACCACCCATATGTAAAAATGTATGCACGCATGACTGTAAGTCGCTTTGGATAAAAGCATCTGCTAAATGGCATATTATTATTATTATATTGCATACAGTAACGCCACCCGCCACACACATGCACGAACACACACACGCACGCACGCACGCACGCACACACACACACACACACACACACACACACACACACACACACACACAGCCCCTATCCTCCAGATAAATAAAATGGCTTGTAGATGTTAATAGCTAATATGATCAAATATGTCTCTCTATACTTTACTAGCTGGCTGACAGCTGCTGCTTCACAGGGACGGGTCTTTCCCAAGCAATTTTCAAGTTTTTTTCATTTCAAAGAAACAAAAGGGACACAAGGTCAGTTGCTTGGAAAAGGGAGGTTGGGCCAATTAACTGCATGACAATCCCCTTGTTAATGTCCTGGCTAATACCCATAGTGGATTGATTTACTAGACTCCACAGCCTCCTGACAATTCCCAAATCACAGCCCCTCTCTCTCTCTCTCTCTCTCTCTCTCTCTCTCTCTCGCTCTCTCTCTCGCTCTCTCTCTCGCTCCCCACATGAAGAAATACTACAGTTTACTTTAGAATACTACAGTACTTACTATAGAATTCTGTAGTAAACTGTAGTATACTGTAGAATACTATAATACACATTGAAGTGTCCGGGGGAAAAAACACTGTAGTAAATACTACAGTATTGTTCGCAAAAACAATACAGTCCGCAAAAACACTTTTTTTTACTATAGTAAATACTACAGTATTTAATTTGTATATACCCTGCCCATTCCCCTCCCCCATATCCCAATTTGTGCCACCCATAAGTGAGAAACCTACATGCCAAATATAGACCATATTGTGTTCAACACTGGTTATAGAAAAGAGAAGAAGTGCTGAACTAGCCATTCAGACCCCTACCTACCTACAGGTTTTGTTATTTTAGTATTTCTCCAGTAGGTTTACTCAAGGAGAAAGCCTCCACTTCTGTGTCAAAGATAATAAAACAAAAACACTATAGTAAATACTAAAGTAATGTCTGCAAAAACACTACAGTAAATACTACAGTATACTACAATATGCAAAAACACTACATAAATTACTATAGCATATACTAGTTTTCTTTCACTACAGTATTTATACTATAGTTAACTGTAAATACTACTGTAAAGTCCTCAAAAACACTATAGTAAATACTATAGTATATAAATATAGTAATACTACAGTATCTCTCTCTCTCTCTCTCTCTCTCTCTCTCTCTCTCTCTCTCTCTCTCTCTCTCTCTCTCTCTCTCTCTCTCTCTCTCTCTCTCTATCTCTCTATCTCTCTGCCTGGCCATTGAAGTGTGCATTAGCACCACAGCTTTGGCTTGGCAGCAATATGGCTTTTAGATGTCACAATCTGCAATCTGAATTCCGAGATGGAATTTTCTGAGAGCTGAGAGTCGATGCTGCAGTCTCGTTGAATAAAATGGAGAATCCAATCGCTTGTCTGTATCGTCAAGGACTAATGCCTATTATCATCTGTCTATTGGCATACTTTCTTTCATTTATTATCAGACGGGTTTATCACTCTCCATTTGTAATCTGGCTCATCATAGGGCAGGGTGGTTTCTATAGATATTTGTGTGTTTTAGAAGGAGGGGAATGATGGATCCCTCTGCTTTGACTGAGCCTTTGTTGGATTCACTGGCTGGTTATTTCTGAGTATCTGGCAGGGCCGTTGCGCTCTCTATTCTCTCTCTCCTCTCTCTCCTCTCTCTCCTCTTGCTCTCCTCTCCCTTTCCTCTCTCTCTCTCTCTCTCTCTCTCTCTCTCTCTCTCTCTCTCTCTCTCTCTCTCTCTCTCTCTCTCTCTCACTCTCTCTCTCCTCTCTCCATCACGGCATGCCAGTCAGGAGATAAGCATCAGGCGGCCCACTCCAATGACACCACCACTTCCTCCCAGAGTCAGCAGATTACATTTTAGAAGTTGACAGCCTGTTATCACTCTGGATGGCAGGAGGGCTTAATCTTTGGTCCTTCCAGGGGGGAAGGAAGGCTGAGGAGGAGTCGAAGGAGTAGGATGAGCTCGGAGGCTCAGGCCAGGGGGACTACTCCACTCCTTGTGGTTTGAGTAGTGACAGACGTCTCCTGCGCCACATTGTGTGCTAAAACTGTGGAACACTTTTATTCTACCCACAGAAACACATACAAGGCCCTCCCTTGCCTTCCCTTCGGCAAATCAGACCACGACTGGCCTCCTGCTTCCTGTTTACAAACAAAAGCTCAAACAGTACGTACCAGTGACACGCTCAGTACGGAAGTGGTCCGATGAAGCAGATGCGAGGCTACAAGACTGTTTTGCTAGTACAGACTGGGATATGTTCTGGGATTCATCCGATAGCATTGAAGAGTTTTCCACATCAGTCACCGACTTCATCAATAAGTGCATCGACGACGTCATACCCACAGTGACCATACAAACGTATCCAAACCAAAAACCATGGATTACAGGCTGAGCTACCACTTTACAAGGAACAGGACACGGACATGGACGCATACAAGAAATCCCACTACGACCTCCGACTAACCATCAAACATGAAAAAGGACAATATAGGAGGAAGATAGAATCATATTACACCGGCTCCGATGATCATCGGATGTGGCAGGGCTTGTAGACGATAATGGATTACAAAGGGAAATCAAGCCGTGAGTTGCCCACTGACACAAAGCTGCCTTTTATGCTTGCTTCGAGGAAAACAACACAGAGTCATGCATGAGAGCCCCTGCTGTTACGGACGACTGTGACAATTTTTAAACAGGTTAACACTCGCAAGGCCGCCAGGCCAGACGGAATAACAGGGCACATTCTCAGAGCATACACAGACCAGCTGGCAAGTGTCTTCACTGACATTTTCAATCTCACCTAGTCCCAGTCTGTAATCCCAACATGTTTCAAGTTCACCATCATTGTCCCTGTTCCCAAGAACTCCAAGGTAACCTGCCTAAATGACTATTGTCCCATAGCACTCACATCTGTAATCATGAAGTGCTTTGAAAGGCTGGTCATGACACACATCCACACTATCATCACAGACACCCTCGACCCACTCCAATTCGCATAGCGCCCCAACAGATCCACAGATGAAGCAATCTCAATTGCATTTCACACTGCCCCTCAGGGGTGTGTGCTTAGTCCCCTCCTGTACTCCCTGTACACCCACGACCGCGTGGCTACACACGACTCTGTGAACGCCATCATCAAGTTTGCTGATGACACGTTGGTGGTAGGCGATGAGACAGCCTACAGGGAGGTCAGAGACCTGGCAGTGAGGTGCCAGGACAACAACCTCTCCCTCAACGCCAGTAAGACCAAGGAGCTCATCGTGGACTACAGGAAACAGGAGGGAGAGCACGCCCCCATCCACATTGACGGGGCTGTAATGGAGCGGGTCGAGAGCTTCAAGTTCCTTGGTGTCTACATCACCCTATTCCACCCACACCAGACACGATCATGACACGCAGGTTAAAATAGCAAAACCAACTGTGAACCTACTATATTCATTTGGTAGCTAGTTTGTCCTGGGAGATTAATATTGGGTTGAATATGGTCCTCTTTTTAGCTGGTTCTTTGTTGAATTTTGACTCGAAGTCATAAAAATTGTGTGTTTCTTTACTCTGACGATTAATCCATAGATAAAAAGGGAAACCTAGTTCGTTTTTAGTTAGGCTAGTTATCTTTAATTAATCTATCCTTGCTTGTCTTTCAACCATCCATGTGGGTTTGTATCTTCCTAATATCCAATAAGGAGGGGACTTGCAGTGCGTGGAACGTCTAAAATAGAACCAAGTTCTTGTCACGCCCTGGCCTTGAGAGGCCGGTTGTTTTTAGTTGGTTTGGTCAGGGCGTGAGAATCTATGCTGGAAATTCTATGTTTGTGATCTAGGTAGTGTATTTCTATGTTTGGCCGGGTGTGATTCCCAATCAGAGACAGCTGTCGCTCGTTGTCTCTGATTGGGGATCATGCTTAAGTAGCCTGTTTGCCTACCTTAATTGTGGGATCTTGTTCCGTGTTAGGCTCGTATGTGTTTAGCCTGAGGACTTCACGTTACGTTGTTTCTTGTTTTGTTTAATGTTTATTTGATTTAATAAACATGTTCGCATACCACGCTGCACCTTGGTCTGACCCGTCTCTCAACGACCGTGACAGAAGATCCCACCAAACACGGACCAAGCAGCGTGCCCAGGAGCAGCAGACACCCTGGACACAGGTAGTGGAGCAGAGATCATGGACTTGGGGGGAGATAAGAGAGGATCTGGCCAAGCAGATGGAGGCCCTGAAAGGGATGAGGGTGGAGAAAGAGAGAGTAGCCGATAGAGGACCCTGGGCGAAGGAGGAATCCCAGACATGAGAGGAGAAACGGCGACCCAAGAGGACGCGGTCACAACGAAAGCCCGAGAAGCAGCCCCAATAATTTTTTGGGGGCGGGCACATGTGGTGGTTGGCGGAGCCTGGGTTCAGAGCAGAGCCAACTCCCCGTACTCACGCTAGGAAGCGTGTGACCGTGCAGGCTCCGTGTTATGCGGAGCTACGCACTGTGTTGCCAGTGCGCCGGCACAGTCCAGTGCATCCTGTGCTAGCGCCACGCACGTGCCGTGCGAAAATGGGCATCCAGCCAGGACGGGGTGTGCCGGCTCAACGCTCCTGGTCTCCAGTACGCCTCCTCGGTCCAGCATATCCTGCGCCGGTTCTACGTACTGTATCGCCAGTGCGCGTGCACAGCCCAGTACGTCCTGTGCCAACGCCACATACGTACTCTGCGGAAGTGGGCATCCAGCCAGGACGGGTTGTGCCAGCTCTACACTCCAGACCTCCAGTGCACCTCCACAGCCCGGTACACCCCGTACCTGCTCCCCGCACCAAACCAGTGGTGCGCGTATCCAGTCCGGTACGGCCCGTGCCAGCTCCTCACACCAAACCAGTGGTGCCTGTCACCAGCCCGGTACGTCCCGTACCTGCTGCCCGCACCAAGCCAGAGGTGCGTGTTCCCAGTCCAGTATGGCCCGTCCCTGCTCCTCGCACCAAACCAGTGGTGCGTGTCGCCAGCCCGGTACGCCCCGTACCTGCTCCTCGCACCAGACCAGTGGTGCGTGTCTCCAGTCTGGCCCGGCCCGTTCCTGCTCCTCGCACCAGACCAGTGGTGCGTGTCCCCAGTCCGGCCCGGCCCGTTCCTGCTCCTCGCACCAGACCAGTGGTGCGTGTCTCCAGTCCGGCCCGGCCCGTTCCTGCTCCTCGTACCAGACCTGTGGTGTGTGTCTCCAGTCCGGCCCGGCCCGTTCCTGCTCCTTGCACCTGACCAGTGGTGCGTGTTCCCAGTCTGGCACGGCCCGTGCCCGTTCCACTGGTGCCTGGTTCAGCACCGGTCAGCTGCTCCACTCCGGAGTCAGAGCAGTCCGCTCCACCGGTGCCTAGTCCAGCTCCGGTCAGCGGCTCCACTTCGGAGCCAGAGCAGTCCGCTCCACCGGTGCCAAGTCCAGCTCCGGTCAGCGGTTCCACTCCGGAGCCAGAGCAGTCCACTCCACCGGGGTCCAGTCCAGCTCCGGTCAGCGGCTCCACTCCGGAGCCAGAGCAGTCCGCTCCACCGGTGCCCAATCCAGCCCCGGTCAACGGATCCATTCCGGAGCCAGAGCAGTCCGCTCCACCGGTTTCTAGTCCAGCTCCGGTCAGCGGTTCCACTCCGGAGCCAGAGCAGTCCGCTCCACCGGGGTCCAGTTCAGCTCCGGTCAGCGGCTCCACTTCAGACCCAGAAGTCAGCCCCTCTACAGGGTCGGGGCCTCCCACACCAGGGTCCAGATAGGGCTTGGTGCATCGTGGGAGGAAGGAGAGGGGAAGCATCGCGTCGAGGTCCAGACCAGACCAGGGGCGCAACGGGGAGGCAGTAAGGGAGAGGTCGTCACGCCCTGAACCGGATCCGCCTCCGAGGCTGAATGCCCACCCGGACCCTCCCCTAATGAGTCAGGTTGGTGCGCCGGAGTACGCACCTTTGGGGGGGTATGGGTACTGTCACACCCTGGCCTTGAGAGGCCGGTTGTTTTTAGTTGGTTTGGTCAGGGCATGTTTGTGATCTAGGTAGTGTATTTCTATGTTTGGCCGGGTGTGATTCCCAATCAGAGACAGCTGTCGCTCGTTGTCTCTGATTGGGGATCATACTTAAGTAGCCTGTTTGTCTTCCTTAATTGTGGGATCTTGTTCCGTGTTAGGCTCGTATGTGTTTAGCCTGAGGACTTCACGTTACGTTGTTTCTTGTTTTGTTTAATGTTTATTTGATTTAATGAACATGTTCGCATACCACGCTGCACCTTGGTCTGACCCGTCTCTCAACGACCGTGACAGTTCTATTTTAGCGCTTTGTTAAGCAGACACTCGTTCACGCAAGCGAGAGGTGTAGGTGAAATGATTGGATAACATGTATGTGTACATTTATTTTGCAATGCTCGCGCACACAACGTGGCCGATGAGGTTTGTGTGTAACCAGGGATTAAATTGGGCCGGTACCTGCTTTGGTTATTTGAATTATATAATGAAAAATACGATTAAGCAACATCAAAATCAGTAGATACAGTATAATATTTTACCTATTCAATTGTTCAGCCTAGTAGAATAATTTACCTATTAAATTGTTCAAACTGTCGCTTTCTATGCAAGAAAATAATATTCATCTCGAGGCGCATTCAAATTGCACAGGGAGAGAAATGTGCATGCCCAGTCATTGTACAACATTCATAACGCAGTCGCGGAAAAACACACCTTTGAAAGCAGTTTTAATGGCCACTGTTAAAAGAGGATGATCACGGAGCTTTCTAGTGTTACTATATGCACCATTTTAGAGCCTGAGTTTTTAGCAGTGGCATGGTTATGGCCGTTAGCGTTCGCCAATGGTGTTGAATGAATAGGTAAGACTGGGGCTAAATATAACACGGGTCAGGTTTTTTTTTTGTGGTATTAATTAGGGATCCCCGTTCGCTGCTCTTCCTGGGGTCCAAACATATTAACGCACTTACATTACATTTAAAACAAAAGATAAAACAGTACATCATATAACATTATTACACCACTACATATCTACAATACAAAATGTTTAATACCACCATACAACAATATCAAAATGTGTGCGTATGTATGTCTGTACCTTTGTGTGTGTCTCTTCACAGTCCCCGTTGTTCCATAAGGTGTATTTTTACCAGTTTTTTAAAAATCAGATTCTACTACTTGCACCAGTTACCTGATGTGGAATATAGTTCCATGTAGTCATGGCTCTATGTAGTATTGTGCGCCTCCCATAGTCTGTTCTGGACTTGGGGACTGTGAAGAGACATCCGAGCTGTGTGCTAGTATTTTAAACAGACAGCTCGGTACATTCAACTTGTCAACACCTACTACAAAAACAAGTAGTGATGAAGTCAATCTCTCTTTCACTTTGAGCCATGAGAGATTGACATGCATGTCATTAATGTTAGCTCTCCGTGTACTTTTAAGGGCCAGCTGTGCTGCCCTGTTCTGAGTCAACTGCAATTTTCCCAAGTCCCTCTTTGTGGCACCTGACCACACTACTGAACAGTGGTCTAGGTGCGACAAAACTAGGGCCTGTAGGACCTGTCTTGTTGATAGTGTTGTTAAGAAGGCAGAGCAGCGCTTTATTATGGACAGACTTCTCCCCATCTTAGCTACTGTTGGATCAATATGTTTTGACCATAACAGTTTACAATCCAGGGTTTATCCACATTATAGCATGGGGTATAAAGCCATTACACATACATTTTTCCAGCAGCAGACTATGATCGATAATGTCAAAAGCTGAAGTCTAACAAGACAGCCCCCACAATCATTTTATCATCAATTTCTCTCAGCCAATCATCAGTCATTTGTGTAAGTGCTGTGCTTGTTGAGTGTCCTTCCCTATAAGCGTGCTGAAAGTCTGTTGTCAGTTTGTTTACTGTGAAATAGCATTGTATCTGGTCAAACACAATTCTTTCCAGAAGTTTACTATGGGTTGGTAACAGGCTGATTGGTCGGCTATTTGAGCCAGTATTCTTGGGTAGCGGAATGACTGTAGCTTCCCTCCAGGCCTGAGGGGGCACACTTTCTAGCAGGCTTAAATTGAAGATGTAGCAAATAGGAGTGGCAATATCGTCCGCTATTATCCTCAGTAATTGTCCATCCAGATTGTCAGACACCAGTGGTTTGTCATTGTTGATAGACAACAATCATTTTCACCTTTTCCAAACTTACTTTACGGAATTCAAAAGTACAATTATTGTCTTTCATAATTTGGTCAGATATACTTGGATGTGTAGTGTCAGCGTTTGTTGCTGGCATGTCATACCTACGTTTGCTTATCTTGCCAATGAAGAAGTCATTAAAGTAGTTGGCAATATCAGTGGGTTTTGTGATGAATGAGCCATCTGATTCAATGAATGATGGAGCCGAGTTTGCCTTTTTTCCCAAAATTTCATTTAAGGTGCTCCAAAGCTTTTTACTATCATTCTTTATATAATTTATTTTTGTTTCATAGTATAGTTTATTTTTCTTTAGTTTAGTCACATGATTTCTTAATTTTCAGTACGTTTGCCAATCAGTTGGGCTGCCAGATTTATTTGCGATACCTTTTGCCTCATCCCTGTCAACCATAAAATGTTTCAATTCCTCATCAATCCAAGGGGATTTAACCGTTTTTACAGTCATTTTCTTAATGGGTGCGTGCTTATTAGTAACTGGAATAAGCAATTTCATAAATGTGTCAAGTGCAGCGTCTGGTTGCTCCTCATTACAAACCACAGACCAGCAAATATTATTTACATCATCAACATATGAATCGCTACAAAACTTATTGTATGACCTCTTATACACTATATTAGGCCCAGCCTTTGGAACATTGGTTTTCCTAGATATGGCTACTATATTGTGATCACTACATCCTATAGATTTGGATACTGCTTTAAAGCACATTTCTGCAGCATTAATAATATAATAATATGCCATTTAGCAGACGCTTTTATCCAAAGCGACTTACAGTCATGCGTGCATACATATTTTTTTTTTTTGTGTATGGGTGGTCCCAGGGATCAAACCCTCTACCTTGGCATTAAAAGCGCCGTGCTCTACCAGCTGAGCTACAGAGGACCATTAGCATTAGTAAAGATGTGATCAATACATGCTGATGATTTCATTCCTGTGCTGTTTCTAAATACCCTGGTTGGTTGACTGAGAACCTGAACCAGGTTTCAGGCACTGGTTACAGTTTGATGTTTTTTCTTGAGTGGGCAGCTTGATGAGAGCCAGTCAATATTTAAATCACCCAGAAAATATACTTCTCTGTTGATATCACATACATTATCAAGTATTTCACACATATTATCCAGATACTGACTGTTAGCACTTGGTGGTCTATAGCAGCTTCCCACAAGAATGGGCTTTAGGTGAGGCAGATGAACCTGTAGCCATATTACTTCAAAAGTATCTAACATGAGATCGTCTCTAAGCTTTACAGGAATGTGGTTCTGAATATAGACTGCAACACCGCCCCCGTTGGCATTTCTGTCTTTTCGGTAGATGTTATAACCATGTATTGCTACCACTGTATCGTCAAAAGTATTATCTAAGTGAGTTTCAGAGATAGTCAGAATATGAATGTCATCTGTTACAAGCAAGTTTTTGACTTCATGGACTTTTTTTCTCAGGCAGCATATATTAATATGGGCTATTTTTAGCACTTTTCTGGGTTGCTTTATTATTTTAAATGCGTTACTGGGAAACTTATCAGAAGTAGACTTGCTTATGTTATTTATATTGGAGCTGATAGTGCAGGGTGAGCTGCACACAATGGTCTTCCTACTAGGGCACACCGCCTCAGTGCTAACAGTATAACTCTGGTTCATAGGCTCATAATTACTGCATACAATAGCTGTAGGATCAAGAAGAGGTATTAAGGGCAATTAGGGGGACATAAATTAAGTTACTTACATTGTGTCTGCCAACGCCCCTAGGATAATGTACATTTGATGCAGCATTATGACGACTCATTGTCACAATGGTAGGGATTAACTGAGCTGGTCTTGGGTCATTGATAAGTCACTGTTTCAACGCAGCCTTGAAATGCGTTGTCAGGGTTTAACAGGTAGGCCTACATTATATTCAAAGATCCTTGGTTGGCATGTCAGAGCAAAGACCAAGCATGAGGTCGAAGGAATTGTCTGTAGAGCGCTGAGACAGGATTGTGTCGAGGCACAGATCTGGGGAAGGGTACCAAAAAATGTCTGCAGCATTGAAGGTCCCCAAGAACACAGTGGCCTCCATCATTCTTAAATGGAAGAAGTTTGGAACCACCAAGACTCTTCCTAGAGCTGGCTGCGCGCCCAAACTGAGCAATCGGGGGAGAAGGGCCTTGGTCAGGGAATGTTCCTTATTGACTGATCTTCATGTCTTAAAGTAATGATGGACTGTCGTTTGTCTTTGCTTATTTGAGCTGTTCTTGCCATAATATGGACTTGGTCTTTCATCAAATAGGCCTGTCTTCTGTATACCAACTCTACCTTGTCAATTATGTTTTTTTTTTTTTTTTTACAGCCTAAATAAGTTCAGGAGTAAAAATGTGCTTAACAAGTCACATAATAAGTTGCATGGACTCACTAGTGTGCAATAATAGTGTCTAACATGATCTCTGTATCCCACACATACAATTATCTGTAAAGTCCCTCAGTCAAGGAGTGAATTTCATACACAGATTCAACCACAAACACCAGGGAGGTTTTCCAATGCCTCGCAAAGAAGGGCACCTATGCTAGATGGGTCTTTGGATGGTGTATCAATACACCCAGTCACTACAAAGATACAGGCGTCCTTCCTAACTCAGTTGCAGGAGAGGAGGGAAACTGCTCAAGGATTTCACCATGAGGCCAATGGTGACTTTAAAACAGTTACAGAGTTTAATGGCTGTGATAGGAGAAAACGGAAGATGGATCAACAACATTGTAGTTACTCCACAATACTAACCTAATTGACAGAGTGAAAAGAAGGAAGCCTGTACAGAATAAAAACATGTTTTCACTTTGTCATTATGACGTATTGTGTGTAGATGTATAAGAAAAAATAATATCCATTTTGAATTCATGCTTTAACACAACAAAATGTGGAATAGGTCAAGCAGTATGAATACTTTCTGAAGGCACTGTATATCAACGTTCTCAGGACCTTTTCAAACGTCCGAAATCGCAGTGTGTTTCTAGTTATCAGTCTGCCCAGCCAGCCCAGGCCGACTCACAGGCAGCAGGGCACAAGTTCAAGACTGATTCACCATTTGATTGTCTCTCCTCCTGGATAACAGTGATGTGAGAGGGATAACAGTTACCCAAACTGCCTCAAGGCTTTTGTTACTGGAACAATAAACTGAACACACGTCTGAAATCTTCACTCAAATGATCTCCAAGGAAGATAACGGAATTGTGAAAACATCGCCTTTGTAGCTGGTGCAGATATTGTCAGGATTGTTCCTTTCACACTATGGTGAGGGTAACATCTGCCTATAGAAAATATGGTGGTATTTTTTTGTAGCCCACAATGTAATGGCATATAGTTCTGTATATGATTTATCGACTGTAAAGGCTTGCCCTTACAGAAAAACCACATGATTTCACATGAAATGTAACGTGAAATCATGTGAAAACGTGTTTTTGGAATAGTTCACATGTGGTAACTTGTATCCATGTGTAATTTCATTTTATCACATGTTGTATCACATTAACTTCACATAAGATCACATGATCACTTGAAAACGTGGTTTTGGAACACTTCACGTGATCATGTGAAATTCATGTGGTTTTTCCGTAATTGATACACTGGCACTTGTCCTTTGCAAGTCTCATACCAAGTACATATGTACAGTATATATGGGTTGAACAGTAATAAGACATCGAACTGCTGAAGTTGCCATGTCAGCTTACTATGGCAACCAGTTCCCCTCCAAGCAACTGTCTATGTCAAAACGTTCTTAGTTATTTATATGGAAACTAGGCTTCAAGGTCATTTTAATGCTCCTCATGCAGGTTTTGATAATATCGCACAAGATCTTCCTCATTTTAAAAACAGTAGGTTAGTATCAGTGTGGAAACATTTACACAACAAAAGCTTTTGTTTGCAAAGTGCAATATATGGGTCACATTTAGCATTTACTCACTAACAACATCTTATTTAGTTAATGATTTCCCCTGTTTAGCAGAGAAAATATGATATTCTAGGCAATGGTGTAGAGACCTTGAACACTGGCATTATTAATGTTTTCCATATACAGTGAGGGATCCCCTGCTGATTTTGTACGTTTGCCCACTGACAAAGACACGATCAGTCTATCATTTTAATGGTAGGTTTATTTGAACAGTGAGAGACAGAATAACAACAACAAAATCCAGAAAAACGCATGTAAAAAAATGTATAAATTGATTTGCATTTTAATGAGGGAAATAAGTATTTGACCCCTCTGCAAAACATGACTTAGTACTTGGTGGCAAAACCCTTGTTGGCAATCACAGAGGTCAGACGTTTCTTGAAGTTGGTCACCAGGGGGATTTTGTTCCACTCCTCTTTGCAGATCTTCTCCAAGTCATTAAGGTTTCGAGGCTGACTGTCACGCCCTGGCTCTGGGGACTCTGAAATGTTGAGCCAGGGTGTGGATTTTCTATGTTTAGTTTCACGGGGTAGCTTCTATGTTGTGTTTTCTATGTTTTGGGTTTTGTTCTAGATCATATAGATCTATGTTGGTCAGGGTGGTTCCCAATCAGAGGCAGCTGTTGCTCGTTGTCTCTGATTGGGAGCCATACTTAGGTAGGCTGTTTTCAGCTATTCTTTGTGGGATCTTGTTCTGATTTGGTTTGTGTTATACCGTAGACGTCACGTTATCGTTGTTGTTTTGATCGTGTGATCATTCTAAATAAATAATATGTTCACCTTCAACGCTGCGCCTTGGTCCGCTTCATCATGTGTCAACGATCGTGACACTGACGTTTGGCAACTCGAACCTTCAGCTCCCTCCACAGATTTTCTATGGGATTAAGGTCTGGAGACTGACTAGGCCACTCCAGGACCTTAATGTGCTTGTTCTTGAGCCACTCCTTTGTTGCATTTTCCGTGTGTTTTGGGTCATTGTCATGCTGGAATACCCATCCACGACCCATTTTCAATGCCCTGGCTGAGGGAAGGAGGTTCTCACCCAAGATTTGACGGTACAGGGCCCCGTCCATTGTCCCTTTGATGCGGTGAAGTTGTCCTGTCCCCTTAGCAGAAAAACACCCCCAAAGCATAATGTTTCCACCTCCATGTTTGACGGTGGGGATGGTGTTCTTGGGGTCATAGGCAGCATTCCTCCTCCTCCAAACACGGCGAGTTGAGTTGATGCCAAAGAGCTCCATTTTGGTCTCATCTGACCACAACACTTTCACCCAGTTCTCCTCTGAATCATTCAGATGTTCATTGGCAAACTTCAGACGGCCCTGTATATGTGCTTTCTTGAGCAGGGGGACCTTGCGGGCGCTGCAGGATTTCAGTCCTTCACGGCGTAGTGTGTTACCAATTCTTCTCACCAAGCTGCCTGGCGATGGTCTTGTAGCCCATTCCAGCTTTGTGTAGGTCTACAATCTTGTCCCTGACATCCTTGGAGAGCTCTTTGGTCTTGGCCATGGTGGAGAGTTTGGAATCTGATTGATTGATTGCTTCTGTGGACAGGTGTCTTTTATACAGGTAACAAACTGAGATTAGGAGCACTCCCTTTAAGAGTGTGCTCCTAATCTCAGCTCGTTACCTGTATAAAAGACACCTGGGAGCCAGAAATCTTTCTGATTGAGAGGGGGTCAAATACTTATTTGCCTCATTAAAATGCAAATACATTTATAACATTTTTGACATGCGTTTTTCTGGATTTTTTTGTTGTTATTCTGTCTCTCACTGTTCAAATAAACCTACCATTAAAATTATAGACTGATAATTTCTTTGTCAGTGGGCAAACGTACAAAATCAAATACTTTTTTCCCTCACTGTACAGCTCTACTCTGCTTTCCCAGGATGTCTCCTTGGTGAGAGCAGTGGCTATTATAAGGTCTATTTCTCTATTTCTCTCTCTCCTCTCCCTCCTCTCTCTCTCTCTCTCTCTCTCTCTCTCTCTCTCTCTCTCTCTCTCGCTTTAAGTGTCTGTCTCTGTCTGTGTCTGTGACTGGTTTTCACAGCCTGTCTCCAGCCTGCTGGGAGATGCTGGCTTCAGAGAGCTCCTCTCACACACTTTTGACTAGGAGGCACTCTGAAGACTTTGCAGTGGTAAAGACAAGTGTTCTAGCTGTGAGCTTTCTGAAGTGCGTATGACGGTAAAGACAAGCTTTCTGACAGCAATTAAACTATGAGGAGAACAACAGCCTCATAAGAAAAATACAGTCCCGTCTAAGGAAAAATCATGGTTGTTATGCAACTCAGGCCCTCCCTTCCAGTACTTATTAAATCAGCTCTGTGTGGTGCCTTCCATGTGACTGTCAGAACTTATACCTACCACTTCCCAGTCCTACTTTACCTGCTGTTCTACCTTTGATTACTTTTTAATCAAACTCTCATGCAAAAAAAAACACAAAACATAAGGGAAATTGTCCTGAAAAAAATAAGTATTCTTTTTGAAATCATTCTGTTATTCTGCTGTTCGTTTGGTGGTGGGGAAAAAGGGATGTTCTTCAGTTGGTTAGGGAAAGGGAGAGCTGGGATTGGATGACTTTTTTGGCTCCAATATTAGACATGTATATTCATGTTGCTTCTCATTACCAGGCCTTTGATAACCAATCCCATCCTGATTATTTGGTGCTCCCATGGCGAGAGGAGAGAGACTCTAGTTCCCGAGACGGGGAGCAGAGAGGAAACGGAGGATTGGTGTCAGACAGATAAGGGAATGACTAGGGACACTGATGGCCAGGGCCTTGTCATATTGAATAAGTGGCAGAGTGCCGTCTTTAATCAGCGACTGTGGCAGCTAGACTCTGTCTGTCTGTCTGTCTGTTGGTCTGTTGTCTGTGGCTCAGCCAGCTCACCTGTTAATTCTAATTACCCAAAAAGACATTACATTTGACATTTTAGTCATTTAGCAGACGCTCTTATCCAGAGTGACTTACTGTTAGTGAGTGCATACATTTTCATACTGGCCCCCTGTGGGAAACGAACCCACAACCCTGGCGTTGCAAGTGCCATGCTCTTCCAACTGAGCATTATTATTATTATTATTATTTTTAAATTTTTTTGTGCTGCAGTGGACACGCCAAATATCTTCTTCTCTCCCTCCCAAAAAGCTCTGCATTGAATTTGCACTGCAGTGGATGAAGGTAGATCAATTGTGAGAGACTATATTTTAAGCGAGTACAAACTCTTGAGTTATATGGTATTGACTTCTGTCCAAGTCCTCCACAACTGCAATGACAAGTTTGTATACAGTAAATGCACCAGGCTTTGGTCACTGAAGGAGTTCTCTCTGTGCTGCAGCAGGACAGTGTACAGTACGGTCCACCCTTGGCTGTGGGGTTAGAGTGACACAGCATGGGGCAGATTGGGTATGTTGAGTGGCACAGGCTCCAGTAGCAGCCTTCAAATACTTTTCAAAAAGCCACTTCACTGATGGATCTACCTGGTGCTCAACCCACATCCTGATTTCAAATCCTTTTGGAGTTTTTGAACACAGCCCAGCGTGCCCTTGGAGAAAGGCCAGGCAGACACCCCCCACTACCACAGCTCATCGCTGCGCTCATCTGTCAACTAACAATCTTCAAAATGTTTGCTGATATGGGCTAATTAAGTGACTGCCAGTGACTGACATAACAAGAGAAAAACTGCTTATGCACAACCATACTTTGAAATTGCACCTTGTGTATTCTACTATTCTAACTCGCAACCGTAAGTTGAGACCTCGACTGCGTTCCCCATTTTATTATTGATCTGAGGGCCTTCAAAAGGCCGCCAGTTGCCCATGTCTGTGCTAGTGGGAGGCTCAAAAGATGCATCTTCACCTTTGCACTACAGCTGAAAGGGAAAGATCAGAGCATCTGCTTTTTTTTTGTTTCCCTCTCCGCTGGTAAATGTAGCTTCCTCTGTCTCATGTGGATGCTTTCTGATCTGGGCTGCATTTTATGGCTTACTGGATAGCACCAGATCAGCTGTTTTGAATGTTTTTATGTCCAGGACTGAGGAATGGTTCAGGGGAGATGTAATGCTCGCCCAAGCCTGCGTGCTGCACACAGAGAGCATTCTCTAAAGTCTGTGCAGTAAAAACACAACTGGCAAAAGCCAAATAATAATATGCCTCTCTTGAATATTAAAGTATAGTAAATGGCTTTTAGTATTTTGGTAGAGTAATAGTTTGCTTTAATTGCTTTAGGGATAACATTGTATTTTTCTGGACATTCACTGTAATGGAAGAAAGTGGAGGAAAAAATCAATTTGAAAACATATTGGCAGCCATTGGTTGTGGGATCAGATGGCTTTGGAAAACAGATTATGTCCAGCCCAGAGAGCCCAGAACATGACCACAGGGGATTGATGGTAATAGAACACCACATGACCTTGGTGTTGCCACAGAGCACTTGGGTTATAGATCCAATTGTGATACCCTAGAAGGTTAGCAGACTGAGTGGGCAATGTGGGCAATGAATACTTACTGTACCTAGCCAAATACCTACCTACTGAATACCTACCTACTGAATGCCTACCTACGCAAAGGTAGGCTACTGTATCCAGGGTTTCAGAGTTTCAGCTATAAAGGCCACTTGGATGGTTCAGGTTTCAGCGTGTTCTGCCAGACCATAATAGGCTATACCTTCTCAGTGGCTGAGGTGTACAGAAGAGAATGGAGATCTGTTATGTCTACGGCTTGGCATGAGCACAGGTTGCCATGACACTCTCCAGATAGCCATCCAGATCGTCATGTGATCCAGGGACAAAACCGGCCAGCAGAAAACTCTTATTGTACTGTATGGTTGCACTGTTTCAATCAAGTTTTGTTTTCTCACCAAATCCCCAGAGACAGGGTTTCCCTACTATGTCAAAGGTCAGGGGTACATTGCACTTAAGGTTGTGTAAAATGACTGAGTGACGTAGCTTTGCCGAGTAATAGTTTCCAATGCTCTGAACTGGGAAGGATTGAGTGAAGTGGAGTGAGAGTGGATGGTGCCAGGTCTACACAAGCAGTTGTTGTTAAGGGAGCTTTGTGAGGTGGACAGGTGAAGGACGGAGAGAAAATAATAAGGAAAAATAATATATATTTTTTCCACAAACATCCATTGGAGTGGATTTCCATGGAAATATTGCTGCTCAGCCCCTCCCTCTGCGCTAGGTCATCAGCACAATTTAATTACATTAAGAGACAGCTAAATTAGACTCTGCAAACAGAACGGCTTAAAGGATTACTGGACCACTGGTGGGGAGAGATCAAATTCTACCTTCCAGCTTGAAACAATATGCACGGTCCCCATGTGAAGAGGGATTGATGGAGCGATGGAGGGAGGGATGGAGGGATGGGAGAGGGATGGAGGGAGGGTGGTCATGGACCAGATGAGAGGGGAGCTGTACATACAGCCACAGTCAGTCCACAGGTAGATCATATAGAGCAGTTGTATTCAAACTTTCTCCACAATAATTTCTACGGACCACCATTTTTCCACAATAATTTCTGGGGACCCCATTTTTTCAACGAGAATTCTGGGGACCCCATTTTTTCTAAAGGAATTTCTGTTGCAAAATGTTAATCTCTTATCAAAATGAAAATAAAGCAATAAATACATTTTTTAATTGTCGTTCTCAAAAACATTTGTATATTGTCCCATACAATAATCTGTACTCTTAATGTTTTGTTCCCAAAAAAATACTATCTATTTAGACTGAGTGTACAAAACATTAAGAACACCTTTCCATGAAATAGACTGACCAGGTGAATCCAGGTGATGTCACTTGTTAAATCCACTTCAATCAGTATAGATGAAGGGGAGGAGACAGGTTAAAGAAGGATTTTTAAGCCTTGAGACAAATGAGACATGGACTGTGTATGTGTGTCATTCAGAGGGAGAAAGGGAAAGACAAAATATTGAAGTGCCTTTGAACAGGGTATGGTAGTAGGTGTCAGGCGCACCGGTTTGTGTCAAGAACTGCAACGCTGCTGGGTTTTTCACGCTCAACAGTTTACCATGTGTATCAAGAATGGTCCACAACCAATGGACTTCCAGCCAACTTGACACAACTGTGGGAAACATTGGAGTCAACATGGGCCAGCATCCCTGTCAAACACTTTCGACACCGACGAATTGAGGCTGTTCTGAGGGCAAAGGGATGGTGCAACTCAATATTAGAAAGGTGTTCCAAATGTTTTGTACACTCAGTGTATATATATACAGTACCAGTCAAAAGTTTGGACACACCTACTCATTCAAGAGTTTTTCTTTATTTCTACTATTTAATACATTGTAGAATAATAGTGAAGACATCAAAACTATGAAATAACACATATGGAATCATGTAGTAACCAAAAAAGTGTTAACACATTTTATATTTTAGATTCTTCAAAGTAGCAACCCTTTGCCTTGATGACAGCTTTGCACACTCTTGGCATTCTCTCAACCAGCTTCACCTGGAATGCTTTTCCAACAGTCTTGAAGGAGTTCCTACATATGCTGAGCACTTGTTGGTTGCTTTTTCATCCCAAACTATCAAAATTGGGTTGAGGTCAGTTGATTGTGGAGGCCAGGTCATCTGATGCAGCACTCCATCACGCTCCTTCTCGTTCAAATAGCCCTTACACAGCCTGGAGGTGTGTTGGGTCATTGTCCTGTTGAAAAACAAATGATAGTCCCACTAAGCGCAAACCAGATGGGATGGCGTATTGCTGCAGAATGCTGTGGTAGCCATGCTGGTTAAATGTGCCTTGAATTCTAAATAAATCACTGACAGTGTCACCAGCAAAGCACCCCCACACCATCACACCTCCTCCTCCATGCTTCACGGTGGGAACCACACATGGGGAGATCATCCATTCACCTACTCTGCGTCTCACAAAGACACGGCGGTTGGAAACAAAGGACAGATTTCCACCGGTCTAATGTCCATTGCTCGTGTTTCTTGGCCCAAGCAAGTCTCTTCTTCTTATTGGTGTCCTTTAGTAGTGGTTTCTTTGCAGCAATTCGACCATGAAGGCCTGATTCACGCAGTCTCCTCTGAACAGTTGAAGTTGAGATGTGTCTGTTACTTGAACTCTGTGAAGCATTTATTTGGGCTGCAATTTCTGAGGCCGGTAACTCTAATGAACTTATCCTCTGCAGCAGAGGTAACTCTGGGTCTTCCTTTCCTGTGGCTGTCCTCATGAGAGCCAATTTCATCATAGCTCTTGATGGTTTTTGCGACTGCACTTGAAGAAACTTTCAAAGTTCTTGAAATGTTCCATATTGACTGACCTTCATGTCTTAAAGTAATGATGGACTGTCATTTCTCTTTGCTTATTTGAGCTGTTCTTGCCATAATATGGACTTGGTCTTTTACCAAATAGGGCTATCTTCTGTATACCAACCCTACCTTGTCACAACACAATTGATTGGCTCAAACGCAGAAATTCCACAAATTAACTTTTAACAAGGCACACCTGTTAATTGAAATGCTTTCCATGTGAGTACGTCATGAAGCTGGTTGAGAGAATGTGCAAATCTGTCATCAAGACAAAGGGTGGCTATTTGAAGAATCTCAAATATAAAATATATTTTGATTTGTTGAACACTTTTTTGGTTACTACATGATGTTATTTCATAGTTTTGCTATCTTCACTATTATTTTACAATGTAGAAAATAGTAAAAATAAAGAAAAACACCTTGAATGAGTAGGTGTGTCCAAACATTTGACTGGTACTGTATATATAGACTGAACTGCTGAGTGTCACCATAGATAGCAAGCTATCATGGTCAAAACATATAGACTCAATGGTTACTAAAATGGGAAGAGGTCTGTCCATGATAAGGTGACGCTTTCTTGATATCTCAGTCAACCAGACAGGTCCTACAGGCCCTAGTTTTGTCGCACCTGGACTACAGTCCAGTTGTATGGTCTGGTGCGGCAAAGAAGGACATAGGCAAATTGCAGTTGGCCCAAAACAGAGCAGCACGTATTGCACTTAGATGTACACGGAGGGCGAATGTCAATGACATGCATGTCAATCTCTCCTCACTCAAAGTTGAGGAGAGATTGACTGCATCACTATTGTTCCTTGTGCAAGGTGTTGATGTGTTGAAGGTACCAAACTGTCTGTTAAAGCAGTTGGCACACAGTTCGGACACTCATCGGTATCACACAAGACATTCAACCAGAGGTCTCTTCACAGTCCCCAGGTCCAGAACAGAGGCTGGGAAACACAGAGTATTAAATAGAGCCATGACTATATGGAACTCTCTGCCACCCCAGGTAACTCAAGCTAGCAATAAAACCAGATTCAAAAACCAAATAAAATAACACCTTACGGTACGACGGGAACTGTGAAGTGATACACAGACATTTTTAAGCATTTTGTATTCTATTTTGCATTGTATTATGTATTGTATTATGTATGTGATACGTGGTTGGGGTACGACTGTGATACATGGTTGGGATACGACTGTGATACATGGTTGGGATACGACTGTGATATGTGGTTGTCTCGCCTGGCTATCTTAAGATGTATGCACTAGCTGTGGGTCGCTCTGGATGGGCGCTTCTGCTAAATGGCTAAATTGTAATGTAAATGTGGTGCTGTGTATATTTATGTATATTATGTATTTTATTTGTTATGTTGTTTCCTGTTTGGACCCCAGGAAGAGTAGCCCTGCCTCGGCAACAGCTAACTGGGGATCCTAATAAATACAAAATATACTGTATATACAGTGGGGAGAACAAGTATTTGATACACTGCCGATTTTGCAGGTTTTCCTACTTACAAGGCATGTAGAGGTCTGTAATTTTTATCATAGGTACACTTCATCTGTGAGAGACGGAATCTAAAACAAAAATCAAGAAAATCACATTTGTATGATTTTTAAGTAATTAATTTGCATTTTATTGCATGACATAAGTATTTGATCACCTACCAACCAGTAAGAATTCCGGCTCTCACAGACCTGTTAGTTTTTCTTTAAGAAGCCCTCCTGTTCTCCACTTATTACCTGTATTAACTGCACCTGTTTGAACTCGTTACCTGTATAAAAGACACCTGTCCACACACTCAATCAAACAGACTCCAACCTCTCCACAATGGCCAAGACCAGAGAGCTGTGTAAGGACATCAGGGATACAATTGTAGACCTGCACAAGGCTGGGATGGGCTACAGGACAATAGAAAAGCAGCTTGGTGAGAAGGCAACAACTGTTGGCGCAATTATTAGAAAATGGAAGAAGTTCAAGATGACGGTCAATCACCCTCGGTCTGGGGCTCCATGCAAGATCTCACCTCGTGGGCCATCAATGATCATGAGGAAGGTGAGGGATCAGCCCAGAACTACACAGCAGGACCTGGTCAATGACCTGAAGAGACCTAGGACCACAGTCTCAAAGAAAACCATTAGTAACACACTACGCCGTCATGGATTCCTGCAGCGCACGCAAGGTCCCCCTGCTCAAGCCAGCGCATGTCCAGGCCCGTCTGAAGTTTGCCATTGACCATCTGGATGATCCAGAGGAGGAATTGGAGAAGGTCATGTGGTCTGATGAGACAAAAATAGAGCTTTTTGGTCTAAACTCCACTCGCCGTGTTTGGAGGAAGAAGAAGGATGAGTACAACCCCAAGAACACCATCCCAACCGTGAAGCATGGAGGTGGAAACATCATTCTTTGGGGATGCTTTTCTGCAAAGGGGACAGGACGACTGCACCGTATTGAGGGGAGGATGGATGGGGCCATGTATCGCGAGATCTTGGCCAACAACCTCCTTCCCTCAGTAAGAGCATTGAAGATGGGTCGTGGCTGGGTCTTCCAGCATGACAACGACCCGAAACACACAGCCAGGGCAACTAAGGAGTGGCTCCGTAAGAAGCATCTCAAGGTCCTGGAGTGGCCTAGCCAGTCTCCAGACCTGAACCCAATAGAAAATCTTTGGAGGGAGCTGAAAGTCCGTATTGCCCAGCGACAGCCCCCGAAACCTGAAGGATCTGGAGAAGGTCTGTATGGAGGAGTGGGCCAAAATCCCTGCTGCAGTGTGTGCAAACCTGGTCAAGACCTACAGGAAACGTATGATCTCTGTAATTGCAAACAAAGGTTTCTGTACCAAATATTCAGTTCTGCTTTTCTGATGTATCAAATACTTATGTCATGCAATAAAATGCAAATGAATTACTTAAAAATCATACAATGTGATTTTCTGGATTTTTGTTTTAGATTCCGTCTCTCACAGTTGAAGTGTACCTATGATAAAAATTACAGACCTCTACATGCTTTGTAAGTAGGAAAACCTGCAAAATCGGCAGTGTATCAAATACTTGTTCTCCCCACTGTATATATATAAATCTATCTTATTTTTTTTGCCTACCCCACTGCAGTTCCCCGAACCCAACTTTGAATACCACTGATATAGAAGAGGGTTTCATATTTCACCAACGAGACTAGGCTACATCTAAGGAACGCACGTACACACACACACACACACACACACACACACACACACACACACACACAGGCTGTCGTACTGTAGTACATCTTTTTTGTTCTCCATGTCATCACATCAGTGATGTGTGAAGTCTTCTTTGACTGTCTGGCGACATGCTGCATATGAAAGAGACAGTGACACTATCGTCTTCACCCCAAGCAGATGGCTTTTTTACCACGATGCCTCACTGTGGATGCCAAGCGATGGATCATTAAAGATGTCAAGGACGTTGGGTAGGATTTTCTTTGCATGGTAAGAGTGCAATTAGACAATAACTGGCAAACACACCACTGTGCCTTTGTTCAATTTGTGCCATTCCATGCATAGCACAGTATGAAGTAAACAGAGCATCTCTATGGATTAGCTACTGTAACCGAGTCGAGCTAACATGCTCTCTTCAATGATTATCAGAGGGGAAATGGGATAAGAAATGGATTAGTGCTATGTAATTATACTATAACTGGAACAAGAGAATAGCGGGTGACCTAGTCACGACTCAGCACAATCTCAGTGGAGTTGTGTATTACTGTACCAGTCCACTCAATGGGCTCTTGTCCTTTTTCCATGAAGAAAGACTTTGCTTTGCCATAGGGTTTGTTCCAATGAGATGGCAATTATTTGTTATTGGTGTTTGAGTGAAGACACATGCCTTTACTGGAACACTACCATACAACTAGACCTTCCTCTCAGCCGTTGGCCCACACTGTAACGGCAAGGCTTTTAAGTGTTGGAAAAACGCTCACTGGTCAAAATGTGTGTCAGCAATTTATCTCAGCTAGCTGCTAGAACTTTGAGCTTGTCTATTGCCCAGGAGATTGGTAGCTAGTGGGTTTCCCCTCGATTGTCCCTTAAACAATTACTGTGGAGATCAGGGGAGACTGTTGCCCAGCCTGTTAAACTGCTGGTTCCTGTTCGGCTATTGTGAGTGTTATCTTAACCATGGGGGACCAAAGCACTCCACTGACTGTGACTGCACTTCACAGCCAGACAAAGAGGAAGAGCAGTGGAGAGAGGAAGATAGATAGAAGCTGACATCCAATGTATTAAAACTCAACACTATTAGAGATGAGCTTCTGGTGGCAGTGAGGCATCGTAGCTTAAGGCATAGATACCGTTCAGCATTATTTTTGCAGCGGTGTAAGCTATACTGAAGTAACTGAATGTTCATTGTAACACTTCATATGTCATACATAATTTGTGAAATTTGCATTGTTTCTCCTTTCAAACTAAATCAGTGCCTGGATAGCACTTGCATGCTTGCTTTTGCTGTGAAAATGGATACTCATACAGTACAATTACTGTACAGTATGTCTGCAGTTTCATTATTTCAAATTCATTATCATAATAATATAATATATGCCATTTAGCAGACACTTGTATCCAATGCGTTTTTGCGTATGGGTGGTCCTGGAAATTGAACCCACTACCCTGGTGTTACAATCGCCATGCTCTACCAACTGAGCTATAAAGGACCACCCCTTATAGACACAAAATCCTCAATAGAAAGGCCATGCCACTATCTTGTCACCATGACGTTGAACTTGGCATGGTTCACCTTCTGAATAGACAAGCCAAAACACCTTGTTATTTCTACAGTGTGTGTGGCCCACTAATACTGCAGTTGCCAGGTTAGACACAATCAACACTCGGAAGTGTGTGTGTGTGTGTGTGTGTGTGTGTGTGTGTGTGTGTGTGTGTGTGTGTGATTATTAGAGCCTGGAGAGTTGTCACTCTCCGTAAGGGCCTCTTATTGATAGAGAGGCTGACACAGTACTCATCCTGTCTGATACTGATGATGACATACAGCACGGGGGACACATGATAGACCCACACACAGTGGTGCATAGAGCCTCCCCCATCTCTCCATCTCTCTCTGTGTACTCTCCCTCCCTCCCCCCTCTCTCTCTCTCTCTCTCTCTCTCTCTCTCTCTCTCTCTCTCTCTCTCTCTCTCTCTCTCTCTCTCTCTCTCTCTCTCTCTCTCTCTCTCTCTCCCTCCCTCCCTCACATCTATATCCTAGCCATCTCTCTCTCTCCCCATCTCTCTCTTCCCATCTCTCTCTCTCCATCTCCCTCCATATCTCTCTATATCTCAGTGTGTGACTCAGTCCTATGGTGCTGTAGCAGGTGTTCACCACTGGTGCCCTCACAGTACACCACCAAGGACATCACCACTGGTGCCCTCACAGTGCACCACCAAGGACATCACCACTGGTGCCCTCACAGTGCACCACCAAGGACATCGCCCTTATTTACGGTTGACAACCTGGCAGTGTCTCATGATAACTCATAACCAATTACTTCAGCTTCTCAGTATGCAAACTTGGTATGGTTCTTGTCTAACTTTAATCCAATAGGGGAGCAGCTTGACAGTACCAGTATGTATAGTGCATGTGTACGTGCACGTGAACAGATGTATATGGGTTTATTTGTATGTGTGTCACGCTTCTTTCACAACATACAGTACTGATGATAGATCAACCCATTCCAGTTTCAGGTCAGTAGAAACTGACTGTAGAATAGGGTAGAATCTCTCTCCCACTGACCTGGAGCCTGTTGCTGGACCATCTCTGAGAGGTCCTGGAGGTGTATGAAGAGGACAAGGCCTCCGGCCCCGAACAGCAGGAGGAACCAGAAGGAGCAGGGCAGCTTGACGGCCGTGGCCCTCATCCGTCTTCTCCCACGCAGGGCGTCCACTATCCTACACTCCACCCACAGCATCCTGCTATCCTGCCTCAGCTCAAACTGCTGCCTGAGAGAGAGAACAGGGACAGAGTCAGCCCAGGTAAGACAGGACATAATATGTAGCAGCACAATAAAGGACATAGCAGGACATGACATAAGGTTACAGGGGTTATAATGACATGAATATAGGTAGGCTAATCGTGGTTCTTCAACAGTTTGCGTCTCATTGGATTAATACAAAATGTGTTCACCTTACTGAGTGACAACAATAAAAACACATTGTCTTTGTACTGCCAACTGCCTACCACCCAAGATGAATAAACATACTGTATGTGAATGACCAGAGATGTTACATTTTATATGCTGGAACTACTTAAAGACATACAGTGCAATATTAATGACATCAAACAACATATGTCCTAAATGTGCTAAACTGTGGACAACTTCACATGAAATCTAGAAACCATGGTTTTTATTAATCAGTGAGCCAGTATGAGGGTCCGTGCTCAGGCTACAATGAAAGATGGCCGGTGCATGAGACAAAAAGCATCTATAAAGTTCAATGGGATCTCACACTCAAACCATAACAAGGAAAGAACCAAGGAGGCGGAGATGCAAAAATATACTTTATGTAATCAATGCTTGGAAGAATAGAAAAAGGTGAAAGTGCAAAGTGCTAAACATAAAAACGTTTCAGCTTCATCAGCGCTGTACAAACAAATGAAGTGGAGACACATACTTAAGAAGACACACCTGTGCCTAACAGGTGCAACAGGTAACAAGTCAATTAGATACTGGTGAATAGGGGGTCATCAACGGCGTCTATAAATATATAGAATGAGACTAGAAAAATATAGATAATGAACACAAAATTGAAAATATTAAACAATTCATCCGGCCATATGAGTTAACTGATGCCATAACCTTGGATGGAGACCAATAGCAGTCAATCAGATATCAAACCACTTTGGCTCGCCTTCAGTCATGGATAAATCTGCCAGTACAATCAGCCAGTGGCATATCTCATTATTATGCATCTGCAGCAGAAATACATCTATTGTTTTGCTGGGAACACATGCCCTCTGATCAACTAGATCAAACACACAAGGATGTTTGTAAAATGTATTCTGATTATAATTTTTTGTTTTCTACATTATTCCCAATTCCCATTTATGGGCTATAGCTATTAGTATTTAGTATGCACTGTGGTCTTTTAAAGTATGATTACAAGAAAAACTCACACACAAAAACTGTATGTGGACTGTACGTTGCACAGCTTGCAATGACAAACTTGTATTCTGTTCTGTTCTGTTCTGTATAACTTACTGCATATCTTATTTCCCTTGGCAATAATGATCATGTTGAAAAAAAAACTGGTGGCCCAGAAAATATCTATGGTCAGAATTAAACGAGTGGCTCCATATCAAAGAGACAAAGAAAGATTCAGTTGGTAGCCCTATTCCATTCACTATTCAATGACTACCTGAGCCCAGGGTTTGACAGGGGTAAAATGGGAGGTGGTGAACATGTTCACCGCTGAGCTAATTGTCCTTGTTTATGGTAGCCGGCTGATCTGTGGTCAGGAGTAATCCATTCTGCTGCTGTGATGAAGATTACCCATCATTAAATGAGATGAGCCACCACGCTGACTGTTATTCTGTTATGTAGAAAATACCAGGGTTTAGATGGTAGGCCTATTTGTTTTCTTTGAAATAATCTGAGCAACTGACTGAGGCTGCCTGGGGCACCAGATGGGCAAGATTAGCACTTTTGGGACTATTATGTTGTTTCCAATCAAGCTTAGCTAAAACATAGGTCTGTTTCTGCACTCCTTTGTTCCGGTTATCCAATTGGCTATAGTGTGATAGTGGCAATGTCTCGCTCTCTTTCTGTTCATGCAGCTGACATGCGTAACCCCCCACACTTCCCCCATTTAACATACAGTCAGCCCCACACCTCAGCCGGCAGCGCCCCCAGCCACCTCACACATCCCCCTGCCCCCTGTGACGGTGACCTGACTGCCAGTGGCTGGCTCTGCAGGGGACACGTACACCCAGAAACACTCAGACAAAGGGCTGATGACGGCTCAGACGCAAACAGACATGCTCAAACACCCTCACACATAAAACCCAAACACCTTTAGAGTAGCTATTCTCTCTATGGTGCATAACACCAAATGCTACAGATGAAGTCACAGGTTGGCTATTAATATACAGACAGCCCCTGCAGTAGTGTTCCCATGTTCAGGTGTGAAAAGACAGAATATAATATACAGCAAGGCTGAGAGTGCCAATGTCCTAGCAACACTGCTTTATGAAGCTTTGGATTTTGTGAATGCTTATTTATTTTTATTTATTTTTACATCATTAATACAAAAAATGAAAATCCATGGTGTTATTGTGTCCAATCAATCGACTATTGTGAATGCTGTTACATAACATTACAAGTTCAGACCAGAGAGCTTCATATTCAGCTTCATAATAATGACTTGCCCATTTCACTTGCTTACCTCTACCTGCAGAACATCTACAGTGTGCTACATGCAACATGCAAAAACGACACACACACACACACACGTCTCGTTAGGACAATGGGAAAAAAAATCTTATTCTGTGTTTACATATCGGTATTGTGCAAAATGCACAATTATATTTAATGAGCACATTTGAGTAATATTCCAGCTATAGCAGCCTGAAACCCAGCAGACCAGCTACCGGGACCTCATTAAACAGTGACACAGCATGAGGCTAGAGAGGGCAAAGGAATTGCTGCTGGAATTGTGAAAGTCTCCAATGAAAGCCATTTATATAATTATTATGGGGATACATTGGAGAATAGTGAAGAGGAAATGGAGGGAAGTTTCTCAGTACAGAATGGTGTATCCCAAATGGCATTCCATCCCCTATATAGTGCACTACTTTTAACCAGAGCCCTATGGTCCCTGGTCAAAAGCAGTGTAAACTTAAACGACTAAAACCATATATAAAGTATGTGGAAAAGATAATGGAGCTATAATTTTTAAAATAAGAACTAACAATCACCAAAATAAAAGCTAGACAGTCAGGGAGAATTAAATAATCAATAAATGATCAAATCAAATCAAATCAAATTTTATTGGCCACATGCGCCGAATACAACAGGTGCAGACATTACAGTGAAATGCTTACTTACAGCCCTTAACCAACAGTGCATTTATTTTTAATAAAAAAGTAAAATAAAACAACAACAAAAAAGTGTTGAGAAAAAAAGAGCAGAAGTAAAATAAATTAACAGTAGGGAGGCTTTATACAGGGGGGTACCGGTGCAGAGTCAATGTGCGGGGGCACCGGCTAGTTGAGGTAGTTGAAGTAATATGTAAAACATTTTTTTTTGTCATTTAGCAGACGCTCTTATCCAGAGCGACTTACAGGAGCAATTAGGGTTAAGTGCCTTGCTCAAGGACACATCGACAGATTTTTCACCTAGTCGGCTCGGGGATTAGAACCAGCGACCTTTCGGTTACTGGCACAACGCTCTTAACCACTAAGCTACCTGCCGGGTAGAGTTAAAGTGACTATGCATAAATAATTAACAGTAACAGCAGCGTAAAAAGATGGGGTGATGCATCTTAGTGTCCTTGGGCACGGGGACTATGGTGGTCTGCTTGAAACATGTTGATGCATTCAGGAGTAGTTTTGTTATGGCATGAGGCCCCCATTGATTTTGTTATAATGTTGAGTCACTCAGATAGCATAAGCCATGGCAAGATGTGTAGTCCAGGATCCAGTTGCAGAGGGAGGTGTTTAGTCCCAGGATCCTTAGCTTAGTGATGAGCTTTGAGGGCACTATGGTGTTGAATGCTGAGCTGTAGTCAATGAATAGCATTCTCACGTAGGTGTTCCTCTTGTCCAGGTGGGAAAGGGCAGTGTGGAGTGCAATAGAGATTGCATCATCTGTGGATCTGTTGGGGCGGTATGCAAATTGGAGTGGGTCTAAGGTTTCTGGGATAATGGTGTTGATGTGAGCCATGACCAGCCTTTCAAAGCACTTCATGGCTACAGACGTCAGTGCTACGGGTTATCTTAGTGTCCTTGGGCACGGGGACTATGGTGGTCTGCTTGAAACATGTTGATGCATTCAGGAGTAGTTTTGTCATGGCATGAGGCCCCCATTGATTTTGTTATAATGTTGAGTCACTCAGATAGCATAAGCCATGGCAAGATGTGTAGAATTGCAGGAAATTAGCTTTAGAACAACTCATCAATGCTTAATGCTTTACAGACCGACAAGGCAGGAACCATTTCAAATCCTTGAAAAATAAAGTTAGTTAAACCTTAACTAACCTAAACCAGGAAGCCGAATGTTTAAGTATTAGGCATTGGCAAAGTCTTTATGAAGGTTTCAATATGATCAAATCCATTCATTCACGGTCTGTGCTTTTAGAATGCATGAGATGGATAGGCCTACCACTGTTCTATTACTCAGATTTGAGATGTGGGTCTAAGGATTGTTTCTTTCCACTCTAACAAATTAGGTCTGACATAACACAGAATAACTCATTAACAACATAACAGAAGCTGATTTAGCCATATTGTCCGTATTGTCCCTGGACTGTTCACTCAAGATACTAATTGAAATACAAAAGGTCAGGTTCATAGAGAGAGAGAGAGAGAGAGAGAGAGAGAGAGAGAGAGAGCGAGAGAGAGAGAGAGAGAGAGAGAGAGAGAGAGAGAGAAGACAGAGAGAGAAGACAGAGCGAGAGAGAGAGCAAGAGAGAGAGAGAAAGAGAAAGAGAGAGAGAGAGAGAGAGAGAGAGAGAGAAAGAAAGAAAGAAAGAAAGAAAGAAAGAAAGAAAGAAAGAAAGAAAGAAAGAAAGAAAGAAAGAAAGAAAGAAAGAAAGAAAGAAAGAA
Source organism: Coregonus clupeaformis (assembly GCF_020615455.1). NCBI lineage: Eukaryota > Metazoa > Chordata > Actinopteri > Salmoniformes > Salmonidae > Coregonus > Coregonus clupeaformis. The sequence goes on from NW_025533984.1 coordinate 72,425, forward strand.
AGAAAGAAAGAAAGAAAGAAAGAAAGAAAGAAAGAAAGAAAGAAAGGTGTAACTGAGACGTAATGCAGAGGAGTCCCCTAAGCTGTGCTCTTTTGTACTGTCCTTTACTGAATTACGCTCTTCACATTCAATCAAATAATTGCAGTGCCGAACACAATAATGCTAATTACAGTTTAATTAAATTGAAAGCTGCTTTTGCTTCACAGTTGTATTCAATCAGCAACACATATTAAAGTGAATACATTATGCTGTAATGTGAAGCCACATCATAATAGATCGTAGAAACTCATATTGCACTAAAGTCTGATTAAGACCTTGGAAGTTGTGCATACATTACACTAAATATGTGTCCTTCATTAGCTGTGAAGGGGCTATATCTAAACCTCATTAATAAGCAAGGCCAAAAACAGGAAGTCCTGAGAGATACTAACACTTTGTTTGATGTTGCATCAAATTTTGTCGGTTTGTCGGTTTGGATGAATTACATGAGTGTAATATACAGTGCCATGAAAAAGTATTTGCCCCCTTTCTGATTTTCTCTATTTTTGCATATGTTTGATACTGAATGTGAAAATGTGAAAATGTGAAAAAGTTATTGCCCCCTTACACTCAATAACTGGTTGTGCCACTTTTGGCTGCAATGACTGCAACCAAATGCTTCCTGTAGTTGTTGATCAGTCTCTCACATCGCTGTGGAGGAATTTTGGCACACTCTGGCATGCAGAACTGCTTTAACTCAGCAACATTTGTGGGTTTTCAAGCATGAACTGCTCGTTTCAAGTCCCGCCACAACATCTCAATTGGAATTATGTCTGGACAAAAACAGAGAAAATCAGAAAGGGGGCAAATACTTTTTCATGGCACTCTACATACACACATTACATCGTAGCTACATTATACCCAAAGTAACTAAACACAGTACAGATCAGTCTTTCCATCCAAAATGAGGGCCCACTGGGCACAAACTGGTTGAACCAACGTGGAATAGACGTTGAATTGACGTCTGTGCCCAGTGGGGAATGGCATTTGTTTTGCATTCAGTGACAAGCATGACATGACGTGTAAAAAGGCCTCTCCTAGACATGCGGGTAGTGTAAACAGACCAAGTCTGTGAGCATCAGTTGTGGAACTTTTTGTAAATATGTTTCTATATATTCTGTCTGTATATTCTGTTTATTGTCTATATATTCTTTCTGTATATTCTGTTTGTTGTGGGCAGCACCATTTCACCAGGTGAAATTGTGGACAGTCCTGTGTGGATTGGTTTGGTTTTGAAGTGCATTAAGCACATTTAAGAATTCGGACCAGCATGACTACATACTAGCCTCACACATAACGGCCTTGCCGTCTCAACCTTTAAAAAAAACACGGTGTTCTAGTTATCCTATGGTGTAAATTACAGTCTGTCCCTTAATTAAAAGACTTTCTAAAAGTCTCTCTCCTTAAGAACAAATATATAGTCTGTCATACACATGCTGCCAACCATGCTGGCAAAAAGCTGCCTCAACACAAGCTGAAATCCATGTGGGTGGATTCTGCAAATTTCTATGGAATTATATGAAATATGAAGAGGAGAATTACATGTTGTGTTGATACAGTTGGACAGTTGGAGAAGTACACAGATAAAGACTAGTCCATTCCAGTTTCAGTGCTACACCTCAAGTCAGGTTACTTATCTGTACTTTTATATTTCAGCTTCCTTGGTACAGAGATAAAATAGTAGTCAACAAGTCAAAAGCAACACTTTGAAAGTAAAACACTAGAATGCTTTTATTTTCCAGCCTCCAATTGGCAGAGAAAGATCGGGTGCAGAGAGGCAGACATGTTATTAGTTCGATGTGTGGCTTCTTGCTGGACCCTCTGCACAATTTGAAAGGTGTATCTTGACAGGGTGAGTCAATATAATTCTGAGTGCACACAACTAGTCACGCAAGCGCCAATCCCCGCTGGGACACTCATCTCGACAAGTCCACTCCAACAGCAGAGTGCATAGAGAGTGCAATTTACAAGTGCTCTAGAATATTCCACAAGAAGATATTGTATATTTCTAATACTTAATCTTACCAAGGACCCATTAACAACCATGGGAATTAGCTGGTAGTACTGTATCACCCCATAAGTGATACTGTTCCAATAAAGACGTACCTCTTATTCAGCCTTCCGAAAAGTTACACATCATAAAAGTAAAATCAACATCCACATTAACAGTGTGGCAGCAGCAGCCACTGCGACCGGTAGACTCTGAGATATTTGTAAAGCTCTGGGTTTCATGGCCATCCCCTTAAACCAGTTTGATTTACAGTCTTAAATAAAGCAGAGGCGACCTTTCATCAGATTTAGCCAGACAATATTTTGCTTGGGTGTCCAGCATGAATGTGGATTAGCATGACAAATGGGGACATGCTGCAAAATCAATACCTCTGTCAACTCAACAAAGTCTCTCTCCAACAGAGAGGAAAAACAAACAAACAATGGCTGAACTGAGTCTGACTGGTGGGCTAAATTAGACGTCTCTGTCTCGTCTCTTGTATCACTCATACGTAGTCAGCAGTCTGAAAACAACAATTATTGGTATCAAACTTGGCAGACATTGTATTGAAAACCCTATGTCTCAAGTTCAACTGCAGTATTCTGAATCGAAAACAGATCAATCAATTTTAGTTAAAGTGATGTAAAAAGGGTTATGTGCTTTCTCTGTTAAGCAGAGTGCCTGTGCTCTGCTCAGCTCTGCTTTGTTAGCAGTGAGAGCTGTCAGTATGAGAAGTATAGCACTATACCACACAAGCTCTATATTTAACTCATTGCAATGGCTATAACACCAGACTAGCTTTGCCAGCAGTTGGAGCTGTCAGTCTATGAAATACTAGACATACAGGTATGACACAAGATCTGTATTTGACTTAATTAAATGGGTAAAACACAGACAAGCCAGATTACCTCTGTGTTATTTAGTATTAGCTCAATCGTTGATTTAAAGGTTTGGAACAGACAGAAACGCAATGTGGAAGAGAACCGTGGAACCGGCCATATATTGTTAATAGGGCTAGCACGGTGTGGTGTTTAACCAGACAGAATCCAGAATCCAGGGGGAATGCAGACGTTTGGAAATGTCAAGTCGCTGACATCAATAACAACGCAACGCACAGATTCGTCTGAACCATAGACAACAGAGACATGATGACATTTTCATTCATGGTTTTATGGAGCAATCTCCTACGCAGACTGTTCAGGCAGACAGACACTGAGGTGTATAATAAAGCACTGAGACAAGAGCACTGAGACAAGAGTAGGAACCTGCAACCCTCAGGATAACTGTGGTGGATTGGGTGTCCTTGACCTGTCTGTCTGACAGTGAGACCCTATCTGAGTGAATTTGTACAGCATTTTGAGACCTGGGTTTGTTTTTCCCTACAAATTGACTCCTTTACAAGTACAGTATGGCACTCTTGGGATTGTGACGGGTTTGCTCCGAAAATCTACCTAACAGGTATTGATGACACTGTGTATACTCTATGCACCACAAACAATTACTTATTATGCACCTTTGTCACTATCATTATTTCCATAATCATCAGGGCTACATTGGGGAATTAAACAATGGCCTTCATTACTAAACTAATGTGTGATGAGTGTGATTAGAAGGAGTCAGGCGCAGGAGGGTAAATCACAGAACACAGAGTTTATTCCGTCGTACACAGTTGTGCTGGATAGCGACAACAAAATACAGGCACGGGAACAATCTACCCCGGCAATAGGTAAGGGTAGCTCCAACAAAATACAGGCACAGGGGAACAATCTACCCCGGCAATAGGTACGGGTAGCTCCAACAAAATACAGGCACGGGGGAATAATCTACCCCGGCAATACAACACATCATATTTACAGACATAAGTTTTGTATCTAACTCATTATGTGTGAATGAAAAGGTCAGTAGAAATACAGTGTCACCTACAGATATAGGATCTTAATTTGACCTATATTGTCACAGCTAAATAATCCTGCAGCAACAGGATTCGAATGTTTATGCTTAAGTGGAGGTTAGGCTACTGCCTGGCTAAAAGTAGGCTACATGAAAAGTGCAATACTGTTAATATAACCGTGTGTTAGTGTGGGTTTTCAGTGAATTTATGTAAATCACAAAGCTCATCTGCAATTCTCAAATTAAGATCCTACATCTGTACTACAACATGGCATCTAAGATAAGATCGTTCCAACCAGGACTTCAACCATAGGTTTACCACATGGTGGCGGTATGAAAGATTTGACTGAAAGCTCTGCTGTCTCTTCTGCCCCTGAGAAGGTAATTACCATCCTACAGAAGCTCCTACGCATCCATTTGACTTCAATTCACATGAAAGCCAGGTAAGACGGCAGGGACAGACTACTGAAGATTTGGTGAGGCCTGTGTGACCCAGATACAAAGGAACTCAAGACAGACACAGTAATGTTATTTCAGGACTCAGAAAACATCACGGTCAACTCTACTGAGAACCAGGACACAAATGATGAGATGCACACATACATACAGTGAGGGAAACAAGTATTTGATCCCCTGATGATTTTGTACGTTTGCCCACTGACAAAGAAATGATCAGTCTATAATTTTAATGGTAGGTTTATTTGAACAGTGAGAGACAGAATAACAACAAAAAAATCCAGAAAAACGCATGTCAAAAATGTTATAAATTGATTTGCATTTTAATGAGGGAAATAAGTATTTGACCCCCTCTCAATCAGAAAGATTTCTGGCTCCCAGGTGTCTTTTATACAGGTAACGAGCTGAGATTAGGAGCACACTCTTAAAGGGAGTGCTCCTAATCTCAGCTTGTTCCCTGTATAAAAGACACCTGTCCACAGAAGCAATCAATCAATCAAATTCCAAACTCTCCACCATGGCCAAGACCAAAGAGCTCTCCAAGGATGTCAGGGACAAGATTGTAGACCTACACAAGGCTGGAATGGGCTACAAGACCATCGCCAAGCAGCTTGGTGAGAAGGTGACAACAGTTGGTGCGATTATTCGCAAATGGAAGAAACACAAAAGAACTGTCAATCTCCCTCGGCCTGGGGCTCCATGCAAGATCTCACCTCGTGGAGTTGAGAACGGTGAGGAATCAGCCCAGAACTACACGGAAGGATCTTGTCAATGATCTCAAGGCAGCTGAGACCATAGTCACCAAGAAAACAATTGGTAACACACTAAGCCGTGAAGGACTGAAATCCTGCAGCGCCCGCAAGGTCCCCCTGCTCAAGAAAGCACATATACAGGCCCGTCTGAAGTTTGCCAATGAACATCTGAATGATTCAGAGGAGTACTGGGTGAAAGTGTTGTGGTCAGATGAGACCAAAATCGAGCTCTTTGGCATCCACTCAACTCTCCGTGTTTGGAGGAGGAGGAATGTTGCCTACAGTGGGGAGAACAAGTATTTGATACACTGCCGATTTTGCAGGTTTTCCTACTTACAAAGCATGTAGAGGTCTGTAATTTTTATCATAGGTACACTTCAACTGTGAGAGACGGAATCTAAAACAAAAATCCAGAAAATCACATTGTATGATTTTTAAGTAATTAATTTGCATTTTATTGCATGACATAAGTATTTGATACATCAGAAAAGCAGAACTTTAATATTTGGTACAGAAACCTTTGTTTGCAATTACAGAGATCATACGTTTCCTGTAGGTCTTGACCAGGTTTGCACACACTGCAGCAGGGATTTTGGCCCACTCCTCCATACAGACCTTCTCCAGATCCTTCAGGTTTCGGGGCTGTCGCTGGGCAATACGGACTTTCAGCTCCCTCCAAAGATTTTCTATTGGGTTCAGGTCTGGAGACTGGCTAGGCCACTCCAGGACCTTGAGATGCTTCTTAGTTGCCCTGGCTGTGTGTTTCGGGTCGTTGTCATGCTGGAAGACCCAGCCACGACCCATCTTCAATGCTCTTACTGAGGGAAGGAGGTTGTTGGCCAAGATCTCGCGATACATGGCCCCATCCATCCTCCCCTCAATACGGTGCAGTCGTCCTGTCCCCTTTGCAGAAAAGCATCCCCAAAGAGTGATGTTTCCACCTCCATGCTTCACGGTTGGGATGGTGTTCTTGGGGTTGTCCTCATCCTTCTTCTTCCTCCAAACACGGCGAGTGGAGTTTAGACCAAAAAGCTCTATTTTTGGCTCATCAGACCACATGACTTTCTTCCATACCTCCTCTGGATCATCCAGATGGTCATTGACAAACTTCAGATGGGCCTGGACATGCGCTGGCTTGAGCAGGGGGACCTTGCGTGCGCTGCAGGATTTTAATCCATGACGGCGTAGTGTGTTACTAATGGTTTTCTTTGAGACTGTGGTCCCAGCTCTCTTCAGGTCATTGACCAGGTCCTGCCATGTAGTTCTGGGCTGATTCCTCACCTTCCTCATGATCATTGATGCCCCATGAGGTGAGATCTTGCATGGAGCCCCAGACCGAGGGTGATTGACCGTCATCTTGAACTTCTTCCATTTTCTAATAATAGCGCCAACAGTTGTTGCCTTCTCACCAAGCTGCTTGCCTATTGTCCTGTAGCCCATCCCAGCCTTGTGCAGGTCTACAATTCTATCCCTGATGTCCTTACACAGCTCTCTGGTCTTGGCCATTGTGGAGAGGTTGGAGTCTGTTTGATTGAGTGTGTGGAGAGGTGTCTTTTTTACAGGTAATGAGTTCAAACAGGTGCAGTTAATACTGGGAATGAGTGGCGAACAGGAGGGCTTCTTAAAGAAAAACTAACAGGTCTGTGAGAGCCAGAATTCTTACTGGTTGGTAGGTGATCAAATACTTATGTCATGCAATAAAATGCAAATTAATTACTTAAAAATCATACAATGTGATTTTCTGGAATTTTGTTTTAGATTCCGTCTCTCACAGTTGAAGTGTACCTATGATAAAAATTACAGACCTCTACATGCTTTGTAAGTAGGAAAACCTGCAAAATCGGCAGTGTATCAAATACTTGTTCTCCCCACTGTATGACCCCAAGAACACCATCCCCACCGTCAAACATGGAGGTGGAAACATTTAGCTTTGGGGGTGTTTTTCTGCTAAGGGGACAGGACAACTTCACCGCATCAAAGGGACGATGGACGGGGCCCTGTACCGTCAAATCTTGGGTGAGAACCTCCTTCCCTCAGCCAGGGCATTGAAAATGGGTCGTGGATGGGTATTCCAGCATGACAATGACCCAAAACACACGGCCAAGGCAACAAAGGAATGGCTCTAGAAGCAGCACATTAAGGTCCTGGATTGGCCTAGCCAGTCTCTAGACCTTAATCCCATAGAAAATCTGTGGAGGGAGCTGAAGGTTCGAGTTGCCAAACGTCAGCCTCGAAACCTTAATGACTTGGAGAAGATCTGCAAAGAGGAGTGGAACAAAATCCCTCCTGAGATGTGTGCAAACCTGGTGGCCAACTACAAGAAACGTCTGACCTCTGTGATTGCCAACAAAGGTTTTGCCACCAAGTACTAAGTCATGTTTTGTAGAGGGGTCAAATACTTATTTCCCTCATTAAAATGCAAATCAATTTATAACATTTTTGACATGCGTTTTTCTGTTTTTTTGTTGTTGTTATTCTGTCTCTCACTGTTCAAATAAACCTACCATTAAAATTATAGACTGATCATGTCTTTGTCAGTGGGCAAACGTACAAAATCAGCAGGGGATCAAATACTTTTTTCCCTCACTGTACAGCAGGCCTAACCTTAATAATAAAATACTGGTGAAAACGGTTGACGTTTATCCTATGACGATACCTCTTCAGTGGACAATTGGCTCTGTCCGTCTTCTCACAGACACATGCATTGTCTTTATGAATCCAGTGTGTATTGTATTGAGTCAAACCAAGTCTTCACCAACAATATGCAACACCTTGAATAATTCCCACAAAATATGTGCACGTTTTAGACCAAGTATGGCCTACCTCAACTGACTGGCAAATTGACGAACCCAGTTTCATGAATCATTTTACATATGAAGAACATTTTGTTTTGCCGACTGACATTCTGGTGATGCGTTAAGACAAACTACATCAGCTACCTTTCCTGACAACCAACCAAAGGGACAATAATAAGTCCAAGACCAGTGGTGTAAAGTACATAAGTAAAAATACTTTAAAGTACTACTTAAGTAGTTTTTTGGGGTATCTGTACTTTACTTTACTATTTATATTTTTGACTACTTTTACTTTTACTTCACTACATTCCTAAAGAAAGTTATTTACTTTTTAATCCATACATTTTCCCTCACACCCAAAAGTATTTGTTACATTTTGAATGCTTAGCAGGACAGGAAAATGGTCCAATTTATGCACTTATCAAGAGAACATCCCTGGTCATCCCTACTGCCTCTGATTTGGCGGACTCGCTAAACACATGCTTGGTTTGTAAATGATGTCTGAGTGTTGGAGCATGCCCCTGGCTATCCGTAAATAAAATAAAAACAAGAAAATGGTGCCGCCTGGTTTGCTTTATGTAAGGAATTTGAAATGATTTATACTTTTACATTTGATACTTAAGTATATTTAAAACCAAATACTTTTAGACTTTTACTCAAGCAGTATTTTACTGGGTGACTTTCACTTTTACTTGAGACATTTTCTATTAATGTATCTTTACCTTTACTCAAGTATGACAATTGGGTACTTTGTCCACCACTGTCCAAGATAAAATGACAGAGATGAACCAATCCATCGTGATCAGCAAGGTTAATAGTCTAGACTAGGACCTTGATGTTATCCAACAGCCTGTTTATTGGCACATTCTCTCCCTGTAATGATATCAGGGAAGGGAGAGCTGATTTAAAACGAATTGCTCCTACTTCTATTCCATTTCACAGCCTGAATCTTTCCTCTAAGCTCTCCCCCCGAGGACTGGCGGATAAAATAGAGCATGTTGATGGTGATGGGAACCGGATTTGATGTTGCCCTTGATATACTAAACAGTTCTTTGTACTTAGCATAATTGGGCCGCTTGGTTCTCAAACCAAACTTTGGAATTCACTCCTTACAGGGGTAAGTAAAACTCTTTTTACTCCATTCTACCATGCATTGGGGCTATGATGAAGCATGTCCAACGGGTATGTTATGCTGTGAATTGAGTTTTCACGGAGCGACTGGTGTCATTTAAAAGAATGAGAGAGAGAGAGAGAGAGAGAGAGAGAGAGAGAGAGAGAGAGAGAGAGGGAGGGAGAGAGAGAGAGAGAGAGACAGACAGACAGACAGAGAGAAAGAGAGAGAGAGATTTCCATAGCCAGGTGACAGGTCTCAACTTCGAGAGGAATTAAACACTTGGGAATGAGGGATTTCCATTAAGCATTGAGCCGTGAGAGATTGAAAAATATTTTTGAGGGAAAATGCTTTTAAAAGCGATCTGAATCTGAGAAAAACAATGCCTGATACCTAAAATCCTCAGCCTACATCTAAACACAACAATTGCCAAGGTATGGCTTCTATTATTAGATGTTTTCTTCTTTACGTTTTCCATTATGATGCAAAGATACAGCCTATGCTTCTTCCAATTTATATAATTTTTATACAGATAGACAGACACCATTTCCCAGGACGGGAGATTTCAAATGACTAGTGGTCAAATCTGCCAGCTGAGATAATGATCCTTTGAAAATGACAAACATCACAATAGGACAATCTGGGATGAACATTAGAAGGTACTGTGTTATTTGATATTTACCCTAGAGAGTCTTAGGAGGCTTACTGAGTCAATAATGAAGAAACCCATGCCACATCTATTTAGATCCATCCCACAGATAGCAATGCAGCTGTGGATATTAAATGGAGAGAGAGGAAACATGAAATGAGGTACACATAAAAAATATTGAGACCATGTTACAGTAAAACACTTGGAATTCATCTTGTATTCCTCCATTCCATTCTCCCAATGGAGCCTCGAAACGGAACCTCATAGAAATGGAAATACAAAACTATGACAACCAACCATGGTATTCTGTATGAATCACATGAATCATATAAATTCATATATTTTTATGGCAGCCTAAATGTGCCAGATAGATTGCGCCGGTTTGGCACAACATTCATCTAAATTACTGGCAGCATAAAGGAGCCAGCGATTTGTGCAGGTCTGGGACAGCAGCTTTCCCAGTCTGATACTGTATAAATGAACTGTCGTAATGTAATGAGTGTCAAGGTCTTAAGTTCAGTGATGGCACCCATAAAGGGGGACCTCGAAATTAGAAATCACTGGACTGCAGCCAATCTTATCACAATATCTATTTAGACTCCCATTACTCTGAGCAGAGTGGGACAACACTGTTGCTCCTTTAGGACCGAATTTGAATAGCATCTGTTATAAGGAGCAGTTTCTCAGACTACTTTGCCAGATTAGGTTGGTGCTTGTCTTTAAAAGAGAGAGAGACAGAAAGAGAAAGAGAGAGAGAGATAAGAAAGAGAGAAGAGAGAAGAGAGAGAAGAGAGATAGAGGGAAGAGAGAGAGAGAGAACTCCATACCAAAAATGGTAAAATTTCGCTCAAATGCATAACAGCAGGAGAATGTCCCCAGCCTCAGACAATAACAGAATAATGCATTATGCAATGAAACCCATGGTCAAATAAAACTGTAAGTAACCCAATGGTCCTGCCTTTGGTTTTCATTAAATCATAGGATAAACCAAACTGATGTTACATCTCTAATTGAAACCAGTCACAATAATCATATTAGTACTATAACACCATGCAACCGACTGTATGCCTTTGTCAAATCATATTGAAATGGTTTGGCATACACTAGTTGTTATTCATGTGAATTGACTCTCTTGGTGCTGATGTCATTACAACAGGATGTTGCCATGTGCAACCTCAGGGGAGTATGATACCTATTGGGATTGTTTTTTTCTTCAGACTGTAACACTTTCTAATTACATTTCAGGCATGGATATCCAATATGTGAATATCCTGCTGTAGTGTTAATAATATGTGTATTAGGCTCTCTGGATGGTGTGGAGTATATGACAACACAACAAGGAGAATGTAGATGAGAACATTGAAAGGAGACTGCTCCTCTGCTCCAGGTGCTTTAAGTGGAAATGGAAAAAAGCTATACTGCAGATATGCCAATCAGTGACAAAGCGACTGAACACAATATTGGTAGTTTCCACACCTTTTAAAGAAAGATACTCATTTGTTTGTGGAATTGCCGATGTGTGAAGAGGTCTGCAAAACATCTGTTTGTCTGAAATGAGCCTGACATCCCCTCAGCTAAATGGTATTCAGCATTGAGATGTTCTCTTTGATGGTGCCAGGATCAGCTGATTAAAACAGAGAGCAGGTTGGTAATTGCTGAAATGAGTGAGAGTGAAGCCTCACGAGGTGCAGCAGTCCAAGCCCACCCTCACCCCCCCACCACCCACCCTCACCCCCCACCACCCGCATTGTCCCTGCCCTCTGCTCCCAGTTGCCTTTGATTTATCCTTCAAACTGTCCACTGTGGGGTCAGAGGAAGGTCGGTCCGATGTTGAGCTTTGGTGGAAAGACGCAGTCGTTTTCAGCTTTTGCATTGCTTTGACAGCATTGTTAACCATCCTTCCCTATCACAGCTATTTTACAGTGTAAGCTACTGTATGGTACACTCTGTCCCCCTTCCTTACATTATCTCCCTAACAAAGTTGTCATTATTAGCACATGTCAAAGGAGAGATAAAATGGAAATATAATTGAATTTGGGCTGGACTCCTGTGAGGATTGTGATTATTAGCAAAGCCATTCTGTAGCAGAGAAGAAATAGCGCCGTCTCTACTGCTAAACAGCACAACGTATTTGCTCTCTAGTTCCACATGTTATGTGTTCCAATCTGATTAGATCCAAATGAGCAAAAGACTGAATATGTACACAGGTAATGTACCAAAAGGATCTGAAAAAAGCTTTATTCAGCAGCTTGATCATCAAATATAATGTAACATCCACAAAATCATTTTTTTTTAATTGCTGCTCTACAAAAATGAAATATTCCCTAGACAATATCAACCAGAGCCGCAGTAAACACTTGACCATTCATTATTTAACCTCACAGACTGTTTACAGAAACAAGCTGAGAAATTAGACACAGTCAACATTTCTCGTAAATTACCTAGAGGACCCAGGCTCCACACCAAATTCAATCCTCTGAGGTGTATTCACTAAACGGGAGAAATATGAACAATGTTTTAAAGATGATTATTATTACAAAGCTTAGGTAACGGGCTGTGAATGAGTAACTTGGTTGACATTAAGCTCTCGTGGCCAGCTGGGATTACTTTATGGTTGATTAATGTACATTAATATTATTATTGGGAAAAACCAGTAGTTATATCTGCCGCATCATGATTATGTATCTGTACCAGACACATATTTTATGTTGTGGGATTAGATATACATTATTGAGATTTCTACTCTCCTTTCCTGGTTAATTGAGACGTTGATAGGCCATTGCTGAAACACAGTGTCAAGGTCAATATGCTGACAGCACGCCATGAACTATGAACTATTGACCTCTGGTCTTTGTATTGGCAGAGAATGGTGCTGAAGGTCAGGTGGGACAATGGGTTGGAAGTAGGTTTTAGCCAATAAGATTTTTGCATGTTCATTGTTGACAATTAACTTCCTCTTTCTAAGCAAGATTCCATTGGAATTTCAGTTATTTCGATTTCTTTGGGAGTTGGGGGACTCATTCAAAATGTATTCTCTACTATTTTATGGACAATATATACAGTAGATGCAGGTACATCTATTGTATAAATAGCTATAATATCCATACTCCAAATAGAAAATGTGCTGCAATGTCACAGTGCCCGGTCATGAGCAGAGATGCTGGACTTAAATGACCATACATCACAGTCTAGGTAAATGCCACTGGCTGAGCAATATTCATACTACAAAGGTCAAGAGGGATAAAAGGGAAACTGTAGGTGATGCTAGAAGATGCAGAGCACAACCAATTACTTTCCTGTGATGGTCTTCAACACTTTTCAAGACTAGACAGAGCAATAGCTTTTACAAAAGCCCCAAACCCCTTTTAGAAGGTAGTAATAGGTCCAGTACTGTGATCTAACTAGCTCCAGGTATAGGACAAACCTACCACAGCAGAGGCTTTCTGTGTTACAAGTTAACTTTCATAGACAAGAGTCCATTTGAACAGAATGAATGAAAATGCACGGGGGGGCTCATACATGTTGTCCTGAACAAGAGGTGCTGTGGGGGGAAGCATTTTTCAGAAAGCAATTTCCTCTTGGTTGTTTTTAGAGAGCTTCTGTGGGACATATTCAACACAGGATTAATATTGTCTGATAAAGCATGTATTTAAAAATAACCTACTTCCTTCCTATCCCCAGTTCTGGAGAACAAAGGCAGCAACAGGTGACAATCAGTGGCACTGATATCAGTACCAGCAGCACAATGAATAACGATCCTGCACCATGTTTTTTGTTAAGTAGCACATTGTAGAACAATGTGGGACATACTATAAGAGAGTGCATTCAGCTTGGTTACAAAACATGTTTGACTTCTCTTCATTCATTTGTCAGTGTTATGGACTGTACTGTAATGTACTCTAATGTACTCTAATGTACTGTACTGTACTGTAAATTGGCCCTTGGATCGTCACATTGTCGTCAGTCACTATTGTAATGTTAACATTTGACTGTCTGTTTGAATAGGATAATCTGTGTTTATACTGAAGATGAAGATGTACTACATAGTAATGAGCAAACTACTTTCCTGGAAGCCTGACCCTAATTGCAGATGTCAAGTCTGTATCTTTACCTACTGTAGTCCCTCTTTGTCTCCAGAAACACTTCTACTAATAAAGCCCCCATTATTCTATCCATCTCTCATGCTTTCCAGGCCTGACACTAATGGTGTCTACTCACTCTGAACAAAACAGGCCCCATTTGAAAGCTGTTCTTGTGTATACGAAATTGACCGGCTGTAGGTAGCTGAGAGCAAGTAACCTTGTAGAGCAGCGTAGGTAGCTGAGAGCAAGTAACCTTGTAGAGCAGCGGAACTGAGTGCAGACTACCAAATCTTTAATTTATCAGCATTTTAGAAAATAAAGGGGCTTGCTAGGAGTCACTATTAAATATCTATATTCTCTGATACAAGTGAAGCTCACAGGTCTCACTCGATGTTGCGATGAATTATTTGTTGCAACATCAAGGTCTGTTCCTGCATGTTTTACAGATCACACCAGCAACAACTACTATAGCTACATCCTTTGAATGTTGTATCTATCCAGTGTATATGACCATGTATGGTCATGCTGGATGTGCTACTGTGTGATGGTGAGGTCAATGCTTCATTAACAAATGATGAGCTAAGCTTTGACTCAGAGTTGAGTATAGTGGACTGCACATTAATTGAAAAAGAAAAATGCTGAACCACAGTTTATATGAGTATACAGTAGGTCTTTCAACAGGTCCATCAATAAACGTACATGTACAAGGGAACAAGGAAAATAAAGATAGCTTTAGCATTTCAAATGAATATATTGATTTACAGCCTTAACATACTAATTCATAGTCTTCCCTTGTTCATGAGCTTTACTGTATGTACTCACAGACCTGTTATCATTGATTTGGAAATGCTAAAGGTGTCTGAACCTACACAATGTTTGAAATAGTTTCAAATATATATACAGGTAAAAGAAAAGTGTAATTCTGTTAATATTGAAGACCCAGTGGGATCGCTGAGTAAATGTAGAATGGCATTGAGTTAAATTGTCAGAGGCAGCCGTACTTAAAGATGTTTGACTTTAGGCCTCTAACTCACCATAAAGCTTCAATGGGCCAGCTAGAAAGGCCATAGCATAAATTAGGAGACACGTGCCATGTCCACTTCTTGTTAGTGTAAAAGGCAACACTGCCTCTGTGAAGAGAGAATTGTTGGCCCCTCATCCAACGTCAGGGCTATAAAATGTAATACTACGACAGTAGACGCAGTATTTAAACCAATGGTTAAAATAATCCTTGACTGGGATAAAAGGAAATGTTGTACCTCAAATAGACATCATAGCATCGGGTGTTACATATTCTGTCACCTGCAGTCAACCACTGCTGTTGGTATGAGAGGCAGATCTGTAAGGGAACAGTGAAGTGGTACTGTTCTAGCATAGCTAGACACCCAACAATCCTTACAAATACAGTCGCAACAACTTAAGTAGAGTACATGGTGGCCATTTTCAAGCACTAGGCCTAACCCATGTTAGTCAAATCTAATTAGCAACTGTTTTACACTGATTATACAATAATGTAATGAATGTTTAATAACTGCTCAAAAAAGGGATCATGAAGCAAATGGGATTGCGTGGGCTTTTGCAGACTGCAGCAATTCTGAAAGGCATCAACCTAAAGCTTGCTGTTGAACACTAATGCTTTGATGCTTAATCTTAATGACAGTCCTTCATTATATATGGAATAATAGGTCCTGAGCATAATTTGTTTAACGGTGGTAGGACCCTATATTATAGTGCCCCCCCTTTTGACTGCTGAGAGAAAATTGTACATTTAAAAGTTAATTTCCTTAAATTCTACACATTCTGCCATGGTGCAGAGACAACTTTTAGCAATTTTCTAACTAATTCTAGTAATTTTGCCATGGGCCAGAGAGAAAATGTTTCTGTTTTACAGCTAATTGACAAAAAAGTTACACATTTTGCCATGGGGTGGAGAATTTGTTTTGCAGTTTTAAAGCTAATTTCTGAAATTCTACAAATTTTGCCATGACTTATGCCATGTTAATATGATATCTGAGTGAGTATGACTAAGAAAATCAATGGGGGCCCCCTGGAGTTCAGGGCCCCTGGGCATGTGTCCTTCGTGCCCGGTCAGTAATTCAGTCATGATTACTACAAGTTTAGATTGCTGGCTAGATTAATTTACTAATCCAAATAATGTTAGTTTCCATGGGCTATTTGAGTGACTGTCAGTGACTGACATACTGTAACAAGAGGAACTGCTGATGCACAACCAAATTTCGAGAAAAGGAACCTTGTGTAGTCCACTATTCTAACTCTCAACAGTAAGTTGAGACCCAGACTGAGTAAAAAAAAAAAATATATATATATACAGTGCATTTGGAAAATATTCAGACCCCTTGACTTTTTCCACATTTTGTTACGTTACAGGCTTATTCTAAAATGGATTAAATAGTAAAATGTCCTCATCAATCTACACACAATACCCCATAGCGACAAAGCGAAAACAGGTTTTTAGACATTTGTGCAAATGTATTACAAATAAAAAACTGAAATATTTTATTTACAGGAGTATTCAGACCCTTTGCTATGAGACTCGAAATTGAGCTCAGGTGCATCCTGTTTCCATTGATCATCCTTGAGATGTTTCTACAACTTGGTTGGAGTCCACCTGTGGTAAATTCAATTGATTGGCCATGGGGCGGCGCACAACTGGCCCAGCGTCGTCCAGGGTAGGGGAGGGAATGGCTGGCAGGGATGTTGGTAGAGCACGGCGTTTGCAACGCCAGGGTTGTGGGTTCGATTCCCACGGGGGGCCAGTATGAAAAAATATAATGTATGCACTCACTAACTGTAAGTCGCTCTGGATAAGAGTGTCTGCTAAATGACTAAAATGTAAAATGTAAATGTATTTGGAAAGGCACACACCTGTCTATATAAGGTCCCACAGATTACAGTGCATGTCAAAGCAAAAACCAAGCCATGAGGTCGAAGGAATTGTCAGTAGAGCTCAGAGACAGGATTGTGTCGAGGCACAGATCTGGGGAAGGGTACCAAAACATTTCCACAGCATTGAAGGTCACCAAGAACACAGTGGCCTCCATCATTCTTAAATGGAAGAAGTTTGGAACCACCAAGACTCTTCCTAGAGCTGGCCGCCTGGCCAAACTGAGCAGTCGGGGGAGAAGGGCCTTGGTCAGGGAGGTGACCAAGAACCCGATGGTCACTCTGACAGAGCTCTAGAGTTCCTCTGTGGAGATGGGAGAACCTTCCAGAAGGACAACCATCTCTGCAGCATTCCACCAATCAGGCCTTTATGGTAGAGTGGCCAGACGGAAGCCACTCCTCAGCAAAAGGTACATGACAGCCGGCTTGGAGTTTGCCAAAAGGCACCTAAAGGACTCTCAGACCATGAGAAACAAGATTTTCTGGTCTGATGAGACCAAGATTGAACTCTTTGGCCTGAATGCCAAGCGTCACGTCTGGAAGAAACCTAGCACCATTCCTACAGTGAAAAATGGTGGTGGCAGCATCATGCTGTGGGGATGTTTTTAAGCGGCAGGGACTGGGAGACTAGTCAGGATCAAGGCAAAGATGAACAGAGCAAAGTACAGAGAGATCCTTGATGGAAACCTGCTCACCTTCCAACAGGACAACGACCCAAAGCACAAAGCCAAGACAATGCAGGAGTGGCTTCGGGACAAATCTATGAATGTCCTTGAATGGCCCAGCCAGAGCCCGGACTTGAACCCGATCGAACATGTCTGGAAAGACCTGAAAATAGCTGTGTAGCAACGCTCCCCATCCAACCTGACAGAGCTTGAGAGGATCTGCAGAGAAGAATGGGAGAAACTCCCCAAATACAGGAGTGCCAAGCTTGTACCGTCATACCCAAGAAGACTCGAGGCTGTAATCGCTGCCAAAGGTGCTTCAACAAAGTACTGAGTAAAGGGTCTAAATGCTTATGTAAATGTGATATTTCCGTTGTTTTGTTTTTATAAATTAGCAAAACATTTGAAAAACCTGTTTTTGCTTTGTCATTATGGGGTATTGTGTGTAGATTGATGAAACAATTTAATCCATTTTAGAATAAGGCTGTAACCTAACAAAATGTGGAAAAAGTCAAGGGGTCTGAATATATATATTTTAGAATACTTTCTTGGGGGGTCCAGAGCCTGAGCTGCTTAAAGGGAGTGATGAGAGAGGGGATGATTCATACAATGGACGGATGATTATTTATCTACTCTGTATTCTTTTTTAATCTCCAGAATAATCTTCGATCTACAATGTCCACTGCTTTACTGGTAGGAAATGAACAATGTAAGATAATAGACTTTGCTTCTTGGAAATGTTTTTCCCATTCCCAGTGTGTGGGAGAGGGCAGGGGAAAGTGCACTCATCAGTCATATCAGACCTCCTGCAGGGCCAAAGAGGGCAGAGATTGGTTGGTAATTAAACTATCTGGTTAATGAAATGCTGATTGAATTAGTGGAGTGATCCCTTGTTTAATAATTTAATAGTGTAAAAACACAGGAAAATTAATTCACAAGGTGTGTTTTTCTAATTCAGGCATGCAGTAAATATTGATAATTTAATCTGTTTAATAAAAAATGTCTGTCCCATGTATTTGGGCCTTTCCTAAGACTTGAAATGAATTAATTTATGGGGAAACTACCCCATAACCTCATAAAAATGTACCTTAGCCTTTTATTACTGGTTATTGATCATAAATTGTTATTGGAGAAACTCACTTGCTATGGCTTTACATCACCTGCCATCACATGGTTGGAGAGTTGTTTATCCAATAGAACCCAGATAGTGTTCTTCAATGGAAACTTCTCTAACATCAGATACAAACCAGTTTTTGCTTTGTCATTATGGCGTATTGTGTGTAGATTGATGAGGGAAAAAAACAATTTAATACATTTTAGAATAAGGCTGTAACCTAACAAAATGTCAAGGAGTCTGAATACTTTCCGAAGGCACTGTATGTACAGTGCAGTGTCCCTCAAGGCAGTTGCCTTGGGCCATTACTCGTATCTATTTTTACAAAATGATTTGCCATTGGTCTTACACAAAGCTAGAATGACTATGTATGCGGATGATTCCACACTCTACATGTCAGCACCCAAGGCCAGTGAGCTCACTGAAATTTCAAATAAGGTGTTACAATATCAGAATGGGTGGTTAATAATAAACTGGTCTTAAATACATCTAAAACTAACAGCATTGTATTTGGTTCAAAACATTATCTAAGACCTAAACCTCAACTGGAGATGTGTATAAAGGGTATGACCATTGAGAATGTTTAGGGAGCTAAACTCCTAGGTATAACATTGGATGGTCATTTATCATGGTCAAGTCATATTGACAAAGTTGTTGTGAAAATGGGGAGGGGTATATCTGTTATAAAAATATATTCTGCATTTCTTACATAAAAAAATCAACTGTACTAATTGTTAATACTCTGGTCTTGTCCCATCTTGATTACTGTCTGGTAATATGGTCAAGTGCAGCAAGGAAAAACCTAGCATGCGCTTAACTGCACATACAGAAATAATATCAATAACATTCATGCCAGTCTTTCCTGGTGGAGGGTTGACGAGAGATTAATGAGAAATATTACTGTGATGAAAATTCCAGATTGTCTGCATAATCAAATAACTTTCAGCTCAGACACCCATACATACCCCACAAGACATGTCACCAGGGGTCTCTTCACAGTCCCCAAGTTCAAACGAATTCATGGCAATGCACAGTATTATACAGAGCCATGATCGCATGGAACTCCCTTCCATCTCAAATTACTCAAGCAAACAGCAAAATTACCTTTAAAAAACAGATTAAACAACATCTCCTGGAACAGCGGGGGCTGTGATGGGACACACACACACAAACACAAGCACACACACACACACTTTAACACACATATTATTTTTTTGAGTGTATTGCTTATATAATTTTGTAGTTGTATTGTTTGTATATCATTGTATTTAAAATGTGTGTGACTGTCCTTGTCAGTTTATCAGTATTTTATTACTTGTCATGTTTTGTGTTTTTGTAGACCCCAGAAAGAGTAGCTGTTGCTTCTGCAAAAGCTAATGGGGATCCAAATAAACAAATAAATATTAAGTGTGGTCTGAATATATACTACCCACTGAACACTAGAGAAGGTGCTATATATCTAGAGAGAGTGTAACAGTTCAGTCAAGCTATAGCAGTTATCTACGTCTGTAATACAAATAGCTCCACTACAATCCCAAGCTTAATTAGGATTACAAAA
This sequence comes from Coregonus clupeaformis, assembly GCF_020615455.1. Lineage (NCBI taxonomy): Eukaryota > Metazoa > Chordata > Actinopteri > Salmoniformes > Salmonidae > Coregonus > Coregonus clupeaformis. Next base: position 92,430 of record NW_025533984.1, read on the forward strand.
ACAGATCAACTGCAGAAGAATTCACGTCACATTACACAAACTTAACATTAGTAACTTGTGAGAGAAGAGGGTGAGTGAATGAAAATAATATTGATTAGAGAGAGGGCTTCCCAGTGGGCACAGATCATTCAATATCTATTCCACATTGGTTCAACATAATTTCATTGAAATGACGTGGAAACAACGTTGATTCAACCAGTGTGTGCCCAGTGGGTTGCTATCTCTATCTGTGAAAGCTGTGGTTGAGTCATCTTTCTGGTCTCTGAGGAGCGATACTGAATACTATTTGGATGATGTCGTCTCCAGTGAACCTCCCACCATCTGTAGAAAGAGGTTTGTATGGGCAGTAAGATGTTCTGTTAATAAGGATCGTACCCTAAAATGACATACCCAAATCTAACTGCCTGTAGTTCAGGACCTGAAGCAAGGATATTGTCACGTCTCCTCCCGTTGCTCCCCCCCTGGACTGTTCAGTGTTGTGTTGTGTGTGATTGTTAGTGTCTTGTCGTGTACTCGCTCTTTGTTGTTCTCTTGCTTAGTGTTAAGTAAACCTTTACATTGTTGATTCCTGCGTCTGCGTCCTGCCTCTTCGTATCCTCAGTACTCATCACAGATATGCATATTCTTGGTACCACTTCAAAGGAAACACTTTGAAGTTTATGGAAATGTGAAATTAATGTAGGAGAATATAACACATTAGATCTGGTAAAAGATAATACAAACAAAAAACATGTGGTTACATTTTTTTGTATTATCTTTGAAATGCAAGAGAAAGGCCAGACAGTGATGTAGGAATCTAGGTGTCATTTAGATTTTGTCCACAAGATGGCATCATTGTGTGTGCAACGTTTCAGACTGATCCATTGAAGAATTATATTACTACACAATATTTTGTATCAAGTCTGCTAGGAGTTTTCCAGAAGTTTCAGAATTGGTCAATTTATACATTTTCAAGTACATAACTATAGAGAACATACAAAAATGCTATGGAGACTGCAGGGAGTCAAACTGTAGAACGTAGTTCCTACATTTGAATATAAAAATTGATTTTATCAAACAAAACTATGCTACATTTTATCTCTGGGACCCTTAGGATGACAAATCAGAGCAAGATTACTGAATGTAAGTACATTATTTGCCTTCAGAGGTGAATGTATCAAAACAGTTGCCGTGACAAAAGTGTTTTGTTGTTGTGCACTATCCTCAAACAATAGCATGGCATTTTATTGCTGTAATATCTACCGTAAATTGGACACTGCAGTTAGATTAACAAGACTTTAAGCTTTCTGCCCAGATAAGACAGTGTCCCGGAAAGTTGCCGTTGTTTACAACGCCATTCTAGTCACATATCGCATACTGAGCAGCAACCGTCCCGGTATAGGGACACCGATCCCGTAGAGGTTAATCTATCTTTCTAGGAGTGTGATCAGCAGGGACAGACACGGTTACAATACAATATGTCAAATGTAGTATTCACATGGAAAGCAAATCTATGCAGCAGCACTGTTAACGGATTTGAATAAAACCACAACTTTTAACCACCTGCCACACCTACACTTCTGCATGCGCTTGGTCTTTTGTGTCACAATTCAACTGAATAACCTGTGACTACATTTTAATGTTTGCTGTTAAAGTAACATTTACTCTACCTTCACTGTCTGTTTTATAACACAGCTGATAGCTCTCTCAGAGAAAAAGTTCACTTGCTGAGGATTCCCCGGCTACAGTGTACAGGTGTCTGTGTCTGTATCACAGAATGGCTGGACTGGCTTGAATACCGCTATGCTGCCAACTAATAACTGACAGGCTTTAGTGCAGAATAAATTAGTGTAATTAACTTGGGCTGAAACACAGTGGCCTAATTGATCAACACCCTGGCACCTGGGCGTTGGGTTCCACAGGAGTTAAGCAACGCTTTGAGAGCCCCAAAGAGGAGGGGTGGAGGGAGAGTCCAGAGCGGAGGGCAGGCTGGTCTCTGGCTCCTTGGCTCTGTTTTCTAGGCACAGTGCCATCCATCCACAAACTAACTCACAGAGCACCTGGCCCCTGCCTGCTGCCTCTATCCTCCCTCGGCCCTCAGCCTCCAAACGGTGACCTTGTCTGCCTGGAGGAAGATGTTCATCCCCCTGAGCAGCAACATAGCAATACACATCCCTGGCTCCCTAGCTATACAGAGATACACAGATCAAATCTGCTCCTCAGTTCATCCTCACCTTTAATTCAAGGCCAAGACAAACGGGCGTTGTCACTAGGTGCCGTACAGCAACGTCAAACTCTGGGAATAAGGACATTATCTTCCTGAGAAATACTGACTGACCTCTCCACAATGACCTCTCTGAGCATTCCCAGCAGTGTACCAAAATATTGTTTTCATTTCTCAATTGATAAGTTCCATAACTAATACCTTACCTGGCAGCTAAAACTACAGACACATAAAACCTGCACAGGTACAGTACACTCTTAGAAAAAAGGGTTCCAAAAGTGTTCTTCAGCTGTCCCCATAGGAGAACCCTTTTTGGTTACAGGTAGAACCCTTTTGGGCTCCATGTAGAACCCTCTGTGGAAAGGGTTCTACATGGAACTCAAAATGGTTCTTCAAAGGGTTATCCTATGGGGACAGCCAAATAACCCTTTTAGGTTCTAGATAGCACAATTTTTCCTAAGAGTTTAGGTACTATTCTTATGAAAAGTTATTTAGATAAAGCCTAATGCAAAGGCAAGAAAGCAATTACCGGTACTTTCTTTAAAAACTATTGTTTTAAAGCTCTGCATTACTCTGCAGGCAAGCACAAACAATCCATAGTTTGTGTCGGGTGGGTTTTCAATCTTATCTCAGTTCTAGCCAGTGCTTGACTTGGGCAGGAGCTCACCGGAGCCGAGTCCCGGCACCTCAAATATTCTACTGCTTGAGCTCCTGCACCTCTTATGGAATATTAGTTCAAAAGTATTGTGGAGCTACTGCACCTAAATATAAACAGTACCGGCACCCAAAATGAGTACCGGCACCTACTTTATTCCAAGTCAAGCACTGGTTCTGTCACGGATTCTGCCGAGGCTGCTCCTCCTCCTTGCTCGGGCAGGCTTCGGCGTTCGTCGTCCCCGGAGTACTAGCTACTGCCGATCGATGTTTCGGTGTTTGTCTTGTTTTGTCTTAAGTAGTACACCTGTTGTCTATTATGTTTGATTGTTTAGCCTATAATTTCCCTTGTCTCACGTTTGGGCATTTGTGTGTTATTGTTGTATGTCATGTCGATGTTCGGCCTTGCTATTTGTCCATATTACGCATATGGTGTTTTCCCTCCAGTTGTGGAGACGTTTGTTTTTGTGCTTTACAGTTAGTAAAGTAGTCAACCTGATTCTCTGTGTCCTGCGTCTGACTTCTCTTGCCGCGTACACATCACCTTCTGACAGGTTCTCGCAAGAATAACATTAATAAGATGTGTTCTCTTGGTTGACAGACTGAGCTGAAGTATCCAGTAATGTAGCCATAAAAACTCATCCCTCCTGAAGTACATTATTAATACATAATCATAGAGATGTATTGATAATTTTACGTTCTATAAGGGCAACAGGGAGTAAAGAGATTTCCTGTGTCCCGGAACTATTGAAAATGTTATTATCCCAATTACAAGATTACCTTCCTATTGAATTTGATCTTAACTGCATTGCCTGGTTATAAATACACTGAGTATACCAAACATTAGGAACACCTTCCTAATATTGAGTTGAATCCCCCCTTTTGCCCTCAGAACAGCCTCAATTCGTCGGGGCATGGACTCTACAAGGTGTCGAAAGCATTCCACAGGGATGCTGGCCCATGTTGACTCCAATGCTTCCCACAGTTGTGTCAAGTTGGCTGGATGTCCTTTGCGTGGTGGACCATTCTTGATACACACGGGAAACTGTTGAGCATGAAAAACCCAGCAGCGTTGCAGTTCTTGACACAAACCGGTGCACCTGGCACCTACTACCATACCCCATTCAAAGGCACTTAAATGTGTTGTCTTGCCCATTCACCCTCTAAATGGCACATGTACACAATCCATGTCGCAATTGTCTCAAGGCTTAAAAATCCTTCTTTAACCTCTCCTTCCTCTACACTGATTGAAGTGGATTTAACAAGTGACATCGATAAGGGATCGTAGCTTTCACCTGGATTCACCTGGTCAGTCTATGTCATGGAAAGAGCAGGTGTTCTTAATGTTTTGTATACTCAGTGTAGGTATCTCTGATTTCCCAAATCAATGTGTTTTCAATGCCTCCTTTATTCTGCAGCCTGAGAGTCACGTATCTCTACATGTGCATCTCTGCATGTTCAGAGACAACAGTCTGGAGGTGGTCTCTCTCTCTCTCCTTCTCTCTCATCCCCTTTCCCTCTCTCCTCTCTCTCACTCACTCTCTCCTTCTTACTCGCTCTCCATCTCCCTCTGTTATTTTCTCTTTCTTTCTCTTTCCATCTCTCTCCTCTCTCCCTCCGCCTCTCTCTTTTACTCTCTTTCTCATTTTCTGTGTTACTCTCTCTCTTTTTCGCACGCTATCTGCCTCTCTCCCTCCTCCACTGCCCTCCGCCTCTCACTGTTCCTCTCTCTGTTTCTCTTCTCTCTCTCTCTATCTCTCTCATTCCCAACAAAGAGCACATTTGCAGACTCTCCCCCACATTCGTCTGAATCCTCTTTGCTTCCTCCCAGCTATTCTTCCCACGGTAGCGACTCACATTACACCATTCTTCACTTTAACGCACTTTAATAGCATTAATATCTCCTTTTGCTTCTTGAGCTGCAATAAACACCCCTTACATCTTAAGAAAGCTGCTTAAAAGCAATTGACAAGGGTAGTCTACCACAACAGATAGGGGGAGTGGGAAGACAACCATAATGATTCAGCTGTTTTAATGCACTATCATTCTCTCCCTGCATGGAGCACTCTGTAAACAGACACTAGAATCTGTAGAACAACAACATGAGTCAGATGTCACCTTCTGTGCCATCCCAAGTTTCACCAGAAGTGACAGTGAAGGTCGGGTCGGTCTAAAAATGACAGGGGGCTCTAGCATAAAGATAAGGCTCTACTGTAAAACATCAAACCAACAAGTGTGGGTGCCTCCGGTTTTGGAGGAGGAAAGAGAATCCTCCCTCTGCATTATTCAATGGATCTCCTCCTCTAAATAACAGTGGCTGAGGATTGTTTGACATCCCAAATGAATAATTAAGGGGTGACCTTTTGTTTCCATTAGAGGTGATGGACCAATATCACATTCATCCACTTCCTGTTTGAGGCTCAGGCTGCCATCAAATGGCACTCTATTCCATTTATAGTGTACTTCTTTTGACCAGGACTATTGTCAAAAGTAGTGCACTATATAGCAAATAGGGTGCCATTTGGGACACATATCTGACCTAAAACTAAATGTGAAGCTATTCCTATAGGAATGACTAGAAATGAATAGTAATTGATGACTAAGACCCTGAAATGTAGCTACCAAACCATAAGTCACCTCTAATGATGGTAGTATAAATTGCACTGTAGGCATGTTGATTTCAGGAACATTTAAATAAACATTTTACCCAGAGAGAAAAGTACATACAATTTATATTTTCTCAGCAATATTATTAACCCATTGGATTATTTGGTTGTCAAGTGTAGCCTAATTCACCAGTCAAGCTTTCCTTAATAACCTTCTACTGCAGTGAGCTAAATCATGGTTTCTTGGTAGTTTTAAACAAATCTACTTTGAAACAAAAGTATACACCTCACACACCTAGAGTATGTGGACAACTACAAATACCTAGGTGTCTGGTTAGACTGTAAACTCTCCTTCCAGACATACAGTGGGGGGAAAAAGTATTTAGTCAGCCACCAATTGTGCAAGTTCTCCCACTTAAAAAGATGAGAGAGGCCTGTAATTTTCATCATAGGTACACGTCAACTATGACAGACAAAATCCAGAAAATCACATTGTAGGATTTTTAATGAATTGATTTGCAAATTATGGTGGAAAATAAGTATTTGGTCAATAACAAAAGTTTCTCAATACTTTGTTATATACCCTTTGTTGACAATGACACAGGTCAAACGTTTTCTGTAAGTCTTCACAAGGTTTTCACACACTGTTGCTGGTTATTTGGCCCATTCCTCCATGCAGATCTCCTCTAGAGCAGTGATGTTTTGGGGCTGTCGCTGGGCAACACAGACTTTCAACTCCCTCCAAAGATTTTCTATGGGGTTGAGATCTGGAGACTGGCTAGGCCACTCCAGGACCTTGAAATGCTTCTTACGAAGCCACTCCTTCGTTGCCCGGGCGGTGTGTTTGGGATCATTGTCATGCTGAAAGACCCAGCCACGTTTCATCTTCAATGCCCTTGCTGATGGAAGGAGGTTTTCACTCAAAATCTCACGATACATGGCCCCATTCATTCTTTCCTTTACACGGATCAGTCGTCCTGGTCCCTTTGCAGAAAAACAGCCCCAAAGCATGATGTTTCCACCCCCATGCTTCACAGTAGGTATGGTGTTCTTTGGATGCAACTCAGCATTCTTTGTCCTCCAAACACGACGAGTTGAGTTTTTACCAAAAAGTTATATTTTGGTTTCATCTGACCATATGACATTCTCCCAATCCTCTTCTGGATCATCCAAATGCACTCTAGCAAACTTCAGACGGGCCTGGACATGTACTGGCTTAAGCAGGGGGACACGTCTGGCACTGCAGGATTTGAGTCCCTGGCGGCGTAGTGTGTTACTGATGGTAGGCTTTGTTACTTTGGTCCCAGCTCTCTGCTGGTCATTCACTAGGTCCCCCGTGTGGTTCTGGGATTTTTTCTCACTGTTCTTGTGATCATTTTGACCCACGGGGTGAGATCTTGCGTGGAGCCCCAGATCGAGGGAGATTATCAGTGGTCTTGTATGTCTTCCATTTCCTAATAATTGCTCCCACAGTTGATTTCTTCAAACCAAGCTGCTTACCTATTGCAGATTCAGTCTTCCCAGCCTGGTGCAGGTCTACAATTTTGTTTCTGGTGTCCTTTGACAGCTCTTTGGTCTTGGCCATAGTGAAGTTTGGAGTGTGACTGTTTGAGGTTGTGGACAGGTGTCTTTTATACTGATAACAAGTTCAAACAGGTGCCATTAATACAGGTAACGAGTGGAGGACAGAGGAGCCTCTTAAAGAAGAAGTTACAGGTCTGTGAGAGCCAGAAATCTTGCTTGTTTGTAGGTGACTGTACTTATTGTACTTATTTTCCACCATAATTTGCAAATAAATTCATTAAAAATCTCAATTTGTCTGTCATAGTTGACGTGTACCTATGATGAAAATTACAGGCCTCTCTCATCTTTTTAAGTGGGAGAAGTTGCACAATTGGTGGCTGACTAAATACTTTTTTCCCCCACTGTACATTTAGCATCTCCAATCCAAAATTAAATCTATAATCGGCTTCCTATTTCGCAACAAAGCGTCCTTCACTCACGCTGCCAAACATGCCCTCGTAAAACTGACTATCCTACCGATCCTTGACTTCGGCGATGTCATTTACAAAATAGCCTCCAACACTCTACTCAGCAAATTGGATGTAGTCTATCACAGCGCCATCCGTTTTGTCACCAAAGCCCCATATACTACTCACCACTGTGACCTGTACGCTCTTGTTGGCTTTTCCTCACTACATATTCGTCGCCAAACCCACTGGCTCCAGGCCATCTATAAATCACTGCTAGGCAAATCCCCGCCTTATCTTAGCTCATTGGTAACCATAGCAACGCCCAACCGTAGTATGCGCTCCAGCAGGTATATCTCACTGGTCATCCCCAAAGCCAACACCTCCTTTGGCCGCCATTCCTTCCAGTTCTCTGCTGCAAATGACTGGAACGAACTGCAAAAATCTCTGAAGCTGGAGACACTTATCTCCCTCACTAACTTTAAGCATCAGTTGTCAGAGCAGCTTACCGATCACTGCACCTGTACACAGCCCATCTGAAATTAGCCCACCCAACTACCTCATCCCCATATTGTTATTTATTTTGCTCATTTGCACCCCAGTATCTCTATTTGCACATCATCTCTTGCACATCTATCATTCCAGTGTTAATACTAATTGTAATTATTTTGCACTATGCCCTATTTATTGCCTTACCTCCATAACTTGCTACATTTGCACACACTGTATATATCTTTTCTGTTGTATTTTTGACTTTATGTTTTGTTTTACCCCATATGTAACTCTGTGTTGTTGTTTTTATAGCACTGCTTTGCTTTATCTTGGCCAGGTCGCAGTTGTAAATGAGAACTTGTTCTCAACTGGCTTACCTGGTTAAATAAAGGTTAAATAAAATAAATAAATAAACACATGGTTATGGGCTTTAAAAAAAAGAAAACACCTGTACCATATCAGATATAGAGTTGAAAGATATTCAATTGTGAGTTTGCATCCCAATATTACACTTTATATACATCACAGAAGATTGAAATATAACAAAACCGTTTGACATAGAAACACCAGATTTTTGGCATAACAATTATAATAATGTTTATTAATTATGAAATTATGAAAAATATTAATAACATTCCACCCATGAGGCCACTAGAGGGCACTTTGGTCATTCGACTGCAGTAACTACCCAGTAATCTCAACTGGTGTCTCTGATTCTCCAGCTCCAAACCAGTCGACAAGGCCATGGTTGTCGCCTGGTGATGCTGCGCTGTATGGAGTGCGAAGATTCCTGGGCCTGAATGAGGCTCAGTGTTCAAGGGAGCACATATTTATAGCCGGGCGAGGAATAATTCATTGTGATCAGAGTGCAGATCATGCTCTTATTCCTTCATGGAACAGATGTGGCGGAATGAAAAGAGCAGGCTTCTTTTCTCGCTCTCCCCCGCTCTGCTCTCTAGCGGCCTGCCAAATGGAAACGGCGAAGGAAGGTTAGCTCTTTGAAGCCGCTGTGTGTGTTTGTCGTCATGCGCTCCTGCTCCGCCTTGGGATCTCAGGTGGTTCTTCTTTAAAAAGAGAGAGACCTTGTAGATGTCGCACAAGCCACTGCCTACGCACTGAACCACTGTCCTTAATCAGACTCAAGAGTGATCCAAACCCCCTCCCCCAGTCCAGGGCCACCTAGCTACACAGTACCATGTCCATGAGCAACATGCATAACATCAATAGACTCTCATGGCTTCAATACATCCCCATTGTAGTAACTAATCTAGGATCTACTGTATATTATTCTAAATCCTATAGTAACAAAAACTGCAGATTCAACTTGGAAACCAAAGGGTAAAGTAAGTGAATTGTCTCTAATGTCCATCCTCACAGAGTCCCCCCTTGCAGAAAAATTACATGATTTCACATGATTTTTTAAATAATGTGAAAACGTGTTTTTGGAACACTTCACATGTTATCACATGTTTACACATGTGTAGTTTCATGTTATGACATGTTGCTTTACATGTTGTCACGTTATCACATTAACATCACATAAGATCACGTGACCACATGAAAACATTTGTTTGGAACACTTCACGTGTTCACATGTGAAATTCATATGTTTTTTCCGTAAGGGACTAACAGGTGTGATGAGTAATGGCTCTGACAAACACACACACTTGCCCATACACGCACACAGTCTCTCTCTTAGTCTACTTTCTATAGCACACACAAGCAGGGTGGACGGGCCTTTAATATCCATAGGCACGTTTTTTCACGGGACCTCCTACAGTATGTGTTCACGTGCTTGTTATAGTAAAGACCATAGGCAGATCTTGAGTTTCATGTTTGGGGAAGCTTACAATTTATCCTACCATTTCTACCGATCTGCGTGACAGTTATGATAATATTTATATGCACATTTTCGGGACAGTTTCATTTCAATAATAACATTTTAGTTTCTCAAAATCATTGGTGGCTAAAGAAATGAGCGCATAGAACTCAGAGATGCAGCAGTAGGCCTATAACTTCCATTGTCAACTAAGTAAAATACATAGGCCTAAAGACAAAAAATTAAAACAGTAGAAAATATCCTGATGAAAATTCTGGTTCTTTCAATCACATTCATCTCTCTACTCCGCCTGTCTGCCTCCCATTCTATCTGTCTTGACTTGAGCTATCGCTAGTATCAAATCATCAACTGGGTCCGGCCAGAAGCTGTTGCTAGCGAACTTGCAACATTGTATCAACTAGCCTATTCCGGGCCCTCAGAGTTTCCCACACCAGTGAGCTCGGGACAAACAGCTGTTTTTATGACGTTCCACTGAAAATATGGGAACAACAGATCATGATATTTTGCTCTTTCACACCGAGGCTTGGTGAATATCGAGGTCGGGAGTTTTGGAAAGATTTTTCAAATACTGACAAACTATCATTCGCAATGGATGTTAATAAAAAACAGACTTTGTTGACAATGTGTGAGGTGAAGAGAAAATGACTGAGAAGCTCAGCTTATTAGTGGTGGACGTGGTGAGTTAAGACAGTCAGATATCAGACATTGCCAAATGGGCACTTTCCTATATTTGCACGCAGCAGGTTAGGTAGGCCTACTTCTATGCGTGCCAGACTCATGCTCATTGCTCATGGAGCACTTCAAACAAAAAACAGATTGACAAAACTCGTAATGGTTATGAAATAAACCAAAACGTGTTTCTCACAAGTGTAGCAGGTTGTGAACTCTGCAAACAACGTTTCCACTCCGAGAATGAGAATGGTAAATGAATGTAATTAATACATGCATTAACAGAAATTCATGTAACCAAATGACGGGGGATTAACGGTACATTTACTAGACCTACTGGTGACATTTGTAATGGGGATTCTTTTTTTTTTAAGCAATCAAAGAGAAAACGATTCACAGAATAAAACAATGAATGCGCAAGAATTGACGGGAGACAGCTGAGCGCATAATGGAGAGCTGAGTGCATGCATTCTGGAGAGAGACACGCCATATCTTTGCTGCACACCCCTCGTCTTCTTCTTCTTGCAACATTTTCAATTATACCCAAGACACATTATCTTCACACATATTTTAGATGCTTTTTACTTACAGCCGCAACTCAATCAGCTAGACATATTGCAACATGCGCTGCCCAAATTGCAGGCTTCCCATATAGGCATATACCTACACATTTTTTATTTGAAACAATCCACAGCAAAAAAAATTAAAGAAGCTAATGATCCTCTGTGGCTAAGTCATGCTATCTGGTGAAGTATTTTGAATGTTTTTATTTAGACAGGAGTAATTATATAATTTTGGCAAAACATCAATTTACTTTAAGGGAAGCCAGCATCCCAACAGTGCACTCTGCACCCACCAACTTGCCTTTCCAATTAGCAAGAGGCTGAAACCAGAGATCTGTATATAATGACGAGATGCTCATGTCTCTGCCCTAACAATGGGAGTCGTTTTCCCAAAGGCGGGAAGGCAGGCGACAAGCTTAGGTCTGCATATTATGACCATAGAAATGCATTAGGCTTATTCTGGACACATTTTGGAGCGTGTGAGCCCTCCGCTTCGCCTCTTCCTCTCTGCTGAAACTCTCTGACCTGAGAAAGTATCAGAGTGAGCGAAACAGCACCCCTCTGTCTTACTATATGTAGCCCATGTATCTGATACTGTTTGGCCAGAAATAGTATGACATGCCATGCTCTTTTGGTCCAGACAGGATCAGATACTGTATATGGTCTACACACACTGAGACAGAGGGGCGCTGTTTCGCACGCTCGGATGCTTTATCTGAGATTGATGCGTCTTTCTGTCAGCGCTCGTCTCGGTCAAATAAATGATCAATATTTCAATATTTTATTTGAATGGGGAGGTAAGGTAGGGCGGGCCCCCTAAGGCCTGCCCATAACGCCGGCCCTGCACACAAGCACACTCACTCTCACACCGGCAGTAAGGCATCTCTAGCTTCCAGCTGGGCTTGGACTGCGCTCTTCCTCCATTCCGAGGAGCCGTTGGTAACTGCAGAGCCATCTGGAGTGCTATGTCCCAGCTCCACTGGGCCTCTGCCAGCCTCAGTATGAGCACCGCGTCTACAAGCACATTTTGTACCCGTCAAAGCTCTGCTGTGTCCAATGACCCTGGCCGCTGACGGAAGCCATTGCATTCAGTCACATGGACACCACCTCAAAGGGGGCCTTATTCTTTAGTTTGATAGCACCTGCATTTTCTGGCACCAAGTGAAAAGGGGGTGGGGGCCATTTTAACAATATTGCACAAATATTGCACATAATGTTGCTATAATCAGCAAATATACAGAGTGGCTTTCACAGAGGCCTAAATCTTGATGCCCAATAGGACCCCAATGACGGCAGAAAGCTGAGGTCCTAAAAAAGCCATTGAATACACTGCGTCTATCAGGGATCAGTAAGAGCTGGAGAAGAATAACAGATCATTATAATAATTTATTCCATTGATCTGTAAATTACATCTTCCACAATGTGTCATACCCATGCTTACAGACTGTGGCACTTTTTCAGAGCTAGTAAACACAGCAATCTTGTGTGTTATTTTCCCTGAGATTGTTCTATTGTGTTAAGCAGAGCACCTAGCAGTAAAGTCATAGATTTGTAGGAGAAAAACATGAACTGGCCAAAGAACGGATCACTGACCTTCGTCATCAATTACCAAGAATTTCTTTTTTTGGCACAAAACATAAAATGTTTTTGGAAGCAAGGAGGGGAGAACAAATTGAACCCAGTATGCTGAACTCGCTCACTCTTTGTCATAAAGTATAAAGTGATGTAGGCCTATTTAAGGGTTTGCAGTTTGCACTGCAGTTAGTACTGACACCTGATTCTTGCGACCATCACCTTTATAATCCGGCACACCCTCTGGGTCAGCTCCATAGGGCATCTCTGAGCCACATATAGGTCAGATTCAAACTGCAATAGTAAATGTAGCCTACACAAAACGTTCTATACGTCATCCACATCTACTGTCCACACAGGCCCTTTAACCTACACAAATCCACAATTTAAAGCTGATCCTCTCAACTCTATTGTCCCTTGGATCCTGTAACACAGGCCCATAACCACACCTTGCTGTCACTCACATTCCTGTCTTTACCATGCATGCAGCAGGTGCTGTTGGAAATTTGCTCGTGTTTGTTTTTAATTACAGTTTTTAGTTAATTTACATTCTTCCATTAAAAACGGTGGGGAGCATATTTATTCTCAGAGTTCTGTCTGCCTCAGTGCATCGGGTAATAATGAGAAATTTTACAGAATCATGGTTAATTTGAAAGTGGAGTTAAACACAGACATCAACGTAATATATTACATTTCCCATCTCACAAAAAAAAAAATATTCCAAAACTAATAAGAATGCTCTGTCATTTAGCACAGAACATATTTATAGTCTACTAGCCCACTCTAACCTGAGACTTGTGAATCACGGTATGAATAATGGGATACTTTCCCCATGTACTCAGTGTATAATTAGGATGAACACAATTTGAGTTCATTTACTGACCACTTAAATTGAATAATGCATGCTTGATATGGCAGTCTGCAAGGAGCAACTATGCATGACTCCAAATGAGGGAAAGACAGGGGCAGCATTCATTATGTTCAAACTTTGGGAGAGGAGAACCGAGGCTAAGAGGAGTAGAAGATAACTATCTGCTTGACTAATGCCCATAATGGAAAGGTACAATATCAATATGTGGTGCTGTATGATGGATACCAAACGGGAGAGCATGATAATTTCTTCAACAAATACATCCATCCACTATATATATAGTTGCCCAATTGTTACCTGTAGCGATGGTCATCACTAGATAACATAGTCACAAAGTCCTAAGCCCCCCTATTTCTACAATGTATGTTCTTAAAATCGGATTTTAAACCTAACCCTAAACATAACCACACTGCTAACCTTATGCCTAACCCTAATCTTAAATTTAGACCAAAAAGCAAATTTAGGTTTTCATGAATTTTTACGATATTGACAATTTTGACTTTGTGGCTTTGTTATCTAGTGGAAACAGTATGAGACAGAGAGACAGTAAATGAATCCAACAAATCAAGCAAATATATGCTAATGAAGCTGTTGTAGATCAATAATAACTAAATAGGCTCAATGTATCAATGTAGCCTATCAATATGATGTGTAACGAGGTTCTGTATAGGTAAACATTTCAACATGAACAAGAACACAAAAACTTGACTGACTGAGTACAAGTGAGATGACAACCCAGCCTACTATAGGATTTAAGACAGTAGGCCTAGTTATGTTTTATGCCGTAACTCACATGACATAAACATTATCTAGATACGTATGGGAATAAACTTACTTTAGCGAAGGCACCTGATATCATAAAGCTGACAATACGGGGCTGAAAGTGTGGGCTCGTGTACTGATTCTCCTCACTCGTAGATCAGCCAAGAGTCCTTCTATCTTCAGCACCACGAAAGGGCGCCCGCCTATTTCTTAAATAATAGGCTTTTCCGACTAAACAAAAGCGAGACAAATGTTAGCCTACTGTCTCTACAAGTTAGATGTCTCCTGGTCGAGTCCTGGTTGCAATAGAGCTGGTTAGAGCTCCGTCGAGTAGAACTAATGTCAAACGATGAAGCGATGGACGGTTCGCCAATCAGACAGCAGCAGTATTGCGCTCCACTCTTGTGTCTTGCGCTAGAGTTTTGCATCCCAGGAAGTCTCCAAGGAGAGGTACCTCTTCTTTCCTCCAGGCAACCGCTGCAATTACAGTAATGTCTGGTGATCCGTTGAAAAACGGATGAATAAACTACATTACATCTTGTATTTTCAATGCTAAATGTATTTTCATCTTTTGGATTTGAAGCGAGACAAAATATGAAAATGAATACAGTAGCATACAGTCACCGAACCAGTGCGCGCCCTTATCATAGAATAAGCTCAGTAACTGGGAGCGGTTGTGTCCAGCTGACCTGAACACGAGTCGATGCCTCCAACGCCAGGGAATCACTGTATAGAATCCAAGTTTACCTGTCTAGCGCGAAGCGGCTATAACTGTCTGAGATCAAGGTGTCCGCCCGTGCTGTTAACCGCAGGTCTCGTGCGTAGTGAAATAAAACCGGCTACCACGCGACAGAGAGAGGCGCTTGTCGTAATAAAGACAGAATAGTTAGGAAGTAAAAAAAAATATGTTTATATGGTACTTGCACTGTACGTTTAGGACGCCCTGTGATAGTTCTTTAAATAAGAATGTATATTTAAGTGAAAACCCCAAGTGATATGCTATGTTTCATGAATTGAGACACCTTTCCATTCCCAAGGTAATTAGACAATCTACATAATTCTAGAAGGGAAATCAGTCTGGAATGGATAGAGACACATGCAGCACTCTACTCTAGCCTAACTCACATATAGTCCAATAGAGGAAGTGGTAATAAAAGCCATAAGGAAAGTTTTATGGTTCTGAATGGAGACTTTGGCCCCACACCAAAAAGTGCATCAGCCCAGCCAGCTTTGCTGAAAATGTGATTATGTTGTCTCTAGGTGTCCATCATAGACCTCATCCCGGACAGGCACAAGACAGATGGTTTCAGCTACCAGGGGGACAGATGAGCTGACGTTTATTGATACATTGCCCTCCATGAATGATGTGATGTGAGAAGGGCACACTTTATTCAATAATGACCTCAGGACAATAACATTTTCTCTTATAATGTCCTATGCATCAATGGATGGCTTCCTGCCTGCTATGCTCATCTCATCTGCAAGGTAGTGTGTGTGTCTGTGTGTGTGTGTGTGTGTGTGTGTGTGTGTGTGTGTGTGTGTGTGAGAGAGAGAGAGAGAAAGAGGATACTTTTAAAAATAAATATTACAAATGCTGTATGACACGGAATGCATATACTGTCTATAACGTACAGTAACCTTGCTTTACCTTAACTCATGCATATACAATAACTTACTCTGTATTCAGCAGCATGTCATGGATTCAAGACTCAAGAGCCCCCATGTATGGTCCTGTCTGTGGGGTGCGATCAAAGTGGAGGCCTTCATCTGTAACTCCCGCCATGGAGCCCATGTAGAACAACTGTGTACCCACATCCATACCCACACATGCAGTCAGAGCCGGCCCTAGCCCTTTGGGGGCCCTAAGCAACATTTTGTTGCCCCCCTCCCCCCCAGTTGCCCATCCCTCGCTTAGGCCATCCTCAATAGACTGTCCAGCTCACCCTGTATTTAAAAAGTGCACAAGGCATGGCCCATGAGCTAGGATAGCTAGTAGAACCTGCACATTACTGTATGCAGAGCATGCTCTCCATTCTCCAACCAAAGGAATTTGTACCTTCATTCTCTCAAAGGGACACACTGACAGAGAAAAAAAGATTTAATCAAAAAATGGAAAGGAAAGCCCTCCAGGGTGCAAATCAAAAGCCACTGGATCTACATAATTCATTTCCAGGCTACTTCATGAAGCTCGGCTGGCAGAAGGGGGTTTTCTACCTGTTTTAGTGCAGCTTCCAGAATGTAAACAATCCTGAAAGTGTGGGCACTAGCTAAAGGGGGAAACCATCCTTATTAATAGGAACTTCACAGGCAGTATGGCTTGCAGTGTTGCCTGCCAAAAGAAACAGACACCTGATTAAACATTCATCCGCACACAGAAAAACGAAAATGTTCTGTATTATGCTGTCATCAAGGAGAAACAGTATGACGTGAATTTACAGCAAAGTATCACAATATCTGTCATCTAGTATAGCTAAATACATCTAGTATGACTATTGTGTGTCACTGAAACAGATGAAATCCAATCAAAATGATTTTCCTTGCATGAGCCAGGAAGTGAGAATGAGTAAAATAAACAACACTTTATAATTTCATTGTTCATGTATCCAGTACGTTATCTAAAGGAAAACTATATCAAGTCTGAATCTCAGGGTGTGGTAGAAACCATACAGAGATTGACAATAGAGCCAAGCTCTTCATCCTTACAAGAGCAGCACACCCCCCTCTGCTGGTTCAAGACAGTAAGCAAACTCACTCAGCTTTGTTGGCAGATTCCACAGTTTATTATGTCCAAGAAATGTGATCCAAAGCCATCATTTTGTCCGAACTAACAGTCTACTCTAAACCATGCCATCTAGTCCACTGTACCGCAAGCACATTTCAGTGTGTGTGTGTGTGTGTGTGATCACAAAGGAGACTATGGATAGCTTACTGGGGATATCGGCAGCACATCAGCAGCACATCAGCACACTTTCATAATAAATATATTCAGGGTGAGCTTTTGAATAATACCAATAATGCCCCTTTTTCACAATCAATGAGACAGATATTTAAAAAAGATGAATGACATTCCAATGATACCATCACCTAGCAGGTTCAGATTATTTTATTTTTACTAGAAAATGACACTAACGAGTCCCATGTAAATTTAGCCTCCACTTGGTAATTTGCTGAAGCTGATGCACAGATTCACATACATTTTACAAAAAATGTAGTTGTTGAACAAAATAGATAATTTGTGCCACGTAGACTAATTTCAATCTTTGCAGCTGGGTTGTAATTAGTAATGAAAAGGACAGGAAGCTTCTCTCAATATCTTATCTCAAAGTCAATAGGATCATTGCACAACACCTCAGTGGAGAGTCCTTGTCTGCTTTAATGCGTGTTAATGAACATGCAGTCTACCGATCAACTTAATTCTGATGGATGCTGGCATTTAGGACCCTTGACACAATCCCCTGACGAAGAGACAGATAAGACCTTTATGGTGCATTTAGCAATATGCTCCTCTCTGCTCATCACTCATCCTACTGAGGCATCTGGGATCAGTTCAAATCAATACTGTTAGGTCTGGGGGGGAGGGGCTTTTTAAATGATGACTGCCACTGCCAATACAATACAGTGACAATAACATGGCTGTAAATATTATACAATTTCCTAACCTTGAACGTTGAAGATGTATTCAAATAGTTGTTGTAATTTGCGGAGAGATACTGTACATAAGTTACATGACTATAGCAGGTCAGGGGTTGTGGGTTGGTCATAGTGTGCTCTACTATACTCTACTGTATACTGTACTTTACTCTACTGGACTCTACTGTATACTGTACTGTACTCTATGTCTATGCGGTGACACAAATGTGACATTGTAGTGAAGACATAACCTTTGAAAAAAACAAGTATCCCTCTGAGATTATCCACATGAAACTACTGTACATAAAAACGTATTATCTTCTTAAACATATTTTTAAATGATGACTACCACTATACTCTACTGTACTCTACTGTACTGGACTATACTGTAGCTTATACTGTACTCTACTGTACTGTATTGTACTGTACTGTACTGTATTTTACTCTACTCTACTGTACTCTACTGTAGCTTATACTCTACTGTACCCTACTGTACTGTGCTCTACTTTACTCTACTTTACTGTACTGTACTGTACTGTACTGTACTGTACTGTACTCTACTCTACTGTACTCTACTTTACTCTACTTTACTCTACTTTACTTTACTGTACTGTACTGTTCTGTACTGTACTGTACTGTACTGTACTGTACTGTACTGTACTCTACTTTACTCTACTCTACTCTACTCTACTCTACTCTATGTATATGTGGTGACACAAATGTGACATTGTAGTGAAGACATAACCTATGAAAAAAACAGTATCACTCAGAAATTATCCACATGAAACCACTGTACATAAAAACTTATTTTCAGAGGATTCAAGATATGGTTTCACTTATCCAGCCAGAGTTAACCTGTTGACCAATAATTTTACAAGTTCAGTATGGATCTATTCTAATGAATGATTAATTAAACTGTGACAGAACCTCTGGCCCTGGCTCAGGGTCTGATATCACCTTAAATAATCCTGCTCTAACTTATTACTGACTCAGCTACGGCATAACTCTTAGCTGTAAATTACCTCCGCTGGCCCAACCGTCCTCCGATTGATTATGATAAATTGGGATGAGCAACAGTTTAATGAATAACACTGGCAAGAGAAAATCCAACGTTTTCCATCTGAGCGGTCTGACACACTGTATAATTTTGGGCTATTGACATCTTCACCAGACACATTAGAAATAGGGGTGTTTGTATCTTCAATGTCACCTGGGGTCGCAGCCCTCAGCTTGCTGCCCTGAGTAGTTTGTATCTGTAACAAAGTCACAACTCAGGGCGGTAAAATTAGAATTATGGGTAAGTGTGTTCTGTGGAGCTGAAGCACCCTGGAGATAGGCCTACAGCAGAGATGACTCAAACCTAAATATGTAGCTACCTACAGTATAGTGCCTCAAGGCCTCGTTTTTCATATTTTTAATCATTTAGTTAATTATCAAAACTGTTTTATCTGCTTAGTTCTTTAATGATATATACTACCGTTCAAAAGATTGGGGTCACTTAGAAATTTCCTTGTTTTCCATGAAAACATACATGAAATGAGTTTGAATAGGAAATGTAGTCATTGACAAGGTCAGAAATAATGATTTTTAATTGAAATAATAATTGTGTCCTTCAAACTTTGCTTTCGTCAAAGAATCCTCCATTTGCAGCAATTACAGCCTTGCAGATCTTTGGCCTTCTAGTTGTCAATTTGTTGAGGTAATCTGAAGAGATTTCACCCCATGCATCCTGAAGCACCTCCCACAAGTTGGATTGGCTTGATGGGCACTTCTTACGTACCATACGGTCAAGCTGCTCCCACAACAGCTCAATAGGGTTGAGATCCGATGACTGTGCTGGCCACTCCATTATAGACAGAATACCAGCTGACTGCTTCTTCCCTAAATAGTTCTTGCATAGTTTGGAGCTGTGCTTTGGGTCATTGTCCTGTTGTAGGAGGAAATTGGCTCCAATCAAGCGCCGTCCACAGGGTATGGCATGGTGTTGCAAAATGGAGTGATAGCCTTCCTTCTTCAAGATCCCTTTTACCCTGTACAAGTCTCCCACTTTACCACCACCAAAGCAACCCCAGACCATCACATTGCCTTCCCCATGCTTGACAGATGGCATCAAGCACTCCTCCAGCATCTTTTCATTTGGTCTGTGTCTCACAAATGTTCTTCTTTGTGATCCGAACACCTCAAACTTCGATTTGTCTGTCCATAACACTTTTTCCAATCTTCCTCTGTCCAGTGTCTGTGTTATTTTGCCCATCTTTAATTTTTTTTGGCCAGTCTGAGATATGGCTTTTTCTTTGCAACTCTGCCTAGAAGGTCAGCATCCCGGAGTCGCCTCTTCACTGTTGACGTTGAGACTGGTGTTTTGCGGATACTATTTAATGAAGCTGCCAGTTGAGGACCTGTGAGGCGTCTGTTTCTCAAACTAGACACTCTAATGTATTTGTCCTCTTGCTCAGTTGTGCACCGGGGCCTCTCACTCCTCTTTCTATTCTGGTTAGAGCCAGTTTGCGCTGTTCTGTGAAGGGAGTAGTACACAGCGTTGTACGAGATCTTCAGTTTCTTGGCAATTTCTCGCATGGAATAGCCTTAATTTCTCAGAACAAGAATAGACTGACGAGTTTCAGAAGAAAGTTATTTGTTTCTGGCCATTTTGAGCCTGTAATCGAACCCACAATTGCTGATGCTCCAGATACTCAACTAGTCTCATGAAGGCCAGTTTTATTGCTTCTTTAATCAGCACAACAGTTTCCAGCTGTGCTAACATAATCGCAAAAGGGTTTTCTAATGATCAATTAGCCTTTTAAAATGATAAACTTGGATTAGCAAACACAACGTGCCATTGGAACACAGGACTGATGGTTGCTGATAATGGGCCTCTGTACGCCTATGTACAGTAGATATTCCATAAAAAATCAGCCGTTTCCAGCTACAATAGCCATTTACAACATTAACAATGTCTACACTGTATTTTTGATCAATTTGATGTTATTTTAATGGACAAAAAAAAATGATTTTCTTTCTAAAACAAGGACATTTCTAAGTGACCCCAAACTTTTGAACGGTAGTGTACATTAATTCTGAATCACCATCATGTTGCTGCAAATTATAATGGCGTACCCTTACGTCAAATCCTGACTCTGCGCCTTACGCCAAATCCTGACTCTGCCATCAGCATGACGCAACAGGAACCGGGATTCCACTCTTCAATTGTCCAGTGTTGGTGATCGTGTGACCGCTGGAGCCGCTTCTTCTTGTTTTTAGCTGATGGGAGTGGAACCCGATGTGGTCGTCTGCTGCAATAGCCCATCCATGACAAGGACCGACGAGTTGTGCATTCCAAGATGCCGTTCTGCACACCACTGTTGTACTGCGCTGTTATTGCCTCTTCGTGGCCCGCCTGTTAGCTTGCACGATTCTTGCCATTCTCCTTCGACCTCTCTCATCAACTAAATGTTTTCACTCACAGGACTGCCACTGACTGGATGTTTTTTGTTTGTCGCACCATTCTAGGTAAACCCTAGACACTGTTGTGCATGAAAAGCCAAGGAGGCCGGACGTTTCTGAGATACTGGAACCAACGCACCTGGCACCGACGATCATACCATACTCAAAATTGCTTAGGTCACTTGTTTTGCCCATTCTAACAGTAACTGAATGCCTCGATGCCTGTCTGCCTGCTTTATATAGAAAGCCACGGCCACGTGACTCACTGTCTGTAGGAGTGAACCATTTTTGTGAACGGGCTGGTGTACCTAATACACTGAGTACATATTAATGCAATTTGTGTGATATTGCTCCAGTCCGTAAAGTACTGTAGAGGGGCCAACAACAACAACTGAATCTACTGCTTACTCTGTATTACAAGGCTTCTCCTGAACCATCCAAATATGCTGCTGCACTCTGATGAAGATGAATGTATCTGTGTAGCGGCTCATTTGAGATTTCCAGTGAGGGCACACCACACAGTCCTACTAGTGGTGCAGGAGTCAGGTCCTGATCAATAGATGTGGGGGCAGACATGGCAGAGTCGAGCAGTGTGGGCTAACCAATCCCCTGGCTGAGTGCTCCATTGCTCTGCAGTCTGGAGAAGAGAGCATTAAGGCGATGGTGAGGGCTGAGGGCATGTGGAGGCTGGGGAAGAATTAGATACACCTGACTGACTCTGAATATTGGGTGGATAACCTCTAGCTAGGGCATCATGACTAGTTGCTCTGTCAGGGGAGTAGAAGGACAAATTCAATTACGTTTAATTAACTGAACTTCACATGACGACGTTAGAGTGAAAATTGATATTTCCTGTGTCATCTGTAATATAATTGTTTTTGTTAGTCTTCTCGGGCTGGTTTCCTAGACTCAGAGTACACCTAGTCCTGGACTAAGATGTATGTTCAATGAAAAGTCTCCATTGAGAATGATTGTTAGTCAGGACTAGTCTTATTCTTGGGAAGTCTGAGAAACCAAAATGTATTTATTATTTTGCAGTGGCCTCTAAAAGAATGAAAAGTAGCCTCAGTTGTTGTGGCAATTGGTATGTGGTTCAGATAGTGCACCTTGCTTAAGAGTAGGCAGTCTGGTCTGCTTTAGATGGCTTAATTTGGCTCAGGAGGATTCATGTTTGTGTCATGGCATAGGATGATCTGTCTCTCCGGCTGAGAGGGAGAAGTATAAAGTGATGAGTTGTGACTTCACTTGTCCTGAAGCCATATATTTAGCTCCAATATTTGCCGGGGTCGGCAAGGTGCGAGGCAACCAATTTCCTATAGTTTAGGATCAGGACACACGGTGAAAATGAACATTAAATATTGATTTCAGGTTATATCACTTGCTGAAATACCCTTCCAGTTATGTATCTTTGGTCACTTCTACTTTAGTTAACTTCAGATACAAGTCGGAGTTGTTAAAAGTTAAGAAACTACTTCTTAAGACTACTCTCATAGTATTGTACTTTTTGATTACACTGGAGGTCTGGTTGTACCATAACATTTGCCATCAATAGAAGTTAGGCCTATGCAGTCAGAAGTGAACAGGGTGTTCGTTATTGCCGTTTCCTACAAAGTCTGGTGTTTGAAGTCAGGAAAGATAGTTTGATGAGAGATTCTTCCATTGAAGAGGTGGAATGGTGCAGTTCACTGCCTTCATCAGACCTAATGATGATGACTGTTAATGCTTTCTACTAATGCACAATTTCCACGGAGGGTGGATTAAAATTAGAGGATTAAATCTTCAGGTTTTCAATCTATTTCCCATCTTATTTCATACATTGATGCACATGGTAATAATGTAACATTGTATAATTGCCTAAAATGAACCGTGGAGATTATGATTCAAATCCTCCCAACAGAACATCAAACATCAAATTGTGAAGCATGCAGAAGTGTTTCCAGTGATGTTAAAAATCCAAGATCCAACCATAATTCATTATCCATGGCAGAAATAACTGCAAAAGTAAAGTAGGCATGTGTAGCAAATAGTAAATAACAGACTTCAAACCATAAAACAACAACACACAATAGGGTCTCATAAAATTACGTATGTGGAAATACCACAGTGAATGGGAAATAGCTGAAGGACTCTGGGTTGAGTGGAATTAAAAAATCCCAGCATAGTTTAGGATTTTTGGAGGGATAGAGGATTATTATTATTGATTTTTTACGAAAGCCAAGGACAGTATTCTATTCATACACAATGGAGTATAGTCTACAACCGTAACTTCCTTGATTTTAAATACATTATCAACACTTAAAAAAGAAATCTGAGGAATCTCACCAAATTCCAACTGAAATTGAATGTTTAAACATCAGTATCAAAGGAGTCCTTGAGCAGTTTCAAAGCCAAGGCAGCAGAGAAGCCCCCCCTCTATCTGTAACTGCCAGTGGACTACTAGGCTCATCTCTGGTGGGTGTGTTTCTGTGTGGAGGCGGCTGGTGGAGCAACACGTGTTTGGTGCCAAAGGGAAGACTTTCATACCGCACTGCAGCAGCCGCCGCCAGTGCTGCCTCTCCCTGCCTGCCTGCTACAGATCTGGGTGTTGCATCTGCATAATATCACCTTATATCACATTCCGTCTGATCAGGGGAAACTAACCCCCTGGGGAGGGATGGCATGGGATTTAAAGGGGTGCACAGAGTTTAAATAACAGAGCTTTTAAGAGTTTAGAAAGTGTTAATCAGTTTAACTGTGTTTGATTTGTTTTCGTAAGCCTAATATGTGGTATATAAATGCAGTAGGGGAGACTAGGGTAAGTTGAGCCATTTTTACATTGAGCATCACTCCATAATGGGAAATATAGTGTTATTTCTAACAAAGATATCTACATATATTTCCAGATGTTGTGTATCCCTGGAAATAATCAGAATTCATGTAAACATTTTTGAAAACATAGCTTGTCCCAAAAAAGTGCTCTCTTGGTACAACTTACCCTTGGTATGGGGTAGGTTGAGCCATGGGACAGGGTAAGTTAAGCCGCCTACACATTTCTGTACTGAATGAAATATTACCACTACCTTTTTAAAACCATGTCTATCTTTATTTCCCAAACACAATTCCAACACAATCACAATCACTTTTTTGTCTTTTAATCATTTTAAGCATATTTTACCCAGGCCCCCAGTGTTCGGTCTGGAGCGTGAAGTGACTAGCTCTGCTGGGTGGCTACTGCATAGCAACCTAGCGGTGCCAAAAGTCCTGGTCTGCCCTAGAAAGCCTATGTAAATTACGATCGCCAGAACGGATGCTTTGGGCTCTAAAATGTGTTTACTATGATCAAGTTCGATTTAGTCATTTTAATGTTCGCTACAAATCGAGATATTTAATTAAATAGTGATCCATTCTGACTGCTACATTTGTCATCACACAGGACCATGTGCTGACACAGACCAATCACAGGCTGGCAGGCTACGAGGAGGCTTCAGTTGACTCTCTCAGGCAGGATGAAAACGACTACATCGACCATGATCCTTTGCTAGTTGCGGCCACTTTCACCATGATCCTTAGTGATTTTTTGGTGCCATTCAGCCCCATTCAGTAATATGGTGCGTTTCAAATAAAAATATTTCCGGCTTCATGCGCCGTCGGGAGTTTTGCATAGGAATAGGTGGATGACGTCAGCGCTATCACTATCTACTGGTTTTAATGTCTATGATTTTAACACAGGCTTAAAACCTCACAAACACTTTGTACTTTTTAAAACATGTTTAACAAAGGCCAGTACCTGTTGTTACCTCATATCCCAGCGATAATGCCTTGGATTACGCCTGGGAAGAAAACACTTCAATTTGCTCAACTTGCCATTGGCTCAATTTACCCAATGGCCATTTGCACAACTTACCCCAAGGCAAACATTTTGACTATATTAGGCAAGACAGCTACAAGGATGCACTTTCATGCTAGGTTTAGGCCCTCATATTTAAGCTTATAGAGACCCCAAGTGACGTATAGAACAATCTTTTTTTCGTTTTTTGATATTTTTGTCAGATGTTACTATGGTGTATTGAAGTATAATTACAAGCATTCCATAAGTGTCAAAGGCTTTTATTGACAATTACATTAAGTTTATGCAAAGAGTCCATATTTGCAGTGTTGACCCTTCTTTTTCAAGACCTTCTTTATTCGTGGCTGTGTTCTTAGGCAAAATTGTGAGTGAGCCCACTCCCTTTGCTGAGAAGCAACCCCACACATGAACGGTCTCAGGATGCTTTACTGTTGGCATGACACAGGACTGATGGTAGCGCTCACCTTGTCTTCTCCGGACAAGCTTTTTTCCGGATGCCCCAAACAATCGGAAAGGGGATTCATCAGAGAAAATGACTTTACCCCAGTCCTCAGCAATCCAATCCCTGTACCTTTTGCAGAATATCATTGTGTCCCTGATGTTTTTCCTGGAGAGAAGTTGCTTCCTCGCTGCCCTTCTTGACATCAGGCCATCTTCCAAAAGTCTTCGCCTCACTGTGCGTGCAGATGCACTCACACCTGCCTGCTGCCATTCCTGAGCAAGCTCTGCACTGGTGGTGCCCCGATCCCGCAGCTGAATCAGCTTTAGGAGACGGTCCTGGTGCTTGCTGGACTTTCTTGGGCGCCCTGAAGCCTTCTTCACAGCAATTGAACCTCTCTCCTTGAAGTTCTTGATGATCCGATAAATTGTTGATTTAGGTGCAATCTTACTAGCAGCAATATCCTTGCCTGTGAAGCCCTTTTTGTGCAAAGCAATGATGACGGCACGTGTTTCCTTGCAGGTAACCATGGTTAACAGAGGAAGAACAATGATTTCAAGCACCACCCTCCTTTTAAAGCTTCCAGTCTGTTATTCTACCTCAATCAGCATGACAGAGTGATCTCCAGCCTTGTCCTCGTCAACACTCTCACCTGTGTTAACGAGAGAATCGCTGACATGATGTCAGCTGGTCCTTTTGTGGCAGGGCCGAAATGCAGTGGAAATGTTTTTTGGGGATTAAGTTCATTTTCATTGCAAAGAGGGACTTTGCAATTAATTGCAATTCATCTGATCACTCTTCATAACATTCTGGAGTATATGCAAATTGCCATCATAAAAACTGAGGCAGCAGACTTTGTGAAAATGTATATTTGTGTCATTCTCAAAACTTTTGACCACGACTGTACTTTGGTTTAGATACAAGCATCATGAAACCTCTAACACAATAAATTAATTTGACTTGGTGAAAATCTGTTTTTTGGACCTAACTTGCTTACCACTTGAAGAAACCTACTTGACGGTAACAGCGCTCACTGTTGCCCATATTGGTGGGTTTCCATGTCATCTCCCGACGTCCTCAGACATGAATGGACGTCGAATACTGACTTGTATTAAGGGTGACCTGGCTGTTCATACAGTACTATATGGACTTGCTGTGTGTGGTATTGGGCTGGGGTTAGTGAGGGTTATATTGGGGCATCAGAGAAAGAACATCCGATCCATGATGATGAAAAAGCCCACAGAATCCACAGAGGCACCTCGTGAAGTGATGTTAAAAGCAATACTGGGCTGCTTTAAAGCACTCAGCCCTATTCCTTTCTCTTTCTAAGAGCACCATTTCAATGGCTGTCTAATGCACTCTGGGGCTCAAGCATATGTCTGGAGCGAGCCACCACCAATACCACTGTGCCAGTGGAGGCTGCTGAGGGGAGGATGGAGTATGTCAAATTTTGAGATCACTGAGACCAATAAAGACAAAAAGGGCACATAAAAATACATAAAAGAGGAAATCACCAGAAGACTACAGAGAAATGTTTTACAAGGGCTTTATCAAATACTTTTTCACCATGAGCGGTCCCTGAACTCTTGGAAGTCCTTGTTCTGTTTTTCCTTTTTCTTAGTGCAGTCGCTACTAATGAGTGGCCACTCTCTCCTGGTCACAGCTCATAAATAGTCTCATGCATACAATATGATCTTAGAATGAACAAATGTGGACTGCCAATGGCTGTGATTGTGATATGGCCAGAATGTGCAAATTGGGAAAATAAATTCTTCATAAGTGAACCAGCCTGGCTCAGTCATTTTTCTACAAGCATACAGTGCCTTCAGAAAGTATTCATACCCCTTGACTTATTCCACATGTTGTTCTGTTACAGCCTGAATTCAAAATGGATGAAATTAATTTTTTTCTCACCCATCTACACACAATACCCCATTATAACAAAGTGAAAACATGTATTTATTTTTTGGGCAAATTTTTGCAAAAACATTTCATAATATCTTACATAAGTATTCAAACCACTGAGTCAATACTTTGTAGAAGCACCTTTGGCAGCGATTACAGCTGTGAGTCTTTCTGGGTAAGTCTCTAAGAGCTTTCAACACCTGGATTGTGCAACATTTGCCAATTTTTCTTTTTGAAATTCATCAAGCTCTGTCAAATTGGTTGTTGATCATTGCTAGACAACCATTTTCAGGTCTTGCCACAGATTTTCAAGTAGATTTTAGTCAAAACTGTAACTCGCCCACTCAGGAACATTCACTGTCTTCTTGGTAAGCAATTCCAGTGTAGATTTGGCCTTGTGTTTTAGGTTATTGTCCTGCTGAAAGGTGAATTCATCTCCCAGTGTCTGGGGGGAAGCAGACTGAACCAGGTTTCCTCTAAGATATTGCCTGTGCTGAGCTCCATTCTGTTAATTTTTTATCCTGAAAAACTCCCCAGTCCTTAACGATTACAAGCACACCCATAAAATTATGCAACCACCACTATGCTTGAAAATATGGAGAGTGGTACTCAGTAATGTGTTGTATTGGATTTGCCCCAAACATAACACTTTGAATTCAGGACAAAAAGTTCATTGCTTTGCCACATTATTTGCACTATTACTTTAGTGCCTTGTTGCAAACAGGATTCATGATTTGGAAAAAATTTATTCTTCTTCCTTCTTTTCACTTTGTCAATTAGGTTATTATTGTGGAGTAACTACAATGTTGTCGATCCATCCTCAGTTTTCTCCTATCACAGCCATTCAACTCTGTAACTGTTTTAAAGTCACCATTGGCCTCATGGTGAAATCCCTGAGTGGTTTCCTTCCTCTCCTGCAACTGAGTTAGGAAGGACGCCTGTAGCTTTGTGGTGAATGGGTGTATTGATACACCATCCAAAGTGTAATTAATAACTTCACCATGCACAAAGGGATATTTAATGTCTGCTTTCTATTTTATTTTTACCCATCTACCAATAGGTGCCCTTCTTTGCGAGGCAATGGAAAACCGCTTGACTGAGAGGCCTTACAGAGAGGCCTTACAGATGTGTGGGGTACAGAGATGAGGTAGTCACTCAAAAATCATGTTAAACACTATTATTGCACACCGAGTGAGTCCATGCAATTTATTATGTGACATGTTAAGCAAATGTTTACTCCTGAACTTATTTAGGCTTGCCATAACAAAGGGTTTGAATACTTATTGACTAAAGACAATTCAGCTTTTCATTTTTTATTAATTTGTAAAAAATTAATAAAATACAAATATTATTCCATTATTGGGTATTGTGTGTAGGCCAGTGACAAATAATCACAATTTATTCCATTTTAAATTAAGGCTGTAACACAACAAAATGTGGAATAAGTCAAGGGGTGTGAATACTTTCTGAAGGCACTATATGATGAGCTTGGTTAGTTGCAGGGTACAGAGGGCCTGCTTGTCAACATTTAGAAATGAGATTAGCAGAAAAATTATCACCAGTGCATTGAATGGATCAGAGAAGTGGTGTAAATTGGAATTAAGTGTATGAACATGGTTTTAAGGGCACATTCAGCTATTTAGTTCCACTTAACAGTAGATTTATGCCACCTTCATTTTCAATTTTGGTTGGCCGAGTCAATTACCTGATTAAACCTCTCTGCCATATAAATTAATAAGGCACTAACTGTACACTATACTAATACTGTAGCTACACCACAGCTCAATTACACATTCAGGTTGTGATATTGAACATAAGTTTTATTATATCTGTAGAAAAAATTAATAGGCATCAAACATGTATTTGCTTAGCCATTGTATGGAGTGACAACATGGCTCTGGAAATGAGTCAGGTCAGTATACTGTCAACTTTAAACTCACATGTTTAGGCCAACTCCATACGTCCACAGTCTTGAGTAGGGTAGCGGTTTTCACAAGATAGCTTCCTGGCAGGAGTAAGTCTGTGAATTGTATCTGTGTTTTTCTATAAGCTGAGATATTTTTGTTTTGTTTCAACCCTAATTTTGTGGTAGTCGATAGTTTGTTAATAGTTTGAGCATCTAGACAATATGTAGGGAACAATCCAAAAAAGTGGTGCCAATTTCTTCCCCATCTATGTCCAAGTTATGCACATTTAGAGGCACACAATGTCATGGGCAACACCTTCAGTCCGCTAAATATTGCGACAGAGAAGTATTTCCCCAATAAGGCAGGGTTCCCCGACTGGCGAGTGATTTTATTTGGCCCCAAATTATTATTATTTTTGGTTATTTTTAATTGTTGGACATAAAAGACTGTAAAAACACCAGCAAATCAGCTCCAAATGATTTTAATTTTGGAAATTTGTTCAAAAGTATTCCCTCACATAATAGGGAGATATACACTGAGTGTACAAAACATTAGGAACACATGCTCTTTCCATGACAGGTGAATTCAGATGAAAGCTATGATACCTTATTGATGTCACCTGTTAAATCCACTTCAATCAGTGTAGATGAAGGGGAGTAGGTTAAAGAAGGATTTTTAAGCCTTGAGACAATTGAGACATGGATTGTGTATGTGTGCCATTCAGAGGGCGAATGGGCAAGACAAAAGATTTAAGTGCCTTTGAATGGGGTATGGTAGTAGGTGCCGGTGCACCGGTTTGAGTGTGTCAAGAACTGCAACGCTGCTGGGTTTTTCATGCTCAACAGTTTCCGTGTATCAAGAATGGTCAACCACCCAAAGGACATCCAGCCAACTTGACACAACTGTGGGAAGCATTAGAGTCAACATGGGCCAGCATCCCTGTGGAACGCTTTCGACACCTTGTAGTCCATGCCCGTACGAATTGAGGCTGTTCTTAGGGCAAAAGGGAGGTTCAACTCAATATTAGTTGTTCCTAATGTTTGTACACTTAGTGTATGTGATCGTATACAAATGTAAGCAAGGTTTGAAATAATTATGTTTTAGTCAAATATTATATCTGTTTGGTATTCTTGTGGTCAATTTGTAGTCTACAAATGATTTGTAATTATGTTCCGGTCCCCTGACCATCCTCTCAAGAAAAATCGGCCCAC
Source organism: Coregonus clupeaformis (assembly GCF_020615455.1). Lineage (NCBI taxonomy): Eukaryota > Metazoa > Chordata > Actinopteri > Salmoniformes > Salmonidae > Coregonus > Coregonus clupeaformis. The sequence continues at coordinate 122,994 of NW_025533984.1, forward strand.
GACTGAATCTAGTTGATGATCCCTGCTCTAAGGCAATATCTCCTCCCCCTTGATACCTAATCTGTCATGAAATATTCAACTGATCCAGATATATCTAAACATTGCTGAGTTTGAGGGTTCCTGCCTGGCCAGCTGATAAGGGGAGGGATTAAATACTTTTTGCACTAGCGGGCATTCTGTTGTGTTCACTTGCCCCCATTCTATTAGTTACCTTCCCTAGAGGCAGAGCGGAATGGCCCTCATCCAATCATCCATCAATGTGTCCTCGAGGTGTGGGCGGCTGGGTGCAGGAAAGTGCTATGGGCAGGGATCCTTTCTATTTATTACCTCCAGTAGTGAGGTAAAGTGGAGCTTAAAGGGGAACTGCACCCACTGATTTGGCCTCGTTTTTTGGCATGCTCCTCAAGAAATGCTGGCGGCCATGACAGAACCCAAACGTGAGTTGCCTTGGGGGTGTGGTTTGATGTGGGTGTTTCTTGGGTGTGTCCTTGCCTCCACCAAGACACACCCATTGGTCAGAACCTTGCCCGCAGCTGTTTCCCCAACTCAATCACAACAAACAACCCTTCTGCAGGGTGAGTTCAATAACTACAGGCAGATGAATGGTGAGATGTTGGATAAATAATAAGCCATTTAGCAGACGCTTTTATCCAAAGCGACTTACAGTCATGCGTGCATACATTTTTTTTTTTGTGTATGGGTGGTCCCGGGGATCGAACCCACTACCTTGGCGTTACAAGCGCCGTGCTCTACCAGCTGAGCTACAGAGGACCACAGCTTGGATCAATGACCCAAAACACACGGCCAAGGCAACAAAGGAGTGGCTCAAGAAGCAGCACATTAAGGTCCTGGAGTGGCGTAGTCAGTCTCCAGACCTTAATCCCAGCTTGGATCAAGCTTTGAATAGGTCAGTAGCCTACAGAGTAATATGAGAAGAATACAATGGCTGAAACTGAGTGTTTCAATAACTTTGAAATGTAGTAACAGGTCCATGTAGAATATACAGTGAGGGAAAAAAGTATTTGATCCCCTGCTGATTTTGTACGTTTGCCCACTGACAAAGAAATGATCAGTCTATAATTTTAATGGTAGGTTTATTTGAACAGTGAGAGACAGAATAACAAAACAAAAATCCAGAAAAACGCATGTCAGAAATGTTATAAATTGATTATCATTTTAATGAGGGAAATAAGTATTTGACCCCCTCTCAATCAGAAAGATTTCTGTCTCCCAGGTGTCTTTTATACAGGTAACGAGCTGAGATTAGGAGCACACTTTTAAAGGGAGTTCTCCTAATCTCAGCTTGTTACCTGTATAAAAGACATGTGTCCACAGAAGCAATCAATCAATCAGATTCCAAACTCTCCACCATGGCCAAGACCAAAGAGCTCTCCAAGGATGTCAGGAACAAGATTGTAGACCTACACAAGGCTGGAATGGGCTACAAGACCATCGCCAAGCAGCTTGGTGAGAAGGTAACAACAGTTGGTGCGATTATTTGAAAATGGAAGAAACACAAAATAACTGTCAATCTCCCTCGGCCTGGGGCTCCATGCAAGATCTCACCTCGTGGAGTTGCAATGATCATGAGAACGGTGAGGACTCAGCCAATAACTACACGGGAGGATCTTGTCAATGATCTCAAGGCAGCTGGGACCATAGTCACCAAGAAAACAATTGGTAACACACTACGCCGTGAAGGACTGAAATCCTGCAGCGCCCGCAAGGTCCCCCTGCTCAATAAATCACATATACAGGCCTGTCTGAAGTTTGCCAATGAACATCTGAAGGATTCAGAGGAGAACTGGGTGAAAGTGTTGTGGTCAGATGAGACCAAAATCGAACTCTTTGGCATCAACTCAACTCGCCGAGTTTGGAGGAGGAGGAATGCTGCCTATGACCCCAAGAACACCATCCCCACCGGCAAACATGGAGGTGGAAACATTATGCTTTGGGGGTGTTTTACTGCTAAAGGGACAGGACAACTTCACCGCATCAAAGGGACGATGGACAGGGCAAAGTACTGTCAAATCTTGGGTGAGAACCGCCTTCCCTCAGCCAGGGCATTGAAAATGGGTCGTGGATGGGTATTCCAGCATGACAATGACCCAAAAGACACGGCCAAGGCAACAAAGGAGTGGCTCAAGAAGCAGCACATTAAGGTCCTGGAGTGGCGTAGTCAGTCTCCAGACCTTAATCCCATAGAAAATCTGTGGAGGGAGCTGAATGTTCGAGTTGCCAAACGTCAGCCTCGAAACCTTAATGACTTGGAGAAGATCTGCAAAGAGGAGTGGAACAAAATCCCTCATGAGATGTGTGCAAACCTGGTGGCCAACTACAAGAAACGTCTGACCTCTGTGATTGCCAACAAGGGTTTTGCCACCAAGTACTAAGTAATGTTTTGCAGAGGGGTCAAATACTTACAGTGGGGAGAACAAGTATTTGATACACTGCCGATTTTGCAGGTTTTCCTAATTACAAAGCATGTAGAGGTCTGTAATTTTTATCATAGGTATACTTCAACTGTGAGAGACGGAATCTAAAACAAAAATCCAGAAAATCACATTGTATGATTTTTAAGTAATTAATTTGCATTTTATTGCATGACATAAGTATTTGATACATCAGAAAAGCAGAACTTAATATTTGGTACAGAAACCTTTGTTTGCAATTACAGAGATCATATGTTTCCTGTAGGTCTTGACCAGGTTTGCACACACTGCAGCAGGGATTTTGGCCCACTCCTCCATACAAACCTTCTCCAGATCCTTCAGGTTTCGAGGCTGTCGCTGGGCAATACGGACTTTCAGCTCCCTCCAAAGATTTTCTATTGGGTTCAGGTCTGGAGACTGGCTAGGCCACTCCAGGACCTTGAGATGCCTCTTACGGAGCCACTCCTTAGTTGCCCTGGCTGTGTGTTTTGGGTCATTGTCATGCTGGAAGACCCAGCCACGACCCATCTTCAATGCTCTTACTGAGGGAAGGAGGTTGTTGGCCAAGATCTCGCGATACATGGCCCCATCCATCCTCCCCTCAATACGGTGCAGTCGTCCTGTCCCCTTTGCAGAAAAGCATCCCCAAAGAATGATGTTTCCACCTCCATGCTTCACGGTTGGGATGGTGTTCTTGGGGTTGTACTCATCCTTCTTCTTCCTCCAAACAAGGCGAGTGGAGTTTAGACCAAAAAGCTCTATTTTTGTCTCATCAGACAACATGACCTTCTCCCATTCCTCCTCTGGATCATCCAGATGGTCATTGGCAAACTTCAGACAGGCCTGGACATGCGCTGGCTTGAGCAGGGGGACCTTGCGTGCGCTGCAGGATTTTAATCCATGACGGCGTAGTGTTTTCCTAATGGTTTTCTTTAAGACTGTGGTCCCAGCTCTCTTCAGGTCATTGACCAGGTCCTGCTGTGTAGTTCTGGGCTGATCCCTCACCTTCCTCATGATCATTGATGCCCCACAAGGTGAGATCTTGCATGGAGCCGCAGACCGAGGGTGATTGACCGTCATCTTGAACTTCTTCCATTCTCTAATAATTGTGCCAACAGTTGTGCCTTCTCACCAAGCTGCTTGCCTATTGTCCTGTAGCCCATCCCAGCCTTGTGCAGGTCTACAATTGTATCCCTGATGTCCTTACACAGCTCTCTGGTCTTGACCATTGTGGAGAGGTTGGAGTCTGTTTGATTGAGTGTGTGGACAGGTGTCTTTTATACAGGTAACGAGTTCAAACAGGTGCAGTTAATACAGGTAATGAGTGGAGAACAGGAGGGCTTCTTAAAAAAACTAACAGGTCTGTGAGAGCCGGAATTCTTACTGGTTGGTCATGCAATAAAATGCAAATTAATTACTTAAAAATCATACAATGTAATTTTCTGGATTTTTTTTTTTTTTTAGATTCCGTCTCTCACAGTTGAAGTGTACATATGATAAAAATTACAGACCTCTACATGCTTTGTAAGTAGGAAAACCTGCAAAATCGGCAGTGTATCAAATACTTGTTCTCCCCACTGTATTTCCCTCATTAAAATGCAAATCAATTTATAAAATGTTTGACATGCGTTTTTCTGGATTTTTTTGTTGTTATTCTGTCTCTCACTGTTCAAATAAACCTACCATTAAAATTATAGACTGATCATGTCTTTGTCAGTGGGCAAACGTACAAAATCAGCAGGGGATCAAATACTTTTTTTCCCTCACTGTACCCTCCTTTACATAATACCATAGAAGCAGTGTTTTGTTAATATAACAATGTGCACCTTTCATCTTTCATTGTCATTCCCAGCCGATACAGATACTGTTCCTATTGGCATTTTGTCTGGTGGTAATGGAACTACCTTGGCAAACATGTCATGGTGGTCATACCTTCCTGTGTGGTGTCCCGTATACAACAGGAGTTCCCTGATCCTGGTGCAGAATACACAGGGTTTCTCCCTCCCCATATTGACTGATACCATTCAATTCAATAATTTAAAAAAGACAATACAAGTAAAAGTTGTGTCTAGTAACATTTTAATGCCAAGTGCCAGGTCTTTCAGAGACATCAGTATCAAGTCTGTCAGTCTGGACATCATCACATCATCTTCCAAGTCTCCATGTGTTGGCTCCATACATGTTTCTCTGAACACATACACACATAGTCACTGTTCTATTACCAATAGCAGTTAGGATAGGTCATATCTGACAAACAAATAGGTACTATGTTTGAACAGGTCAGATAAAACCTACCCAATTATGGTGTCCCCATCCAATGATTGAGGCTGCCCTCTGGCAAAAGCATCTCCAGTCCATCTGTAGAAATAGGCAGAGTTGAGGACGAGTTCATTAGTGACACATTGAATGAAAAGGGTCTTGCTATTACTGGACATTTGTGCTGTACTGTATTATTAGTAATCATCTCATTGTGGATATGTTGAGTGGATGTGTTGAGTGCCAGGTCTCTCTGCATTTCAAGCATCTGTGAACACATACACACAGTCACTGTTCTATTACCAATGGCAGTAGGGATAGGTGATATCTGACACACAAACATATACTTTTCTCCCCATCGATGACCATTGGTGAGCAGGCAAGAGGTGAGGCTGGAGGTGAGGTCTTTGCCAGAGCCCCATTGATGGGCATAGCAGCGTAGATCTGCTCGTGGCCCCTCATCAAATATACTGGTCTGTTACACACACACACACACAATTATCAATGGTGGTTATGATTAACATGGTGGAACCAACCTGATCGCTGTATTCACCTTTCCATTTCACTTCAGATATCAAATGTGAAGTGAAATAGAATGGTGAACACAGCAATCAGGCTGGTTCCACCAGGCTAGGTTATGCCCTGGACATTAAATGCATCTAATAATGTCAGTTTACATAAATTATGTTTCACAATTAGGTTATCAAATGTATCAAAGTAATGAAGTGGGTTACCTTCTGTATTTGTACAAATGATGAGCCTGTGAAAGCTGTTGCCGCTGACAAGTGAAGGTTGCTGGCCAGATACTTGCCAACATGTGGTTGACTTTTCCATTCATAGGAATTCTCACAGCGAGGGCATGTCTGCATGATGCTGATGAGGGCCCCCTTCCTGGTCTTCTCTATGCTGCATGCTCGGCTGCAAACTAGACATCTCTCGAATAACTGCAGCAGGCAATCTTATGAGGTGGTGTTGACTGAGAGGGCCTGTGACAGGGGTATATAATAGACAGCCAAGTGGTAAATTGCATTTTGTTCTAAAGAAAGGACACAGCTTTTTGCTAATGCACTTCACAACCAAAATGACTCTACTATTTGTAGCTGCTTGGCTGGTGTAACGATCCCGGCAGTCTGAGTCGGGTCCTGTCTGTGGACTAGTTGTTATGTTCGTGATCTCCAGTTTCCCGAGGGTTCTGGAACGCTCCGGGGAGCTCTCTTGATTTCCGCACCTGCATCCCATCAGCAATCTGCACACCTGGTCCTGATCATCACCCTTCTTAGGCTCTGGCCTAACATCCATTCCCTGCCGGATCGTTAGCCATGAACAGTAGGTTTACCAGAGTATCAGTCTTAGAGCCTAGCGTTAGTTTTGTTGTTTTTGCACCTTGTTGGTTTGTTGCTTACTTACCCCCGTTTTGTTCCATCTGCAGTCACCCGTCCGGAACCTTCATCCAACCTCTGCCTGGTGGTCGGCGGCTGCCGACCCAGGATGGGATCAACCACTGCACCCCCAACAACTAATCAACGCCGCCCGCTCTGTTCCCTGGATTATTCAGCATCACTCTTGAACTTGTAAATAAACACTCACCTTCGTTTCAACTTACCTTGTCCTGGTCTGCTTCTGGGTTCTGGCTTAGCAACTCGTGACAGAACGATCCGGCCAGTAATGAACCCAGCGGACCTGGACTCTGTTCGCCATGCCATTACCCAGCAGGAGAAGATGTTGGGCCATCATAGCACGGTACTACAGGAGATCGCGTTGTCAGTTCGGAACCTTTCTACCGGTCTGACGGAGGTCCAGAACCAACGCAAGTGTCCGGTGGAAGATCCACTACCGGTTTCACCCATCTCGCCTGCCGCTTCTGAAGCTGTGTCCTTCCGTGAGCCCAAGGTTCCGACGCCGGATAAATATGAGGGGGAGCTGGGAAGATGCCGTTCCTTCCTTATGCAGTGTGGATTAGTGTTCGATCTACAGCCCTACTCTTATGCCACAGACAAGGCTAGGATAGCCTTTGTGATTGAGTTGCTGCGTGGTCGAGCGCTGGAGTGGGCTTCAGCCGTTTGGGAACGACAGGATCCCTGCATGGCTTCATACCAGGGGTTCACGGCCGAGATGAGGAAGCTCTTCGACCATTCCGTCCGAGGGAGGGACGCAGCTAGGCGCCTGTTTTCGCTTCGCCAAGGAACTCGCAGCGTGGCCGACTTCGTGATCGAGTTCAAGACGTTGGCTGTGGAGAGTGGGTGGAATGAGGAGGCTCTGCAAGCGGCCTTTTACCAGGGTCTGTCGGAGCAGCTCAAGGATGAGTTGATCTCCTATCCGGAGCCTAGTGACCTGGACAGCTTGGTAGCCTTGTCTATTCGGGTGGATAATCGAGTCCGAGAGCGAAGGAGGGAGAAGCAATGGGTTCCGTCCAACCGAGCAGCTTCTCAGGTTCCAGTTGGGTCGTCAAACTGCGCGGCTCGCTAAAGTTGGGAGGACTTTTAGCGAGCCAGTTTCGACCTCTCAATACCTCTGTCAGACCCCGTTTCCCGGCTACCCTTATGAACAGGAATCAGAGCTTAGCGATTAACGCTTTTATCGATTCAGGTGCCGGTGGAAGCTTTCTAGATGCCGAGTTGGTGGAACAGCTGGGGCTTTCCAAGGAGCAATTGCCGGAAGCCATTGAAGCTACCACTCTGGACGGCAGTAGTCTGGCACGTATCACGATGAGGACTGAACCGGTTAAGATGCGGTTGTCGGGGAATCATTCTGAGATGATTTCATTCTTCATTCTGCCGTCTTCCCAGGTTCCTCTGGTCCTTGGATACCCCTGGCTGAAGGAACACAATCCCACGTTCGATTGGGTGACGGGCAAGGTAACGAGTTGGAGCCTTGATTGTCATGCTAACTGTCTCAAGACTGCCTGCCCCCATTCGGTTCCCAGTCAGGTGATTGAGGCTAAACCCCCAGATTTGTCCCTGGTTCCCGAGACATATCACGATTTGGGGGAAGTTTTCAGTAAGCAGAAGGCTCTGTCACTCCCTCCCCACCGACCATATGATTGTGCCATCAACCTGTTCCCTGGAGCTGTCTACCCCAAGGGAAGGTTATACAGTATCTCCCGACCTGAACGTGAGGCTTTGGAGACCTACATCAAGGAGTCCCTAGCTGCTGGTCTCGTTCGTCCTCGTCATCACCCCCTGGGGGGCAGGATTCTTCTTTGTGGGTAAGAAGGATGGCTCTCTTCGACCGTGTATTGATTATCGGGGGTTGAATGACATCACGGTCAAGAACAAGTATCCCCTGCCCTTGATGAGTTCTGCCTTCGACTCCTTACAGGGTGCTACGGTGTTCACCAAGCTAGACCTACGCAATGCGTATCACATGGTCCGGATCAGAGAGGGGGACGAGTGGTTGACGGGTTTCAATACACCGATGGGTCACTTCGAGTATCAGGTGATGCCGCTTTGGACTGACCAATGCTCCAGCGGTATTCCAGAGTATGGTGAACGACGTCCTGAGAGATATGATCGGTCTCTTTGTGTTTGTTTACCTGGATGACATTCTGATCTTCTCGAAGGAACCTTCCGACCACGTCCAGCATGTCCGGCAGGTTCTGCAGCGATTGTTGGAGAATCGCCTGTTCGTGAAGGCCGAGAAGTGCGAGTTTCACGCCCACACGACATCCTTTCTCGGGTACATCATCTCCAGGGGAGAGATTAGGATGGACCAGGAGAAGGTTAGAGCGGTTCTGGAATGGGCCCAGCCCGGTACGAGATTGCAGCTCCAGAGATTTTTGGGGTTTGCGAATTTCTACCGCAGATTCATCCGGGGATTACAGCCGTGTGGCCGCTCCGTTAACTGCCTTGACTTCCAGTATCAGGACCTTCAAGTGGAATCCGGAGGCGGATCGAGCGTTTCTGGATTTGAAGAGGCGATTCACCAACGCACCGATTCTCTCTCAACCGGACACGGCCCGTCAGTTCGTCGTTGAAGTGGGACGCGTCTGATGTGGGAGTTGGCGCCATCCTGTCGCAGCGATGCTCCACGGACAGTAAACTCCATCCCTGCGCCTACTACTCTCGTCGCCTTTCGCCTGCGGAGAGGAATTACGATGTGGGTAACCGGGAGCTTCGCGGTGAAACTTGCCTTGGAGGAGTGGCGCCACTGGTTGGAGGGGGCGGAGCAACCGTTTATTGTCTGGACTGACCACAAGAATCTTGCTTACGTGCAATCGGCTAAACGTCTCAACTCCCGCCAGGCCAGGTGGGCGTTGTTTTTCGGACGATTCAAGTTTTCCCTGACGTTCCGACCTGGATCTAAGAACGGCAAGGCGGACGCCTTGTCCCGGATGTTCTCCAAGACGGAGGAGAGTGGGTCCAAGACCGAGACAATTCTCCCCCGGAACTGCGTCGTGGGAGCAGTTATGTGGAAGATTGAGGAGGAGGTGCTGGCGGCCCTTCGGACTCAGCCCGGTCCCGGTAACGGTCCACCCGGTCGGTTGTTTGTGCCTGAGTCGGTTCGTCCTGCTGTCCTCAAATGGTCCCACGCCAGCAAGATGGCTTGTCACCCTGGCGTGGCTCGGACAATGGCGTTTCTTCGCAGACGTTTTTGGTGGCCTGCCATGGCCGAGGATACTCGGGGTTATGTTGCTGCCTGTCCAGTGTGTGCGCAGAATAAGAGTACCAATCGGCCCAGCTCTGGACTACTTCATCCCCTTCCTATTCCCCGGCGACCATGGTCGCATCTGGCCCTGGACTTTGTCACTGGGTTGCCCGCTTCTGAGGGGAACACGGTCGTTCTGACTATCGTGGACAGATTCAGCAAGTTCGCCCACTTTGTGCCTATTGCCAAGCTTCCCTCTGCCTCGGAGACGTCCGAGATCCTGGTTAGGGAGGTTTTCAGGGTCCACGGGTTGCCCAGTGATATCGTTTCCGACCGTGGCCCTCAGTTTACCTCTGCTGTCTGGAAGTCCTTCTGTTTGGCCATTGGAGCTACAGTCAGTCTCACATCTGGTTTTCACCCCCAATCTAATGGTCAGGCGGAGAGAGCCAACCAGAAGATGGAATCCACGCTACGCTGCCTGGCCTCTTCCAACCCCACCTCCTGGGTCTCTCAGTTGCCTTGGGTTGAGTATGCCCACAATACTCTCCCCTACATCTGCCACTGGGATGTCTCCCTTCCAGTGCCTGTATGGCTACCAACCTCCCTTGTTCCCTTCTCAGGAGAAGGAGCTCTCAGTGCCTTCTGTTCAGGTCCATATTCGTCGTTGCCACCGGACCTGGCATCGGGCCAGAAAAGCACTCCTTAGAGTTTCGGACCGGTATCAGCTCCAGGCGAATCGTCGCCGGATCCCCGCTCCCACCTACACCATCGGAGATAGGGTCTGGTTGGCCACACGGGATCTTCCTTTACGGACTGAGTCTAGGAAGTTGTTACCGAAGTTCATTGGTCCGTTTGTGGTGGAGAAGGTGATCAATCCGGTGGCAGTTCGACTCAAACTCCCGAGGACGCTCAGAGTCCATCCCACCTTTCATGTCTCCTGCCTCAAGCCTGTTTTCCTCAGTCCTCTGTTGCCTCCTCCGCCTCCTCCTCCTCCTCCTCGGATGATCGGAGGTGGTCCTGCCTACACGGTGCGTCGCATCATGGATTCCAGACGGCGGGGCCGGGGTTTCCAGTATCTCGTGGACTGGGAGGGGTATGGTCCTGAAGAGAGGAGTTGGATTCCGCGGCGACAGGTCCTAGATGCTGACCTCATCAGTGACTTCTACCGCCTCCATCCTGGCGCTCCGGGAGTCCGCCCGGTGGCGTTCGTCGGAGGGGTACTGTAACGATCCCGGCAGTCTGAGTCGGGTCCTGTCTGTGGACTAGTTGTTATGTTCGTGATCTCCAGTTTCCCGAGGGTTCTGGAACGCTCCGGGGAGCTCTCTTGATTTCCGCACCTGCATCCCATCAGCAATCTGCACACCTGGTCCTGATCATCACCCTTCTTAGGCTCTGGCCTAACATCCATTCCCTGCCGGATCGTTAGCCATGAACAGTAGGTTTACCAGAGTATCAGTCTTAGAGCCTAGCGTTAGTTTTGTTGTTTTTGCACCTTGTTGGTTTGTTGCTTACTTACCCCCGTTTTGTTCCATCTGCAGTCACCCGTCCGGAACCTTCATCCAACCTCTGCCTGGTGGTCGGCGGCTGCCGACCCAGGATGGGATCAACCACTGCACCCCCAACAACTAATCAACGCCGCCCGCTCTGTTCCCTGGATTATTCAGCATCACTCTTGAACTTGTAAATAAACACTCACCTTCGTTTCAACTTACCTTGTCCTGGTCTGCTTCTGGGTTCTGGCTTAGCAACTCGTGACAGCTGGAGCATTAGCATACTATTTTATCAAGCAGTAGGCTATTTTTTAATACAACTTTTAACATTGCACATAGCACACATTAACTGTCATTGTTGATGAAGCCGTCTGTGATGGCGTGTCCCTGGCAACACGGAGGAGGTACTTGTGGTTACTTGTGTCGCATGACACTTTTATTCGGAGGTTTGCCTGACAAGCTGTGAAAACAGCAAGTGAACAGTGAAGGAAATTATTTTTGGCGGTCACTAAACCATTGCAATCACATTGCTGGAAATGTTATGATACCCACCTTTGATCCTTCTGGTAGGTCCCGGCATCCGTTCATGACCAAGGCATCAGTCTGGCCCAACCGGGCACTTTGTCTAACAGAAAAACAGGGTCAACGATTGTCATCATTCCTCAATTATAAACATAGTTTGAGAATATGACTTAATCTTGTTTGGAAGCTAATTCTATGCTTTATAGATGTAGACTGACTGGCTCCAGATTGGATTAGATTCAGGCCGGTGACTCCATTACACTAGAGTGCATGCAGCCAACTGTGACATGTTTTGCTATGGCCCTGGGTTGGTTTGAGTTTTTTGCTGCAAGTTAGTACACTGTTGTAGTCAGACATGAGTTAGCTAGTAGCACCATTGCTGCATCCAATATTTATTTGTGCCCTAGACATGGGTTGCACCTCGGAGGCTAATGTGACTGTTTCATCTAAATTACACTGCTGTCATGACTTCCGCCGAGGCTGCCTCCCCTCCTTGTTCGGGCAGGCTTTGGCATTCGTCGTCACCGGCTTACTAGCCACTGCCGCTCCATTATTCATCATTCCATTTGTCTTGTCTTGTCAATCACACACACCTGGTTCTTATCCCCTCATTAGTCCGTGTATAAGTGTTCCCTCTGCCCCCCTTGTCCTTGTGGGTGATTGTTTATTTGTGAGAGTAGTGTAGCGACTCGTACCTTGTTATTGCCGGGGTAGATATTTCCCCTGTGCCTGTTATTGTTGGAGCTACCGTTACCTTGTATTGCCAGGGTAGATTTTCCCCTGTGCCTGTTTCGTTTGTCGCTATCCAGCGCTATTTGTGAACGACGGAATAAACTCTGCATTCGGTGATTCTCTCCTTCGCCTAACTCCTATCAAACTCATCACAACTGCCTGTGATACTGTATGTGGTTGTCCCACTTAGTTATCTTAGCTAAATGACTAAAATGTAAAAAAAAAAAAAAAAAAGTACACTACCTTAGTGGCATGGAAATATGACATTGCTAAAGTAGAAAAATTGTAGGAAACAACTTTGCCATATTATGATATCATCAAATTTATTTGAGAGAGATGGCAATGTTGTCATTACTGTTACTAGCAAAGTTAGTAAAAAATAGCCAATATGGTGGTCCCCTCAATCTTAGTTAGCTGGCTAAAGTTATACTGCATCTAAAGTCAATCTGGCGACATCACAATCATGACGAACGGTTTTCCTACTAATTATTTGCCTTTTGAAATGTTATCGTGTTTAAGTCAAATCGGAGTTGTATTGAGGTAGGCTAACGTTAGCCAGCTAGCTAGCTAGCTAACATCAGCTATGCTAGCGATGATTGTGATAATGATTATCAAAATATACTACACATAAGCAGCAGTCAATGGTCTAGCTACCGGTAAACTCACCACCACTGGGGACCAACGAATTCCAACCACCTATTCCGCATGATAGGGTCTTTCGGCAGGGCATGCAAACCATAGTTGTTGGCTATGCATCCTGCTGGAAGCATGCATTACATGGTCAATCCATATAGGGCCTTTCAAATCCAATTGTATTTGTCACATGCGCTGAATACAACAGGTGTACACTTTACCGTGAAATGCTTACTTATGAGGCCTTTCCCAACAATGCAGAGTTAAAAAGTAAGAACAATTATAATAGAACAATTTAAAAAATAAGGAAATAGTAACACAATAAAATAACGAGGCTATATATAAAGAGTACCAGTACCAAGTCAATGAGCAGGGGTATGAGGTAGTTGAGGTGATTGAGGTAATATGTACATGTAGGTAGGTAGGTGTAAAAGTGATCAGGCAATCAGGATAGATCATAAACAGAGTAGCAGCAACATATGTGAAGAGTGTGAAAGTGTGTCTATATGTGAGTGGCGTCAATATGCATGTGTGTGTGTTTTGTGTGGGTGATTGTATGTGGTGTGTGTTGGAGTGTCAGTGTAGTATCTGTGAGTGTGTAGGTAAAGTCCAGTGAGTGTGCATAGAGCCAGTGCAAGAATGTCAGTAAAAAAAAAAAAGGGGGGTCAATGTAAATAGTCCGGGTAGCTATTTGATTAATGGTTCAGCATTCTTATGGATTGGGGGTAGAAGCTGTTCAGGAGCCTTGTGGTCCCAGACTTGGCGCTCCGGTACCGCTTTCCGTGAGCTAGCAGAGAGCACAGTCTATGGCTTGGGTGGCTGGAGTCTTTGACAATTTTTAGGGCCTTCCTCTGACACCGCCTGGTATAGAGGTCCTGGATGGCAGGGAGCTTGGACCCAGTGATGTACTGGGCCGTACGCACTACCCTCTGTAGCGCATTGTAGTCGGATGCCAAGCATTTTCCATGCCAAGAGGTGATGCAGCCAGTCAAGATGCTCTCAATGGTGCAGCTGTAAAACTTTTTGACAATCTGAGGGCCCATGCCAAATCTTTTCAGCCTCCTGAGGGGGAAGAGGAGTTGTTGTGCCCTCTTCACAACTGCGTTGTTGTGTTTGGACCATGATAGGTCCTTAGTGATGTGGACACAAGGAACCCGCTCTACTACAGCCCCGTCGATGTGGCAAGGCCTTCACAGATCATTATTAAAAAACAACTAATCCAGTGTTTCCCAAACTCGGTTCTGAGGACCCCAAGGGGTGCACGTTTTGTTTTTTTGCCCTAGTACTGCACAGCTGATTCAAATAATCAAAAGTTTGATGATTAGTCGATTATTTGAATCAGCTGTGTAGTGTTGTGGCAAAAACCAAAACATGGATGGAGAGGTTGTTGTCCTGGCACCACACTGCCAGGTCTTTTGACCTTCTCCCTGTAGGCTTTCTCATCGTCATCGGTGATCAAGCCTACACTGTCGTGTCATCGGCAAACTTAATAATGGTGCTGGAGTCGTTCGCAGCCACGCACTCATGGGTGAACAGGAAGTACAGGAGGGGACTACACTCGTAGAAAAAAGGGTTCCAAAAGGGTTCTTCGGCTGTCCCCATAGGATAACCCTTTTTGGTTCCAGGTAGAACCCTTTTTGGTTCCAGGAAAAACTATTTTGGGTTCTATGTAGAACCCTCTGTGGAAAGGGTTCTACATGGAAACCAGGAAAGGGTTCTACATGGAACCCAAAAGGGTTCTTCAAAGGGTTCTCCTATAGGGACAGCCGAAGAACCATTTTAGGTTCTAGATACTGTAGCACCTTTTTTTCTAAGAGTGTAAGCACGCACACCTGAGGGACCCCCATGTTGAGGAGGTGTTGTTGCCTACTCTCAACACCTGAGGGCGGCCTGTCAGGAAGTCCAGGATCCAGTTGCAGAGGGAGTTGTTTAATCCCAGGGTCCTTAACTTAGTGATGAGCTTTGAGGGCACTATGGTGTCGAACGCTGAGCTGTAGTCAATGAACAGTATTCTCACATAGGTGTTCCTTTTGTCCAGGTGGGAAAGGGCAGTGTGAAATGCAATAGAGATTGCCTCATCTGTGGATCTGTTGGGGCGGCATGCGAATTGGACTGGGTCCAGTGTGTTTGGGATGATAATGTTGATGTGAGCCATGACCAGCCTTTCAAACCATTTCATGGATACAGATGTGAGTGCTATGGGGCGATAATCATTTATACAGGTAACCTTGGTGTTCTTGGGCACAGGGACTATGCTGTTCTGCTTGAAACATGTAGGTATTACAGACTGGGTCAGGGAGAGGTTGAAAATGTCAGTGAAGACACTTGCCAGCTGGTCAGTGCATGCTCTGAGTATGCGTCATGGTAATCCGTCTTTATCAAATTTCAGTACCAAATGGAAACTACAGCGCACCATTCAATGAAGGGAAACGAAGTGAGTGGAGGGGCAATTTGCACGAGGAGCTTGGTAAAGGGGGCCATGATTTGTTGACATAATTGTAATCCAAACCCGAACTTAATTTACTTTTTGTGATGCACTGAGGTTCCAAACTCCGTTTTAGACGAGACAGACTTTATGACAAAAATGATCCTGTTTACACTTTGTAGTACATTTTGACAATAGAATAATTTTCTGAATCATATTGATGCCAAATAGGCCTTTTTCAAAGGGATTAGTTAAGCATTTCCCAAACTCGGTCCTCAGGACCCCAAGGCGTGCACATTTTGGTTTTTGCCACAACACTACACAGCTGATTCAAATAATCAACTAAACATCAAACTTTGATTATTTGAATCAGCTGTGTAGTACTAGGGCAAAAAAACAAAACGTGCACCCCTTGGGGTCCTCAGGACCGAGTTTGGGAAACACTGGATTAGTTGTTTTTTAGGGGCAGTTGCTCTTTAATAATGATCTGTGGTCTGTGAAGAACTTGCCACAGAAAACAGACCCTCTCATTGAAAGAGTTGCCTCACTCCTGTCATATGTTGTCTTTTTTTGTTGCTGCTATCTTAGAAAATGCTGTTTTCACCTTCTGGTAGTATCATACTTTTATTGATCAACTGTTTGTGTCTGTTTGCGTTTTCACTTTTACCACCCATTTATTCCTATAACCATGTTGAGAGAGAATGTGGTCTGCATAATTCCATATTGCTTCAATGCATCTTTGAGAGGCTCTTACTGTCCCGTACTGCACCTGGGAAATGGCTCCAGAATGTGCATTTCAGTTCAGAGGCTGAACATGAAAAGTCAATTACAGAGATGGATGGAGATGTGACTCAGGACCCTGGATGCTCTTTTGACTCATGTGGTTCTGTTCTGTAGGAGTCCTTTTTCCATTGGGCTTTTGGAGTGACTAAATCTGACTGCTAGGAGCCATCGATGTGGACACAGGAAAATTCATACTCTTTGTCCCCAAGCTGCCTGAGAGCTATGCAACCTGGATGGGAGATTGAGTCACTGGCAGCGTCTTTCAGCTCAGTCACAGGAGAGAGGGGGAGAGAGGAAGAGCGCGAAGAGGAGAGAGAGATTTGATTTTTAAAATCGCTCATTTTCAAAATGAATGTGTATGGCTGCCTGTTATTGCATATCTAGCCCTTTGGTTTCTCGAAAGAATATATTATTTTGAAATGGATTCCATAGACTTCAAACCTTTATCTTTTCTCTCGAGCTCAGCAGACGGAGTCAGGAGTATTACTGCCTAGTATTGCTTTAATCAGCAAATTGAGTAGATGCATCCAGTTTATCTTAAAAGGCCCTCTTCTCATACAATAGTGCTTCTGCAGACTGTTTCAGTCTCTGAAACACAACGGATGGAATATTAAATTATTAGATTACCACATTTCTTTATTGTTGATTTAAATGTATATATGTATTTAGCTCCTAGATTATTCAGCTCCTAGCCTTGCCTCAGACTAATTAGTCCACTGCTCTCTCTCTCTCTCTCTCTCTCTCTCTCTCTCTCTCTCTCTCTACTATTGTAATGATTATGGAGGGTTGCATGCTGGGAGATATGCTATTTCCCAGCTATTAAACTCTGTCTGTATTTTTCCTTAGATGTCACAGCCGATATAACTGTTTTGTGCTAAATTGCCTGAGAAAAATACTTTATATGTTCTTAAATCGAGTGTTTACGGCATTGCCATTAGCACACTGTGGCTGATATTTTGACAGTGCAAAATATGGGGATTTAACAAAAACTTTATTCTTAATCATGTGTCATGTGTAAAAGTTTTAGACAGTTATGAACCAGGGGTGGCTGATGGGTGAACACCTGCCACCTCACTCAATCAACCTTTGTCAGAACCTGATGGATGGAGGAAAGTAGTTCTTCATGTATCTATGCAGTGATGCATCTGACTCATTTGGGTGGCCTTGGCACCATTGTCACTGTGACTCAGATTATATGTGAATATGATCAGCCTCAGGAGACAGCCCACCACTTTCAGCATCATGGACTCAAGACACTCTAAGAATCCTGTACTCTTGTACTGCACTGTGTGTGTGTGTGTGTGTGTGTGTGTGTGTGTGTGTGTTCTCCTGCTTCTTAAGGCCTACTCATTAAAACATATTGTGTTTGTCTGTTGACAGGATCCATCCCTGGGAATACTTCAAGGAGAAATACTCTGTAGATGAGGTGCAATACACCTGTGATGCAAGTTAGTGTGCACGTGCGCATGTTCTTTTTAAGTCTGTGTTTCTTTGAAAAACAGTGCAGGAGTGGCATCTTACGGTATTTAGGTTGAAGGCCTGGTCAGGGTGCAGAGCTTCATACTGGAAACTGAACCAGTGAGCAGAGGTAAAGAAAAAAACAATGATGGTTTCATTCATTCATGGTGTGATTTAAAAATCATCATTTGGTGGGTGCTTATATTTGTCCTATTTCATGTGTATAAATTGGAAATGAGTTTTTTGCATATCCTTCTCTCCCCAAGACATCCTCAGGGAGTGGGGTCATGGCCAGGGTCTGCCATTATCAACAGTGACCCTGGAACAATTAGGATGAATTGCCTTGCTCAAGGTCATATCGACAGATTTCTTACCTTGTTGGCTCAGGGATTCAAACTAGCAACCTTTCGCTTACTGGCCCAACACGCTAACCGCTAGGCTACTAACCACCCATGACATAGCAGGCCATTGGAACCTTCTATGTATGCCCTGTCATTAACTACCGTTCCCTTTGCACCACTTTACTTCACTTGACTTATTTCCTTTAGGTCCTAGTGGAGCAAATGTCCTTTGCATGTAGGAGCCAGGGTAAAGTAAAGGAACTGTAATGTTTCCCACAAGGGATCATTCCTCAAAGCGTTACACACTATTCCCTCTCTCCTCATACAGAACAACTAGTCTATATGAGGAAATGACAAAGCTCAGAATGATTTGAGCTCACACTGTGGAAACACTCTTTATCCCTGCAGACCAGCCTGGTCATTAGCTTAATGCTAGCTGTCTCTGTCACTGAGGCATATGGCACATTAAGATTAAGTATTCATGCAGTGGTTCTGACGTCTTTTAAGATGCACACACCTGTTTGTCTGGCAGGTATAAGCAAATGAGGACAGAGTTCGGACAGAGGGACGGGGTGAGAAGGGGAGAGTTTAAGTTTCAATATATCCTTTCAACCTTGGGATACTTACTTGTGAGTTAATCTGTATTTCGTTGTCAATACTTTACAGCCTTGAACCAAAATACTGTGCCTTTCCTTGAGATAGACATTTTAAGGAGAATTTATTACTGCTCTGCTCTGTTTCTTGGGAGGTGTTTTGGGGAAGGGAACACAGCTACAGTAGTTTTGACATGACACTGAAATGCTCTTGTGGCACTTCAACATAAGAGGACGCTATGGCATGACGTGTTAGAGCATTGCACCACTTCCTGTCTCTGTGGAGTGGAGGCCTCAGTTAGCAATGAAAGCGGTGGTGGCATCTGCTCCATCCCAGGGGTGTGCAATGCACCGGGTCCCTTCCCTCCACACAGATCCTGGCAGGGTCAAATATCTCCCCCTCCACAACTTTTGATCCTGCCAGGTAAGCAGGTAAGTAAGGCGGATGAGGGCCTGCTCTGAATGCAGAAACACAGAGTAGAGCAGAGCAGTGGTGTTTGTGAGAGTCAGTCTGGGTGCCACTGCCAGGCTTATTCTCCCTGGTGCCTCTGTGTTAATGGCATAGAACGTGCAGGACCTTTGAATGATGCATGGAGCTCATGCACAT
This sequence comes from Coregonus clupeaformis, assembly GCF_020615455.1. Taxonomy (NCBI): domain Eukaryota; kingdom Metazoa; phylum Chordata; class Actinopteri; order Salmoniformes; family Salmonidae; genus Coregonus; species Coregonus clupeaformis. Next base: position 141,850 of record NW_025533984.1, read on the forward strand.
CTCTGTGCATGAGCTCCGTGGTCCTCTGTAGCTCAATTGGTAGAGCATGGCGCTTGTAACGCCAGGGTAGTGGGTTCGATCCCTGGGACCACCCATATGTAAAAATGTATGCACACATGACTGTAAATCGCTTTGGATAAAAGCGTCTGCTAAATGGCATATTATTATTGGCATTCAGCCAGAAGAAGCCCCATCTACTTTGAAGTATGAATCCCATATGTCATGGTGTACTCCCGTACACATCTTTGAAGATGGAGTTTGAATGTGTTTCATAGACTACTACCATGTTAATCGCCTCACAACATTGTACAAATTATTTGATTTTGAAGCCATTGTTCCTTGTAGGTGAAAAATGGCTCTTCTCTTGTTTGGAGGATTGAGGCAAATGCATGCTGATCCTGCGCGGTTCATCATGTGTGAGGGTGACATACTGTCAGACTGAGTGTCAGGATTATGGATGAGAGCGCTGCTGGCAGGGAAGGTGACTGACCAGTCCTGCCCAAATTTAAACCCATTTCACTGTGTACTGTACCCTTGGACATCTGACGTACAGTAGAGTTGAGTAAGGGGTATTGGAAATTTGAATACAGAGTAGGCTGGTTGAGAACATACAACCTTGAGGTATGCTGTTTTGATGTCCTTTAAAATCTACATTTAAATTAGAAATAATGTTTAAAATTCATGCCATTTGAATTTTGATCTCAATCATGATTCTTTTTCCAAAGGTCCTTCACCATAGATGCTGATTGACATCATGTCTCTAAGTATGTAGACTCAGTGCTTCATGGCTACCCACTGGGCAAAAACTGGTTGAATCAACGTTGTTTTGACATAATTTCAACCCCCCAAATCATTTTGATGCCGTTGAATCAACTTGGAAAACTAATTAAAAGCCATTAACGTAAGTGTATATTGCATTGTTTTCACCCAACTTTTAACCTAAATCCAATGACATGGTGAAATGTTTTGTTGATGTCACATTGAATTTACGTTAGTTGACAACTCAACCAAATGTAAATCAAAACTAGACGTTGAACTGACACCTGTGCCCAGTGGGTACTGTCGTCCCTAAGGTGCATAAGTCCAGTAAACAAAAAGAGAGTGGGCGGCCCATCATGTCTAGGCACCAATAACAAAGTTTAAATGAGATTGAGGTGAGGGAGGATCACTTGCCTCAATTCAAGCTTCCAGGAAGTTCAAACCCATGTCTCTAGAGGCAGCTTTTAGCGCTACTCAAACAAATCATTTGAAGGAGCAAATAGTGAGGAAAAACATGGTGCAAACTAAATCAAACAAGCTTGAGATGGGTAATCTTAGGGATCAACAGAAAGTGGAGAGTAAACACTGAAATATAATCCATTCTGCCAACAAGCTGCTGTGATATGGATTTGCCCCCTGCCCTCCAATGGCAATAAAGCCCTGATAATTGTAGGTTCTCAGGCACCTCTCTCTCTCTCTCTCTCTCTCTCTCTCTCTCTCTCTCTCTCTCTCTCTCTCTCTCTCTCTCTCTCTCTCTCTCTCTCTCTCCCCCACTGCTTTTAGAAAGCAGTTGCCAGTAGTCAAGGGGTAGTGGTGCGGTGCAAAGGGAATAGCTGTCATTACATAAACAACAACAAACAGAAACACAGAACAGTCTGGTGGAACAGTTTGTTGGTAGACTGGAGGGCAGATTGGATGTGACTGAGACCTCATTTGGAGAGTGGGATTCCTGACTGTTTGGTGCCCCTCTATCCCAGTGTAATGCCACAGTGTGTATTCCACAGACAGCCCCTTACATCCCATCCCCTTGGTCTGTCATTAAGCGCCCATGTTTGAGTTCCTCCACATCCATTACATATATAGTGCGTCCTAAATGGCACCCTATTTCTTATATAGTGCACTACTATATGGGCTGGTCAAAAGTAGTGCACTATATAGGGAATAGGGTGCCATTTGGGGCACAGATTAATCACTCTGGAAAGGCCCCTGTGCCCAGCTCGGTAATCAAATCAAATCACATTTTATTGGTCACATATTTAGCAGATGTTATTGCGGGTGTAGCGAAATGTTTGTAATTGAAGCTGCTTGACTTCCCTGCAATATGCAAACAAGCCAATCTTGATCGCTATAATGATCATAATTCCCCACTTACCTAAAATGGTCATTGGCTTCTCAATGTTCTGGATCCGATCACAAATTATAGATTACAGAGTCGTTGCTAAATAGTGTGTTCTTATCATTGAAAATCTACTTACTGTAAATTGAGCCAGGAAAAAAACAAACAAGACAAAGCCATATTCATCTGGGCTGTTTGACATAGTAAACTCTGTATTCAACTCTGCAGTAAACAAAATATCTTGTTCTGAGAATTATACCGTGGGCAAAAACACTGGGGTTGTATTCTCACATTAAACAATTGAACAAAATGTACAATTTGAATAGTCCCATTCCTACTGCACAGCACTTTCATGCTGGAAATGAGAGTGGTCATGATGAGATGATGGGTTATGTTGGGCTCCCTTTGGGTTGTTTAAGATTCATTAAATTACCATCAGTGCCCTCACACATTAGCTTAATAACACCAATCTTCATCTTTATCATTGCCAGTGAAATATTACACAGGCTACTTTTGTCTCAACAAAGTTGCAATGGTCTTGTTTACATTTTACATTTTAGTCATTTAGCAGACGCTCTTATCCAGAGCGACTTACAGTTAGTGAGTGCATACATTTTCATACTGGCCCCCCGTGGGAATTGAAACCACAACCATGGCGTTGCAAACACCATGCTCTACCAACTCAGTGTCTGTATTCATTATAGTATTGCAGTTGTTGTTCACATGAAACTGTGCGTGACCATATTATGTGTGAGCTTTCCCAACTACTCATCATGTGAATGTTAGCAGCAGCACACTGCTCTGACACCTTCTGTTTCGGTCCTCGGTTCTCAGTCTCCACTCTCCTAATGGGGCTGTTTTGAACAAGATGCTATCTATCCTGACCTCTTAGGCTCGCCATGACACTGTCCCTCTCTGTAAATTGGGAGAGATATACTTTTTTATCTCCTATACAGTGGGGAAAAAAGGATTTAGTCAGCCACCAATTGTGCAAGTTCTCCCACTTAAAAAGATGAGAGAGGCCTGTAATTTTCATCATAGGTACACGTCAACTATGACAGACAAAATGAGAAAAATCACATTGTAGGATTTTTTATGAATTTATTTGCAAATTATGGTGGAAAATAAGTATTTGGTCAATAACAAAAGTTTCTCAATACTTTGTTATATACCCTTTGTTGGCAATGACACAGGTCAAACGTTTTCTGTAAGTCTTCACAAGGTTTTCACACACTGCTGGTATTTTGGCCCATTCCTCCATGCAGATCTCCTCTAGAGCAGTGATGTTTTGGGGCTGTCACTGGGCAACACAGACTTTCAACTCCCTCCAAAGATTTTCTATGGGGTTGAGATCTGGAGACTGGCTAGGCCACTCCAGGACCTTGAAATGCTTCTTACGAAGCCACTCCTTCGTTGCCCGGGCGGTGTGTTTGGGATCATTGTCATGCTGAAAGACCCAGCCACGTTTAATCTTCAATGCCCTTACTGATGGAAGGAGGTTTTCACTCAAAATCTCACGATACATGGCCCCATTCATTCTTTCCTTTACACGGATCAGTCGTCCTGGTCCCTTTGCAGAAAAACAGCCCCAAAGCATGATGTTTCCACCCCCATGCTTCACAGTAGGTATGGTGTTCTTTGGATGCAACTCAGCACTCTTTGTCCTCCAAACATGACGAGTTGAGTTTTTACCAAAAAGTTATATTTTGGTTTCATCTGACCATATGACATTCTCCCAATCCTCTTCTGGATTATCCAAATGCACTCTAGCAAACTTCAGACGGTCCTGGACATGTACTGGCTTAAGCAGGGGGACACGTCTTGCACTGCAGGATTTGAGTCCCTGGCGGCGTAGCGTGTTACTGATGGTAGGCTTTGTTACTTTGGTCCCAGCTCTCTGCAGGTCATTCGCTAGGTCCCCCCGTGTGGTTCTGGGATTTTTGCTCACTGTTCTTGTGATCATTTTGACCCCACGGGGTGAGATCTTGCGTGGAGCCCCAGATCGAGGGAGATTATCAGTGGTCTTGTATGTCTTCCATTTCCTAATAATTGCTCCCACAGTTGATTTCTTCAAACCAAGCTGCTTACCTATTGCAGATTCAGTCTTCCCAGCCTGGTGCAGGTCTACAATTTTGTTTCTGGTGTCCTTTGACAGCTCTTTGGTCTTGGCCATAGTGGAGTTTGGAGTGTGACTGTTTGAGGTTGTGGACAGGTGTCTTTTATACTGATAACAAGTTCAAACAGGTGCCATTAATACAGGTAACGAGTGGAGGACAGAGGAGCCTCTTAAAGAAGAAGTTACAGGTCTGTGAGAGCCAGAAATCTTGCTTGTTTGTAGGTGACCAAATACTTATTTTCCACCATAATTTGCAAATAAATTCATTAAAAATCCTACAATGTGATTTTCTGGATTTATTTTCCTCAATTTGTCTGTCATAGTTGACGTGTACCTATGATGAAAATTACAGGCCTCTCTCATCTTTTTAAGTGGGAGAACTTGCACAATTGGTGGCTGACTAAATACTTTTTTCCCCACTGTATCATGTCAGATTGCCTAATAAACAGTGACTGATCTTGATCCAGTGTGCTTTCTGCTCAACCTTTTGCTTGTATATGTAACCTCAGCAGCCGTGGCTCCCAGAGCTTCCCATGCCTCAGGCTGTTTCATAGCCATGTTGCAGCATGTATCACAACCAAGACCAGTTTTTACTCAAAACCTGACTTTACTCTCTAGTGGTTTGCCACTGGGCACACAACGGTTGAATCAACATTGTTTCAACGTAATTTATCAGCAGGTTGTTACATCAATCTAGTTTCAACATAAGCATCAGAACTATGTGTACATTGACATTGTGAAGAAAATTCCACCTAGATATGTAAAAAATCGTATTCAATATTAGGAAGGTGTTGTATTGGGTGGTTGAAATTATGTAGAATTTTATATTTGATTAGACATATTTTATTGTTTCAATGTTGATATTAAAATGGTATGTTTGAATCAACGTCATTGTTTCAACGTCATGCTATCAACCTAAGAGGCCTTCAGAAAGTATTCATACCCCTTAACTTATTCCACATTTTGTTGTTACAGCCTGAATTCAAAATGAATAAAATACATTTCTTTCTCACCCATCATACCCTATAATGACAAAGTGAAAATATGCTTTTAGAAATTGTAGCTAATTTATTGAAAATGAAATACAGAAATATCTAATTTACATTAGTATTCACACCCCTGAGTAAATACATGCTAGAATGACCGTTGGCAGCGATTACAGCTGTGAGTCTTTCTGGGTAAGTCTCTAAGCGCTTTGCACACCTGGATTATACAATATTTGCACATTATTCTTTTAAAAATTCTTCAAGCTCTGTCAAGTTGGTTGTAGATCATTGCTAGCCTACCATTTTCAAGTGTTGCCATAGATTTTGAAGCCGATTTAAGTCAAAACTGTAACTAGACCACTCTGGAGCATTAAATGTAATCTTGGTAAGCAACTCCGGCGTATATTTGGCCTTGTGTTTTAGTTTATTGTCCTGCTGAAAGGTGAATTTGTCTCCCAGTGTCTGTTGGAAAGCAGACTGAACCAGCTTTTCCTCTAGGATTGTGCCTGTGCTTAGCTCTATTCTGTTTCTTTTTATCCCAAAAAAAACTCCCTAGTCGATGACAAGCATACCAATAACATGATGCAGCAATCACTATGCTTGTAAATATGAAGCGTGGTACACAGTGATGTTTTGTGTTGGATTTGCCCCAAACATAACGCTTTGTATTCAGGATGTAAAGTTACTTTCTTAGCCAATTCTTTTGCAGTTTTACTTTAGTGCCTTATTGCAAACAGGATGCATTTTTATTCTGTACAGGCTTCTTCCTTTTCACTCTGTCATTTAGGTTATAATTGTGGAGTAACTACAATGTTGTTGATCCATCCTCAGTTTTCTCCTATCACAGACATTAAACTCTGTAACTGTTTTAATGTTTTAAAGTCCCCATTGACCTCATGGTGAAATCCCTGAGTGGGAGTAGGTCCCGTGTAGGTCAGTTGGTAGAGCATGGCGTTTGCAATGCCAGGGTTGTGGGTTTGATTCCCACGGGGTGCCTGTATGAAAATGTATGCACTCACTAACTGTAAGTTGCTCTGGATAAGAGCGTCTGCTAAATGACTAAAATGTTTCCTTCCTCTCTGGCAACTGAGTTAGGAAGGATGTCTTTGTAGCAACTGTGTATTGATACACCATCCAAAGTGTAATTAATAACTTCACCATGCTTGAAGAGATATTCAAAGTCTGCTTTTTGTTTTTACCCATCTACCAATAGGTACCCTTCTTTGCGAGGCATTGGAAAGCCTCCCTGGTCTTTGTGGTTGAATCTGTGTGTGAAATGCACTGCTCGACTGAGGGACCTTACAGATAATTGTATGTGTGGGATACAGAGATGAGGTAGTCATTCAAAAATCATGTTAAATACTATTATTGCATACAGAGTGACTTGTTAAACACATTTTTACTTCTGAACTTATTTAGGCTTGCCAAAACAAAGGGATTGATATTTATTGACTTTCATTTTTTATAAAATTTTTAAAATGTCTACAAACATAATTCCACTTTGACATTATGGGATGCTGTGTGTAGGCCAGTGAGAATGTAATCCATTTTAAATTTAGGCTGTAACACAACAAAACGTGGAAAAAGTCAAGGGGTGTGAATCCTTTCTGAAGGCACAGTCCAACAACACCTGCATGAAAATTGACTCCTACTGGTATATGAGGGGAAATGCACTTCAGTGAGAATAAGTCCACCATCCAGACACCTACCTCTCTGTACCCTGCTTAGCATTGGAAACAAGCTGTGCTTGATTCAGCTGAGCTATCACGTCAACAGAATTAGACATTGATCATACTCATTAGCGTAGACTACCTAAATAACATTGTATAGTTGAAAGTAACTGCTTTTAACTGTTCTTACACAAGCTGTATGTGAAAGTACATTTGGAGTGAGGTTGGGCTTAGTAGGCTAGATTGAAATCTGATTTGCCCAAAAGACACCACAATTTCAACGCGTATCTAGGTATACAATCATTCGCCCATGGTTGATTAGATCTTTGGAAGTTTAGAAGTAGTTACAAACTATAAATAGGATGCCAAATCCATGATATTAATAATAAACTTTTACCTTTGGATATTGTCTTCTATATATATTATTTACAATATACAGCATAAATACTATCTCCTTCAAATGTTGATATTTGGTTGCGTTCACAATTCAATATCTACAAACTAATGATTGATATGTTTGACTCACGTCTCCATCTCAACCAAAACTCTTAAGTTAAAGTTTGATTTAATTTTGTCCTATTTTTCAACTTAGATTTTTGGTTGCGATGGAGATGTGAATCCAACATATTAAACCCCCTAGAGTCGATGTCCGTGCCCTGCGGAAATCTAATGAGAAAAATCTGTCAGTTTAAGCTAGAGATAGATATCTGTTTTTTTTTGCATGGGCTACGTCTCAATCCAGCGAATCTGCCGATTCCGCCCATCCACAAATTCACTTTTAAGAAGGCACAACTGTTTTTTGAAATGCATTCCAGGTGACTACCTCATGAAGCTGGTTGAGAGAATGCCAAGAGTGTGCAAAGCTGTCATCAAGGCAAAGGGTGGCTATTTGAAGAATCTCAAATATAAAATATATTTTGATTAGTTTGACACATTTTTGGTTACTTTATGATTCTATATGTGTTATTTCATAGTTTTGATTTCGTCACTATTATTCTACAATGTAGAAAATACAATGTAAAAAAAAAAACTTGAATGAGTAGGTGTGTCCAAACTTTTGACTGGTACTGGATATATGTTTTTTTATATCGCTCAGATATAGGACAGACACTTCAGAATGAACTTACTTTAGATTTGTTTTGGGACTATCTGTTTATCCTTGTATGAAGGTGTTATTCAATGTGTTTCTATGGATTAATAGTTGTAAGACCAAATTCAATGTTTCATAAAATATTTTTTTTTACCTTAAAAAGTCAAATAGCTAAATTATCCTTGGTATGACCATCTTAAAACAATTCCATATGTTAGCTTAGTAGATCCAAGGTAAAAGTGTATTATTCATATCATTAATTTGGCATCCTATTTATAGGGCTAATGGTAACTACTTCTAAACTTCCAATCAACCATGGATGAATGATAGTATACCTACCGTAGATACACTTTGAAATGATGGTGTCCTTTGTTGGTTAAATCAGATGTCAATGTAGGCTACATAAACTCAACTTCACTCCGAATTTACTTTACACATACAGCTTGTGTAAGAAAAGTTAAAAGCAGTAACTTTGAACTAGTCAATGTTATTTAGGTAGTCTACGCAAATGAGTATGTAAGCAGATCAATGTTTAAATGTGTTGACATGATAGCTCAGCTGAAAAGAACACAGGTTTTTTGGAAAGCTAAGCAGGGTACATAGAGGTAGGCATCTGCCTGTTAGACTTGTTCTCACTGAAGTGCATTACCCCTCATATACCAGTAGGAGTCACTGTTCAGGCAGAAATCGTTGGACTGTGGCTTCTTATTTTATTTCAATGTACCTCTTTATTTAGGTTGATAGCATGACATTTACACAATGACGTTGATTCAAATATACCATTTTACTATCAACATTGGAACAAGGTCAAATAAAATATTTCTAATCAAATCTAAAATTCAACATCATTTCATACAGTATATTGAAAATAGGATGAAAAGTATTTTGTACGTTTCTAAATTGAATTCTCAACGCAATTTCAATGTATACATTGTTCTGATGATTAGGTTGAAATTAGGTTGATGTAACAACCTGTTAGGCAGGTTAAGTCAATGTATATAAATTGAAGTTTTACCCTAATTCCAATGTTTACAACGCTGGTTGAAATGAGATGAAAACAGTACTGGTTGATTACTTTTTTGAAATCCAATGTATTTTCCACGTTGATTCCATGTCACAATACGTTGAGAAATTACGTTGAAACAACGCTGATTCAACCAGTGTGTGCCCAGTGGGTTGTAGCTTTTAACCGTTTTCTCCAGCACAGTAGGGGTGTTTTGATAGTCTGCTTGGGTCTCTGGTCTTCTCTGACTGGTAGTGAAGTATGACGTTGGTACACTGTTGGTCATACCAGGCTTCTGCTATTTTCACTGGCGAACAAGGTCAGTGCTTTAGTATGGCTTCAACATGGTGTGAATGCTGTCTTGGTACCCAGGAAATCATTGTTGTTTGGAATAACAGTGCCCTCAGGGAGTTTGAGTCAACATGGTCTCATTAGACTTGATCAAAATGCTGACACATTGGCATCTGTTTGAGTAGGGGTCAGGGTGAGATGTTTTCCAATAGTGACCCTCGCAAACATTAAAGTAGTTTCTTCTAATCCATCATCCCCTAAAATGAGGGTTAAAGTTGTATAGTTGTTATTTTGCTCACAGCATGTTTATAATTTGTTGGATGCAGAACATCATCCTCTGCTTTTGTGTCATTAATCAGAGTCTTCTCGCTGGGCTCATTAATTCCAAATAAAAAGTCACGCTACACTTAGTTTTATAACCCCCCCACACACACACACACACATGTTTTTCTGCAGTATTTGCTACCGGTGTGAAGCATGACAAAGTAGATCCTTCATCTAAACTCAATAAATACTTCCCTCACTGCTTGATTTCAGCTGTCACATCATTCAGATATACAGTATGGATATATGGATATTTCCTAAACAAGCTTTTATAATATTACGTGGGGTGGTAGATAAAAAATACTCACTTACCCAGCCTGTAGCTTTGTTAAATGTTTTACTTAATCGCTTTACTTTATCACAGTATAGTGTCAGAGACTTTCCTAATGTTAAAACTAATAGTTCTCCAACTCAGTGGCTGCTTGTTGTGTTTTGTTATGTTGTGGTGTGTCCTCTGTGAAAATCAACGGTAGTTCTCTACATTTATTAATGTTCTCTATAAACATGATCAAGTTAGGGCCATGTTGCCTGACATTTAAGCTGTTTGCAGAGGAGTAATAAACTGTGCTAAGCTCATTTGAGCTTTGCCATTTAATGTGTTTAGTACCAGGGGAGCCATAGTACCACATCCCTGCTTATGAGAGAGACCTTCCTGTCTGCAGCTCAGGATAATAAGAAAACATGAGCTTTTGTTTCTCCCTATTAGATGGTTGTTCATCGCTGTGATCCCTCATCAATGCTCCTTTTCCTTTCTGCTGATAATATATGCCATTTAGATGCTTTTATCCAAAATGACTTATAGTCATATATTTTTTTAAATGTATGGATGGTCCCAGCAATCAAACCCTCTATGCAGTCATTGCAAGAGACATTTCTACCAACGGAGTTACAGAGGACCTTCGATGCCGTTTCCAACATAAAGCTGGGAGTTCTACTAACTTTGCTAACACTCAACGCAACACTTGATACTTAACTTCTGTTGACACTGTATTAGATTTGTCAGGGGTGATGCATAGCAGTAGTTAAATGATTTGATTTTGGTTATTATACACACAGTCATTGTCATCATGTGCAACATAATGGTATGCCTTGGTATGCCTCTACCATCAACTAATCCCTTTTTATTGTAACATAGATGCTGTGGATTTATGCAATGTTGGTCTGTTAGATCAGAAGTGGTCACAGAGTTAACTGTCATCATGCTGTTTCTCTTACCAACATGCTGCACACGTTCACTTTTTCAATATACTGTGTGTCATTCAGTATTAACATACAAATTGCTTTGTCTTAATGAACTGCAGGTCCAGCTTGTGAGGCCCATATTTTGTTGTTTAAACACTCATTCTCTACAATCTGCATTAATGTTATTCTATTGGCGTTTCTCTCTAAGCTTGTTGTCATGATTTAGGATGAGTTCATTTTCCTTTTAGGCCCAGACAGACAGTAATCGATTACAGTGTTCTACTCCTGGAATAGATTGGGACGTGAAAGTGGGCCTGATAAGTATATCATGTTTCTTCTAGCGAGGACAGAACACTCTCCCGAGTGGCGCAGTGGTCTAAGGCACTGCATCGCAGTGCTAGCTGTGCCACTAGAGATCCTGGTTTGAATCCAGGCTCTGTCGTAGCTGGGGTGGCGCACAATTGGCCCAGCATCGTCCAGGGTAGGGGAGGGAATGGCCGGCAGGGATGTAGCTCAGTTGGTAGAGCATGGTGTTTGCAACGCCAGGGTTGTGGGTTCGATTCTCACGGGGGTATGAAAAATAGTATAAAAAATAATGTATGCACTCACTAACTGTAAGTCGCTCTGGATAAGAGCGTCTGCTAAATGATTAAAATGTAAACACAGATAGTGGGAGTACCTGCCGCGAAGCCTCCTTTGAAGTAATCAGCCAGTACGTTTAATTGGCATCAATTATTCATTAGTGTAATTGTTCAGTGAGGTCGGCAGAGTTTTATTACCGGCATGCAGTGAATGCTCCTGCATACAGATTGGTTGGTGATTCATCTAATTCTGGAACTAACTCGGTTGACATTAAGATCTTGCTCCTTGCTTGTGAGTTATTAATTCATGGCAGCAACATTCTTTTCTGTTCTGTTGGCCTTAATTTTTGTCTTTGTTCTTTTCATATTTGCAAAATGTCCTCTGTCTGTGTATGCACACACACTTTTATCCACAACATAACCAATACACTCTTGACATCTTCATTAATGGAAGCCAAATAGAAGTGTGGCGCTTCAGTCAACTGTTAATGCTGTTAGCACAGTTGTGATAATATCTGCAAGTTTGGATAGAAGCCTCATTTTAATTTAAAATGCCTTTGGTGTTAATGTCTACATCCAAGAGAATTTTAAATACTCAAACTTTTACCCTTAAGCTATACATTCTTAAGATAATCTATATAATGTACAGTGAGCTATGCGAGCACATCTCGAAATTTGTCTCAAATACCTCAGAGGCATTTCTGTGGTATCTCTAATTGTACTATCTTGGTTGTGTACCTTGATCAACAACACAACCTTCCGTCTGATATTTCAGATTCCAAGTGAACAACTTACTTCTGCATCCAGTCATTGTGGAATGGTAAATTGCAACTTTTTTCAGTTTGCTGCACTTTCACTCTCATGAGATTCTATGGGATTTTTTTTTGTCAAATTGAAGAATGAAACACTTCTGAAATGACAGGCATGCTCATTATCTTTGATTAATCAATTAAGGTCTGATTGTGTGATATAAATTGAATAAAAAAATGGTGCATAAAACTCGAAACTCGAAGTAAAATCAAAATATTGCTTTGATAAAATACTGAAACGCCGCTTTGATAAAAGATTAAATGAACAATAATTAATCCTTGTTAATTGAAACTTCATAGAGAAGTTTAATCTCTTTGGACCCTCTGTGTAATTCTGGAAAGAGTGGGAGGTTCTGTATTCTGATGTAATAAAGTATATCAGAGCAACTGCATCATTCAACTCTCTTTCAGTTTACATGTTACCTTTCTCACTGAGTTGACATAATAATGTTTTGCAGGAGGTAATTTTCCATCAGAACACATCCATCCTGTTATAGATTATTTTTATATTGGCCACCACTATTTAAAAAGTTTTCGTAGAAAAAAGTATTTGTGAAAGAAATTCAAGACCTATTTCTGGACTGTTGGGGATAAATTGAAAAGCTTTCATCTCTCAGACATCCAGATTCCATACACTCAGGAGGAGCAGCTGTATTTTGGAGACATTTTGAGTTTTTTTGGCTAAATTTGATCAGTAAAGTAGTTTGAAACTGCAGGCGCCCAGCACCCTTTCATGATTATTTTCATGGAGTGTTAGATACAGTAGGTTGTGTATGATCAAAGGCCAGGCAAATTAAAAGGAAGAGTTAATGGTCAAGCTCTGAAAAATCTCCATTCTCAATTTTCCTCTTTAAGCCTCACTGCCATTTCAAATGACTTTCTGCATCTAATTTGGTGCATATTATTTTATTCCATATAATGTAGAAAGATCTCCGTCCATACGCCTCTTGATTGCACCCATCCCCTTGAACTGTAAAAATGTGTTCCAGTCATTTGTGTTGGTGCTCTTTCTATGAATTTAGTTGGCCCAAAACTGAAGCTCTGATTTAAAGAGTCAGACTTTCTCCCCATTCCCTCTTAAACATGTTATTTTGTAAGCAATGCTTTGATTCTGCAGTTTTACCAAAATGTCTCTCTGTTGTACAGAAAATGAACCAAAATGAAATTTAAATGTCACCTTTTTTATAACCACTATAGTTTAAGTCAATAAAAACATAGTGTTAATTCTAGAGCATCTTTACTCTCAGACCCACCACTGAGATAGCAGCCAATGCAGCCTCCTGAGGTAATTGTGTTTCTGCTGTCAGAAGCAGTGCTTTTCCCTGGGCTGTTTTTGGCCTCCCAGGCAGAGCCCTAAGCCAGCCTTCTCAGCTGTAATGGTCTTCGTGCTTGCCTGGCTGCCCCTGGCATTAGGCTCAGACCTTTACCTCTATAGGAAGTCGGTTCATTATGGCTACACTCCTCTCTGCTGCAAATGTTCCATTTCTTTCTCTCCTTGCTTATTACCAAAGATATTACCTAAGAGAGTTCAAGGGCCTTACCGTCCTGATGAACTGACATTTTCTCAAATGAGCTAAATCACCATTCAGGCACGTCTCCTAGGGGGGGATGACAGAAATCCTATTTTTAGGCATGAGTTTTTGTGTAACCAGGCCTTTTTTAAGTAATGCATATTTACCAGTATGATATGTGTTAGTTTGAGGGGTTAATTGAGGATATGAAATTTAACACCCCATTAGAATAGTTCTGTCACCGTGCTCTGTAGAATATCTATCCGTAACCATTGGTTACTGCTTATTTTCTTACGTGGAACTATTTTTGTAAAATCTTATTAGTCTACTGTGGCTGTTTCACACTGAGTCATCTGAGGTGGTGACTGGATCTCTAATATGAAGAGATGTATGTGTGTGTGCGCATGCGTGCGTGCGGGAGTTTGTCAGCAGTGAGGAAAGGATGAGTAATGTGGGTGTTAGCTGAATTCATTATACACCTGTTTATTGAAGTCTCACCTCAACATCGACATAGATTTACTTCCAATGCTGTGAACAGATGTGCTTTCGTATCACTTTTTCTATCACAGCCCCCCACTCTAACACATACACCACATAAACACACACACACGCACACACACACACACACACACACACACACACACACACACACAGCTTTGGCTTTCTTGGTGGTACTGTTGCCTCTGGCTGGGTGCTATACTGTAGACCTAGATAATGTGTGTTTGTGCATGATAAAATATAGTAATCTACACCTGGCTTGGTAACGTTAAGCAGTTGATCTAATCTAATGAACACAGAGAAGAGGCTTTTAGCCAATCAGCATTCAGGGCTCGAACCACCCGGTTTATAATATAGAAATATACACTTGGCATATTGATCTAGGAGGCTCTTGACTCCTTGTTCCTTCTCTTCCTGCAGCCGGCTGACTAAGACTGACATGGAGCTGGAGGTCCTGCGATACACTAACCGGATTTCCAGTGAAGCCCATAAAGAGGTAAAATCCTGCAGAACAGACAGACATACCTGCCACAGGGGGAGAAGGAGCTCCAGATTCTGGCTCATCTAATTTTCGAAGAGCGGTGATCTGTGCATTTTGGAAATGGGATGCCAGGATCTTCTGAGGCACAGCATTCAGCCTATGGATATGTTCTAAATGCAAAAGATGAAAGTTTACAGCCCGCTAGCAATGTAAACAGACATGTGAACCCAACATAGCGTCTTGATGCTACTCTATACAGATTAAATTGGTTCTATATACTAGGACTGTAAACATAAAGTACTGTATACTACAAAGGTAGCCTACATAGCTACAGCTCTTAGGCATCAATTCCCACCTTGCAACTACTAGGAACACCAACCACCAGGCACTATAGTGTGGACCTAAAAGGCTTAGCTATCCCATATCCATGCAACATGGCATGATCATGGTATTGTCTCCCATTCTACACAGGCTCGTAGTAAAAAAAGCAAACACTAAGATGAGGAAGATTCATACAGTCCCTCCTAACAGTCAAGCCGGGCCAACCCTGATCCCATTAAGAAAAAGGTGCCTAGAATGGTTGGGGTTCAAAGCTCTACCCTCCATACACTCTCTCCTATTATCCATATTTAAAAGTCCTGTCTTAAAAGGTTTTCTCAGAGAAGTGCAGGGCAGTCAAGCAGCAGAAGTGAAATGTTCCTTTGGAAGCTTTAGAGTAATTGACTAATCCAGATTGATGGTCACATACTGTAACAGAAAGAAAATAATTGCTGGCAGTGAATTAAAATATGAAAGAGGTTTTTTTCTAGGAAATGCAATATTAATGCACTTGCTGGCTTTTTATTGGCAAATAAATTAAGAACGTGATGACAAATAAATATTGAGTTGGGTTGTAATCTTGGCTCCAAAATAACAAATACAAATTGAGCCTGACGACTCCTCTTGAGCAATGGGAATTGCAATTTGATGTTGAAATCTCTAGGTACAGTGGCTTGCGAAAGTATTCCCCCCCACCACCCCCAAAAGTCAATACTTTGTAGAGCCACCTTTTTCAGCAATTACAGCTGCAAGTCTCTTGGGGTATGTCTCTATAAGCTTGGCACATCTAGCCACTGGGATTTTTTCCCATTCTTCAAGGCAAAACTGCTCCAGCTCCTTCAAGTTGGATGGGTTCCGCTGGTGTACAGCAATCTTTAAGTCATACCACAGATTCTCAATTGGCTTGTGGTCTGGGCTTTGACTAGGCCATTCCAAGACATTTAAATGTTTCCCCTTAAACCACTCGAGTGTTGCTTTAGCAGTATGCTTAGGGTCATTGTCCTGCTGGAATGTGAACCTTCATCCCAGTCTCAAATCTCTGGAAGACTGAAACAGGTTTTCCTCAAGAATTTTGCTGTATTTAGCGCCATCCATCATTCCTTCAATTCTGACCAGTTTCCCAGTCCCTGGGATGGTGTTCTCGGGGTGATGAGAGGTGTTGGGTTTTCCTTGATGGCCAAAAAGCTCAATTTTAGTCTCATCTGACGAGAGTACCTTCTTCCATATGTTTGGGGAGTCTCCCACATGCCTTTTGGCGAACACCAAACGCGTTTGCTTATTTTTTTCTTTAAGCAATGGCTTTTTTCTGGCCACTCTTCCGTAAAGCCTAGCTCTGTGGAGTGTACGGACAGATACGCCAATCTCCGCTGTGGAGCTTTGCAGCTCCTTCAGGGTTATCTTTGGTCTCTTTGTTGCCTCTCTGATTAATGCCCTCCTTTGCTCCACTTTTCCGTTATTAATTTTGTATAATGTTTTTAAATAAGTTTTATTTATATATATATATTTTTTTTTACTTCACCAATTTGGACCATTTTGTGTATGTCCATTACATGAAATCCCAATAAAAATCCATTTAAATTACAGGTTGTAATGCAACAAAATAGGAAAAACGCCAAGGGTGATGAATACTTTTGCAAGGCACTGTAGTATTTCCCACAATGGATGAAATACTTGAAGAATATTACATTATTTATCTCAATTCTATCAGAATACAATACCCATAGTATATTCTAAAAATAATAAAAAGTGGAAAATATTAAATATTTAGCCAGTTAAAGTTAAATAGTTTTTTTTAAAAATTACATTCAGTCTCCACATCCTAATACGTTCTGGATATACCCCAAATGTATTCCCCCTGCACTGCAGGAAATGTTTCCACTGCCCCATCAGGTGTAGGGGTGTCCTTGACAGACAAGGCCAATCGCTGCTCCAGGTTTGCCCGACCTTGAGCAGCCTGAGGTGATGAATCTGCTTTGTGGCCTCCTTTTCTGCAATAAAGCTGTTGATGTATATTAACCGACATTGGTCTTTGTCACGATCGTCGGGAACAGAGGACCAAGGCGCAGCGTGGAAGGTGAACATATTTTTATTATATGAGTAATCACACGAACAAAACAACAAACGATAACGTGACGTCCTCGGTTTAAACACAAACCTAATTGGAACAAGATCCCACAAACACTGTGGGAAAACTGGCTGCTTAAGTATGGTTCCCAATCAGAGACAACAAGCAACAGCTGATACACGTTGCCTCTGATTGAGAACCACACTGGCCAACATAGAAATACTAAACTAGAACGAAAAACAAATGAAACCTCACACCCTGGCTCAACATACTAGAGTCCCCAGAGCCAGGGCGTGACAGTCTTCGTAAGTGCCAGTATCACAAAGGACTTATAAAGACAAATACCTCAGCTTTTCGGTGCTATTGAGTTAGTATGATTTCAACAGAACTGGTCATGCAAGAAAACTGCTCTAGAGAATTAGCACTTAGTCCAGCAGGGGAAATCTGAAACTAAAAACTTGACAGAGCTTTGTTAAAATGCAGCATGCCAATGGGTAAAGGCCAGGTCTAAGGCAGTGTCACTAATTCATGCAGTCATATTAAGTAATTAACATCATACCTATTGGTCTCTCTCGTTGCATCTTACTTAATTCAATAACCATATTGGAAATGTGTAATATTTCCACTTAATTACTTAGTTAGCCTAAACCCGCCTGTCTGTTTAATTGAACATGAAGTTTCACAGAGAACAAACGCTATTGGGCATTCTGGGTAAACAACTAAATATAACTAGCTGGAAGCAGTTAATCAGCTTCCTTGCCCCTATACTGTAATATTAATTATACTGTTATAGTCTTGGAATGCGATGTGAATTAATGTATATTACACTCGTAGTCATGAATGTTAAAACATTGTGTAACAGGACAATATGTTTTTTTTAAAGAAGGAAACGCACATACCATACAGCATTTGGACATTCAGAGTGTGTCTAACATGCAGTTTATGCAGGTGAAACCAAGATACCACTGTTTAAATTGATTTTAACTGAGCTAATTGAACAATCTAACACAATGCACTGATGTCCCATCTATTGGCCAACAGGGAGGATGTTTTACTCTGGAGCCCCAGTATTCTGTCTCCAGCTGAGGGAGGAAGATGTGCGCTCTGTCCCAAGGCCTCCCCCGTCTTATCAGTCTCACTAGAGGAGGGCTGTGCAGCTGTTTGACCCTTGGTCCTGCTTGATGAGAGGGGCGGTGTGCAGGAAGACGTTAAAGGCTCTGGGCTGGGGAATACTGACACTGTATAAACTTGATGTAGTGTATTATAACAGGAGCCAGATGTGACGTCGTCCCACTTGCACTTGGAGCTCTTGCACTAAGTCAATATGGATGGAGCTAGGAGGATTCAGTGACATGTTTGGCTGCGGTGTCCTTCACTGTTGTTTTCCCATTTCACTGCTCGCTCTGATGATGTCATTTGTCATCATAGAAGAAGCTACTACAGCTCAATGATAAGAGTGCTGCCGCATGTCAACATTATTATTTTTAATAAAGTTTTCTTTGTATCTTCCCTGTCTTTTATCCTTTTGGACACCTGAAGGCAGCCAAACTTTGTTGTGCATAATTAAGATTATCATAAACTTCTTTCCTTCACTGGCATAACTGTTTAATGAGGCAAATTATTTCCTGGGATGAAAATGTCAAAGTGCGAACCGGGTGGAAGAAAACACATTTGCATGTACTAGTTTGCTGCTCTGCTCTGCCTGCTCTGCCAAGGTGACTGGCTTCAGTTGGACTTGACAGGGTCAGCCTTCCTGAGCACTGTCTTCCTCCTGGGACGTCATTAAATTTCTGTTTCCAGCACCTGAGCCTCTTTGACGCCTCGGGTCACGTCCCTCCCTGACTCCCAGCTCTATGATGTGATGTCCTCATTCCGTGGCCCCGGCTCAAATTGAAAATCAAAAGTTTCTCCAGAGGCTGGTCCGTCAGTGTTGTTGAGTCTATGGAGAGATCTGGCTGGCTGTGTCGGACGGCCAAATAAAACAGGCCCTTTCCAGATCATTGCAGCGCTTGCCCTAGATTATTATAGTACCATATCACAGATAGGTTGTGTTCAGTAGGCACTAAATGGAAGAAAAAGGAGTGAAGCAGGGAGGTAGAATCTGAAAATGTCTAGTAGGAAACATATGTTTTAGATTTCCAAGCATGACCCTGAGTACGTGGACTGCAGATTTGTTATCTTAGCTCATTGGTCACCATAGCAACACCCACCCGTAGTATGCACTCCAGCAGGTACAGTGGGGAGAACAAGTATTTGATACACTGCCGATTTTGCAGGTTTTCCTACTTACAAAGCATGTAGAGGTCTGTAATTTTTATCATAGGTACACTTCAACTGTGAGAGACGGAATCTAAAACAAAAATCCAGAAAATCACATTGTATGATTTTTAAGTAATTAATTTGCATTTTATTGCATAACATAAGTATTTGATACATCAGAAAAGCAGAACTTAATATTTGGTACAGAAACCTTTGTTTGCAATTACAGAGATCATACGTTTCCTGTAGTTCTTGACCAGGTTTGCACACACTGCAGCAGGGATTTTGGCCCACTCCTCCATACAGACCTTCTCCAGATCCTTCAGGTTTCGGGGCTGTCGCTGGGCAATACGGACTTTCAGCTCCCTCCAAAGATTTTCTATTGGGTTCAGGTCTGGAGACTGGCTAGGCCACTCCAGGACCTTGAGATGCTTCTTACGGAGCCACTCCTTAGTTGCCCTGGCTGTGTGTTTCGGGTCGTTGTCATGCTGGAAGACCCAGCCACGACCCATCTTCAATGCTCTTACTGAGGGAAGGAGGTTGTTGGCCAAGATCTCGCGATACATGGCCCCATCCATCCTCCCCTCAATACGGTGCAGTCGTCCTGTCCCCTTTGCAGAAAAGCATCCCCAAAGAATGATGTTTCCACCTCCATTCTTCACGGTTGGGATGGTGTTCTTGGGGTTGTACTCATCCTTTTTCTTCCTCCAAACACGGCAAGTGGAGTTTAGACCAAAAAGCTCAATTTTTGTCTCATCAGACCACATGACCTTCTCCCATTCCTCCTCTGGATCATCCAGATGGTCATTGGCAAACTTCAGACGGGCCTGGACATGCGCTGGCTTGAGCAGGGGGACCTTGCGTGCGCTGCAGGATTTTAATCCATGATGGCGTAGTGTGTTACTAATGATTTTCTTTGAGACTGTGGTCCCAGCTTTCTTCAGGTCATTGACCAGGTCCTGCCGTGTAGTTCTGGGCTGATCCCTCACCTTCCTCATGATCATTGATGCCCCACGAGGTGAGATCTTGCATGGAGTTCCAGACCGAGGGTGATTGACCGTCATCTTGAACTTCTTCCATGTTCTAATAATTGTGCCAACAGTTGTTGCCTTCTCACCAAGCTGCTTGCCTATTGTCCTTTAGCCCATCCCAGCCTTGTGCAGGTCTACAATTTTATCCCTGATGTCCTTACACAGCTCTCTGGTCTTGGCCATTGTGGAGAGGTTGGAGTCTGTTTGATTGAGTGTGTGGACAGGTGTATTTTATACAGGTAACGAGTTCAAACAGGTGCAGTTAACACAGGTAATGAGTGGAGAACAGGAGGGCTTCTTAAAGAAAAACTAACAGGTCTGTGAGAACCGGAATTCTTACTGGTTGGTAGGTGATCAAATACTTATGTCATGCAATAAAATGCAAATTAATTATTTAAAAATCATACAATGTGATTTTCTTGATTTTTGTTTTAGATTCCGTCTCTCACAGTTGAAGTGTACCTATGATAAAAATTACAGACCACTACATGCTTTGTAAGTAGGAAACCCTGCAAAATCGGCAGTGTATCAAATACTTGTTCTCCCCACTGTATATCTCACTGGTCATCCCCAAAGCCAACACTTCCTTTGGCCACCATTCCTTCCAGTTCTCTGCTGCTAATGACTGGAACGAACTGCAAGAATCTCTGAAGCTGGAGACTCTTATCTCCCTCACTAACTTTAAGCATCAGTTGTCAGAGCACCTTACCGATCACTGCACCTGTACACAGCCCATCTGAAATAAGCCCACCCAACTACCTCATCCCCATATTGTTATTTATTTTGCTAATTTGCAGCCCAGTATCTCTATTTGCACATCTATCACTCCAGTGTTAATACTAAATTGTAATTATTTTGCACTATGGCCTATTTATTGCCTTACCTCCATAACTTACTACATTTGCACACACTGTATATAGATTTTCTATTGTGTTATTGACTGTACGTTGTGTTTATCCCATATGTAACTCTGTGTTGTTGTTGTTTTTATCGCACTGCTTTGCTTTATCTTGGCCAGGTCGCAGTTGTAAATGAGAACTTGTTCACAACTGGCTTACCTGGTTAAATAATGGTGAAATAAATAAATAAATAAATGTGTGCATGGTTAGCGTTTCTTTCTTCTACCCCATTGAGGCATTCAGTGAAACGTGTTCTATTTGTTCGTGTTCAACTGAAACACTGTTACCTTTTAGCTGTGTTAGACTGCAGACTGTGTCAGAGGGGACAACACAACATTTCCAACTTTCAAATTAAACAAAACAATTGAGCTGATATTGAATTTTGTGTCTACTGAGACTACAAGTATATAACAGTAATTTGTGTTTGTCTTCGTTCCTCATGATGTCTTGAGGGCTTGAGTTAGAGTGGCACACATAGAATTGGTCTTGACAGTCTCTACGGTATAGGCCTATAGCATTTTGTCTAGTCCCTGGCAAATAGAGTATATAGAGTCACATTTATTTCTCCCATTTTGAAGGTAAAATGACTGAGAACTAACTATACCAGTAATACAGCAGTACACATTGCACTGCCACAGCATACCAAGTGTTATCTTGACCCACAGTTCCTATTATAGCCTCCTATTATCTTGACTAAGATGCTTACTCCATGAGTTTGAACGAGTGGCTCTTAACTGTTCAAATCGCCTGCAATTGTGAATAATCCCCCTTTTCCCTGAAGCTTAATTTTCCTTTCTGTCAGACAGTAAATTTGTTTGGACTGGAGTAGACGATGACACTTATCATGGACTCAATAGCATGTAATTTGCAGGGTATTTTACCTCATTTTCCAATCCAGAATCAAACACTCCCACAACTGCCCTCACCTCCCACAGTTTGCGGTAGATGAATTACAACAGTGAATAGTAAATGTGCACGATTAGCCTTTAGCCACAGCAGCCATTACATTCAAGAGAAGAACAAGTAGTTCTCTACAATTTTTCACAAACACAGACAAAATAAAGTGCTGTTGTCATTTCTCTTCAGATAATGAAGCATGTAAGGCCCCGTGTAGCTCAGTTGGTAGAGCATGGTGCTTGCAACGCCAGGGTTGTGGGTTCGTTTCCCACGGGGGGCCAGTATGATTTTTTTTTTAAATTAAAGTATGCTCTGGATAAGAGCGTCTGCTAAATTACGCAAATGTAATGTGAGACATGGACAGAAAGAATATGAAATGGAGAGGTGAGTGGACCTTTTTGTCTGTATATGTCACTGTTTGTACCATGTAATGTGAAATACAATACTTTAAGCACATCGTAGTTTGACAATACACTGTTAAGAAATTGTATTGTTTGGCCAGAGCGTTAGGCCTTTGCACTGTACTGGACTGTCTACCAATAAAGGTGATGGTAAAGCAGTATGTTCCTTATCTATCAAGGTGTGTTCCTCTGGCTGAAGTACATTCACAGCACTACTGATAAGACATCCTACTTCCCTCCCTACTGCCCATCCCTACACCAGTTCACTGAAATCTATTTGGCCCCTAAAAACAAACTGAGATAAGCTGTGGTGTTTTGTGTTCCATCTTGATGGGATTCTTCTGACTCTGGACGCTGTCAAAGGAAAAGAGATAGAAATGCCAGGTCTGTGTCCGAAATGGCACCCTTTTCCCTATATAGTGCTATGGGCCCTTGTCAAAAGTAGTGCACTATATAAGGAACAATGTACCATTTCGGACGCAACCCTGGGCTGCGTTTGAGCTGCTGCAGAACACAGATGGGAGTTTATAGTATATAGTTGTATAGGCATCTTGTCTGACTGCTCTGCTGACCAGACCCCTCAGTCTCATCTCACTGCTGTGAGACTGACCTGCTTTTCTTTCTGACATTATTCTTGGAGATTCCAGTCAGTCTGGGGAAAGGAAAGCTTGGGCTTTGTGTGTGTGTGGGTGTGTGTGTGCTGGAGCATGTAAAAATGTGATTGTTCCTGTGACCAAATCCCATTCCAAGCACTATGCCCCTCTCCCTGGCCACTGTTTGGTCTGGCTGGGGACAGCGACGGCTTCTCCTGAGTACTTTGGCCTGAGGGTCTGTGATGTTTATATGAGACACTGGCTCTGCTGACGGTACTCCTAGCGTCCTAGTCCTCTCATCAGTCTCACTCTCAGCCTCCATGACATCATCATATTACCTTTAGATGGGGGATGCTTCTCTAATGTCTGTGCACTAATCAGTACGGAGAGAGGATCTGACAGAACAGGTGCAGGTAGTGGAGAAGGAGGAGGTATTGTGTCTGAACACATCAAGGCAAGGCTGCTTTGGCTGCAGGGCTGGCAGAGAGGTCACGCAATGCTCTGTCACTGAGGAATGCTCAGTGACAGAGGGACAGAGCCAGTGACCCAACACTCACAGAGTGTCGACACACCATCACTCACTCTCACATACCTCCTCCCCCACCCCACCTGGCCTCCACCTGCTACACAAAAAACCTCTGGAGTTATTGCAGTGTCCACTGCTGCAATCACACACTCTAATGCTGCATTCACAGGCTACTGTGAAATCATCTGTGACAGAAGTAGCCTCTAGAATCTTCCACAAGGATAATGATTGCAGTCATTTCTGCATCATCGACAAACAAACAGCACTCTCTACAATTTTGAAAACTTTTTTTATAGAGGCCTAGATACTGTCATTAATTAATTAACGAGATAATAAAGTATTCATTGTAAGTAATAAATTAATGCGTTTCAATATATTTTTTGCATGGTGGGGAGTGGCGGGAGGTGTATTATCCATTGGGATTCAATCTGTCAGGATTAGTGAGCAATTTTATTAATTGAGTTTTGTTGCAGTGAGTGATCACAGCCAGAGGCTCTTAACAGCCAACAATGCAAATGTAATTCTTTTGAAAGTAATTATTTATTTCAGTTCTGTTATGAAGGATGGTTTGAATAATTATTACCCCTAAATTGGATTGCCCCCTTGTGCAGACAGTGCTGGTGTCCTTGCCTTAAGTTTGATTAGTGACATGTTATCCATTCTCAAATCAAACCCGCCTTGCTGTATCTATGCAGTGGCATTGTAATGGCTAGAATGAAACAAATGGAATGGTATCAAACACGTCAAACATATGGAAACAACATGTTTGACTCTATTCGTTTTCCAGGGGGGGGGCAGTATAAAAATAAAAAAAATAAAAAAATATGTATTCACTAACTGTAAGTCGCTCTGGATAAGAGCGTCTGCTAAATGACTAAAATGTAAATGTATTCCATTAATTATATTCTATCCACTACAATGAGTCTGTCCTCCTATAGCTCCTCCCACCAGCCTCCTCTGGTGTGTTTGTCTCTCCACAGAACAGTGAATTAGGAAGAGGTGAATGGCATGCAGGGGACACAGTAATAGAGCACAGCTCCTCTGTGGTGTGTGTGGTGGGAGTAGGGTGATGATGCGTGATAGGGTCTGGCTCAGGGACGGATGTCGTGAGGTTGGTGATCACAGTCAGGAGGCAGCCCGGGGGCTTAGGAAGAGATGCATGATGGGAGGTGAAGGGCAGAGGAGCTGGAGCTGAAAGACAATGAAGATAGGATAAGAGTTGTGCGCTCTCATTGCAGTGCAAACTACGGGGGAAGATTCTGTTGATTTTTGTCAGCTAGCTAAGCATTTATTTTATTTTATTTTACTTTTTTACAAAGGATTAGTTAGTGATGTTGTCTGCCACTTTTTAATTGTGAGGTTGACCAACTTTTAAGATTACTTTATCTACTTTTTTCATTTAATGAATTGTATCATTCACTTTTCCTCAGGTACTCACAGTGCTAGCAGATGGTACGCAAAGCCAATAAGATGACTTAGCTGTTTGATTTACTCAAACAGCTAAGTCCATCAGAATCTTTTCAAACTGAGAGAAGTTTCAGTTATATGTTTTGTATCATAGAACTATACTAAACTAAATACCGCTATACAGACAAATATCTGGGTTTTAAGCTTAGAGTTGAAAAACTAATATTTCAGGGTTAAAAGAGTTGTATTAATTCTCTCTGAGAGGAAAACAACCCTGCTATTCTGGGCTTGTATCACTAAAAGCTACATTTAATAGATTTGGGTCTTGCTTTCACCGAGAAGCTAAACTGCAGCTTAACTGCCCCTGTGTGTCACGACTTCCGCCAAGGCTGCCCTCCTCCTGGTTCGGGCAGGCTTCGGCGTTCGTCGTCAACGTAGTACTAGCTACTGCCGATCCCATTCTCATCACTCCACTTGTCATGTCTTGTCAATCACACACACCTGGTGATCATTCCCCTAATTAGTATGTGTATAAGTGTTCCCTCTGTTCCCCTTGTCTTTGTGAGTGATTGTTTGTTGTGAGAGTGTGTAGCTCGGTTGAGCTACTATTCACTGTGTTTATGCCAAGGTGGATGGTTTCCCTTGTAATAGTTTCATTTGACGCTTTTGGAGTTTGATTTATGTAAACAGAATAAACTCTGGACTTCGGTATTTTACCTCCTGCGCCTGACTCCTTCATTCACACCTCGTCACACTGTGCTTATTCATAGCAGGGATAAATAGTTATAGAATGAAAGAAAAAGGGGCGAAAGAGGCAGAGCTTTTTAAAAGTAGAATAGGACTCTCTCTCTGTCTGTCTCTCTCTCTCTCTCTCTCTCTCTCTCTCTCTCTCTCTCTCTCTCTCTCTCTCTCTCTCTCTCTCTCTCTCTCTCTCTCTCTCTCTCTCTCTCTCTCATACTACTGACGTTAGACCACTTCTGTCTCAAAGAAAGGACAGGTGTCAGCGCTCCAGTTAGGGAGGCAGCCATGAGCCTGGGGGTAGAGAGAGAGAGAGAGAGGCGAGCACACAATAGAGCTATCCTCTCTCCTTCTCCATGCCTAAGGGTAGAGAGGCTAACCCACCATAGAGCTATCCTCTCTCCTCTTCCCCTCGGCTGGACAGCCCAGGTGGCCTTGGAGGGATTTTTGCTCTTATTAAATAAAGACCTTCTGAATTTAGTGAAAGTTGTCCACTGCTGTTTAGATCACCAAGGAGATGAAAGGGCAAAGCGTGTGTACGATAATGAATAACTCACATTGGTATCTCCTTCCCAGGCAATAGCTTTTGGAAATGCACAATACAAATAAATATCCATTTGACATTGCGTGCTTGTTCATTATTAAGGAGGATAACAGGGTGTTTGCACACAAGACTCTGTAAGAGTACTTTTGAAATAGTCACACAACCTTGGAAAGCCATTGAAAGGGAATGGAAAGTTATTTTCAGGACATCATCCTCATGTCCTTCACTCTCAATGGACCATTATGCTCTACCATGTCTTTCTACTAAGCACTCATATGTGACTCATCTCATCATAATCTTTTATGGCGCTCCAAATTGCATTTTAACAAGGTCAAGAGAAAATTAATAAATAATTGGATTCTGATAATCATTTTTAATCCCGCTCTGTTGTAACACAAAACAAATATATACTGTATTTGTTAATTTATTTTTGATCAATCTCATTGGCTGGTGAATAAATTGTTTTGGTCCCTAAACTCCCCACAGAAGGATTAATACTCTTTCTGCATTGTGCAAATATCAGATCAGAACCAAGTTGGAATGAGGCTGTGTGATTGGACAAGGAAGTGTAGGATCTTTACCCCAGCATGCATTTGGTCAAGTTCAGGGAAGTGTGACCAGAGGATTGGTTCAGGGAACAATTACTGTAGGCCTCACTAAAAAAAGTTGGGATGGGAGATGGAGTCTGGAAGGTGTCAAACAACACCATAACCCCTTGTCAGCTATAAACCTGATGGCCCCACTCCAGATAGGAGGGTGAAGCCATTTGAATTCAACCACGTTTTGACAGCACCCCATTCAATTTGAACAAAACCTTCCATACATATTCACCCATTGTAGAAGTGCTCAGAAAGGGACTTTTTGGACCTGAATGCCAAAACATTCAAGAGATAAAGTTGTTCAATGTTGACCTATTTTGCATACTCCACCATACCATGAGACATCCAAGTCTTCAAAACTGGAAAATATTACTGGTTGAGATTTATATCATTTAAAGCTTACAAACAGGGTTTGTAATTTTTTAACCTCAAACGTAAATGATCTAAAAATGCATACTCTGATTATTTTTTCATATTCTCATGTTATAGTTTAGACCCTGTTCTTCTGAGGTTTTTGTGTTGTGCCCACCATCGGTTGAGATACAACATGCTCTTGAACATTACAACAAAATAAAAAACACCTGGGCACGTAATCTGTCCATGCGAACTACAAGGTTTAGATAGCTAGTTAATTTACACATGTAAATTAGCCAGTTTGCTACAGCAGGAAAATAATCCTGGTGCAACAGGAAATGTGAATTATTATGTGTATTTTTCGTAAGGGAAAATCAAGTCTGAAAATTCAAAAGTGGAAATTACAAACTTCAGAAGCCTTTTTAACCTCAAATACACTACAAGTTTTACATTTCCTGCATCCTGCAACAGGGTGATCAAATTAAGATCCTACATCTGTACATACCTAGCTAAAAAACGTTGGCTGACATGGGATAGTTGATCTACCAGAAATGTATGACAGGTCATTAATAGCTCAAACTAAGGTCTGTCAGTGACTGACATAAGAAGAGGAAAACTGCACATGCACTACCAATTTTTCGAAATTGCATATTGTGCATTCTACTATTACAATTTAGTTTAATCTTTCCCATCTGCCCTATAGCCCTGTAGTTTTATTCATCGTGCAGAATAAAAACCGTTCTACTGAAGGTTTGTACACGTGATTTCATGGAAGCCTCTTGATAAGGATGCTTGTCTTCAAAACAAATAATACAATCTTGTGGAATCCTGCTAAGAGTTGCTCTTGTATTAAGTATAATTGTATTTAAAATCTTTCCTTCCTTCTCGTTGTCTCTTTCACAACGCTGAAGAACGCTCTGTAAACATGTAACAATATGAGTTTGTTCTCCCAGGAACAAAAGACACATAGTGACAGGAACTCTCTCAGATTAACCAAGGAATACAGCAGTTGTTATGGTTACAAGTTATAAATAGAGTGGCTGGGAGACGGTGAAGGTGACAGGGGAACTGAGAGAGTTTCGGGATGAAAGGCTCTGCTCAGATCCATCCCAGAATTCATTGCTGTAGCTCAGCAAACTTGCTGGGAAGAATTCAGTCAGCCGTGGTTCTAACATCAGGCAAGTAAAATCACTCTCTTGCATTAATTAGATTGAATACTGTGTGTATAGTGGCCCGCCTAGCAGCAGTCCTGAATATTAACTTGGATGGTCTGAAAAACAATTTCTGTAATCCAACCTTCAAGAATCTCTATGAGCTCTATAGCTATGAGAGGCCATTTTTTCTAATGAATGTTGATGATGCACTAAAGATTATCTTATGAATTTGATTGAAATGTAGCACGTTCTATATCTTCTGTGGTCACTGGTCGGTGTCCCCATCTTCCTCCATGGTGTTTGGCATTTGTGTCATGCACATTGTTCTCTACCCAGCCAGGCGCCTCCATCGCACTGAGTAATTAGAAGCAGCTCGAGGATTTAATGAAGAGGCGCTCTCTTGATGGCAGCAGCGCTTGAGACATTGCCAGTGGCTCCGACTTCAAAGCGCAGGGAGATATGGCTCCAACAGCAAAGGCCGGGAAAAGCTGCAAGAAGATAACAAGTCGTGGCTTTCTTTTGATTTGTGTCATGCCACGGCACTTACTGATACAGATGTAGGACCTTAATTTGACCGACGTATATACTGTCACAGCAAAATAATCCTGCAGCAACAGGATTTGAAAGTTTAGTCCATAATGTTGCTTGATCGGTGGTTAGGCTATTAGCTGGCCAAAAGTTGGCTACATGAAATGTGCAATACTGTTAATATAACTGTGTGTTAGTATGTGTTTTCAGTGAATTTATGTAAATCACGAAGCAACTAAAGTGATCGAATTAAGATCCTGCATCTGTAGGTCCGCCGGAAAGTAAAATCATGCCAGCCAGTAAGGGCACTCAAAAGGCTGATCAGTGTGGCATTGCATTGCGCCCTTGCGCGGTGGGTGTCATCAGATATGGATCCTCTGTAATGATGGTGAGGGTGTGTGGTGAGATAAGATGGGCCACGTGATTTCCCAGTCAGAAGCCATACTACTCCTATCACCCCTTCCTCCCCCGTTCTCTCACTTTGAGTCTGCACTGCAGCCTTCCAGAAACAGGCTTGTTTGTGATCAGCGTGTATAAAAGTGTTTTAGAAGTGTTTTAAGTCATGTATTAGATTGCTGTAAACCTGAAAACATGTTTTTACTCAGTCTCATTCGACAGGAAAAGTTATGCACTCAATATGCACCCATGCATAGAAGTCACATTTTACTTTTTTGTAGGTTACAATGTTCTTCCTTACATGCAGGAATGGACCATCACTGGAGTTGGTGGTTCTTAGAAGTACTGTACTTGTCTTGTGGGGTCACATGGATAGCGAGCTAAACTCAGTGAGCCAGGCTTTGCCCAGAGGTTACAGGCTACTTTGAGATAGCAAGTTATAGTGTGTGCCTATGTGATGGTAGTAGGAACGTACTGTAGGCTCACTCCACAGCTAGCTTGAAATGTTGCAGATGGAGCCATCCAATTGGTAACATTTAGGTGGCTCATCCCATTGGAACGTTGTAAAGGAGGGCGGTCACGTGTTGCGAAGCAGAAGATCACTGGTTCGAGCCTAGTATGGGGCAGTCGGACAGTAGAGGAAGCTAAGCTGTTAGCAATACACTGACCCCCGTTAAGGCACCCGCATAATAGGTTTGGTTTGCTCATAGCAGGGCTAGGCGAAGTGAACGTTCGTGCCTCAAATACTCTCTTAAAATAAATTTTCTTGAAAATCAAGAAAAAAGTGGCAATATTACTGTTTGTCCCTCTTGAGATTCCATAGCAACAACATAGCCAATAACACTTCCTCAAAATAGTCTGAATTAATCTAAGTTAAATCAAGAAATCTGTAAATCATTTTGATGTTTTTGCCGAGCAGGTCTTAGTTGTGCAATTTTACATCTAGCTAAGTGGTTTGGTGCAGTACATCTCAAGTGAAAAAATTTGCATGAAAACTAGTATTGAGCTGCAGACAGTAGGGCCTAGCTGCTGCTGTGCTCTCTTCTCTCTCCTTGAATGACAGCAAACACTTCATTGAAGAATCCCGTACATAGTTCCCACCCCTACTGTTGACCAATCACCGACGAAGGGGCATAGATTTCGACTACCGAACTTCGACTTGCCTCAAGAAAAGATGTGTGTGCGAACAGACAGAAAAATATCTACCGAACACCAAAACGAAAAAAATAAATCATAACATTTCGTCATAATATACAGTACCAGTCAAAAGTTTGGACACACCTACTCATTCAAGGGTTTTTCTTTATTTTTACTATTTTCTACATTGTAGAATAATAGTGAAGACATTAAAACTATGAAATAACACATGAATCATGTAGTAACCAAAAAAAGTGTTAAACAAAAGTAGCCAACCTTTGCCTTGATGACAGCTTTGCACACTCTTGGCATTCTCTCAACCAGCTTCATGAGGTAGTCACCTGGAATGCATTTAAATTAACAGGTTTGCCTTGTTAAAAGTTATTTTGTGGAATTTCGTTCCTTCTTAATGCGTTTGAGCCAATCAGTTGTGTTGTGACAAGGTAGGGTTGGTATACAGAAGATAGCCCTATTTGGTAAAAGACCAAGTCCATATTATGGCAAGAACAGCTCAAATAAGCAAAGAGAAATGACAGTCCATCATTACTTTAAGACATGAAGGTCAGTCAATACGGAACATTTCAAGAATTTTGAACGTTTCTTCAAGTGCAGTCGCAAAAAACATCAAGCGCTATGATGAAACTGTCTCTCATGAGGACCGCCACAGGAAAGGAAGACCCAGAGTTACCTCTGCTGCAGTTCATTAGAGTTAACTGCACCTCAGATTGCAGCCCAAATAAATGCTTCACAGAGTTCAAGTAACAGACACATCTCAACTTCAACTGTTCAGAGGAGACTGCGTGAATCAGGCCTTCATGCTCGAATTTCTGCAAAGAAACCACTACTAAAGGACACCAATAATAAGAAGAGACTTGCTTGGGCCAAGAAACACGAGCAATGGACATTAGACCGGTGGAAATCTGTCCTTTGGTCTGATGAGTCCAAATTTGAGATTTTTGTTCCAACCGCCGTGTCTTTGTTTTACCAAATAGGGCTATCTTCTGTATACCAACCCTACCTTGTCACAACACAACTGATTGGCTCAAACGCATTAAGAAGGAAAGAAATTCCACAAAATAACTTTTAACAAGGCAAATCTGTTAATTGAAATGCATTCCAGGTGACTACCTCATGAAGCTGGTTGAGAGAATGCCAAGAGTGTGCAAAGCTGTCATCAAGGCAAAGGGTGGCTACTTTGAAGAATCTCAAATATAAAATATATTTTGATTTGTTTAACACTTTTTTGGTTACTACATGATTCATGTGTTATTTCATAGTTTTAATGTCTTCACTATTATTCTACAATGTAGAAAATAGTAAAAATAAAGAAAAACCCTTGAATGAGTAGGTGTGTTCAAACTTTTGACTGGTACTGTATGTGCAAACTGTTTAGACTGGGAAGCATGTGAAAAGCTTTACTGTGGTGCTGTGACCTGGATCGGCAGTTTGGCTCAGCTCAATGGCCCGGGGTAGCTCGCTGTGTTGCAAGTTTAGAAGGGTTGAGTGTAACGGCGTTAAGAACTTAACGTAAGCTCACTCCACAGCTAGCTTGAAATGTCGCGGATGGAGCCATCCAATTGCTACCTTTTGGCTGGCTCAACCCGTTGGAACATTGTAAAGGAGGGCGGTCACCAGTGGCGGCTCCTGAAAAAATTCTCAGGAGGGGCAATTTTTCTGATGATTTAGGTGACCTACACACATTTAAAAAAAGATATGTCCAGCAACAACATGAAGACAGGGGCAGCATATAAGTCAATACCAGAAGCATTTATTGACTGATCTCAAAAGTGTTGGCTTACCAGGGTTGGTGGAGCCCTCAGTTTCATCTTTGCCTCGCAAAGCTAACTCAAACACTCCGCAAAACTTCACACACTGGATTAGCCGGCTGAGGATGTGGCGGTTCTTGCTAATGTCGTAGTAAATATATTTGTTATAGTGAATATGGAATATGATATGTTGAGTAAAATGTTGTGCTAAGATCTATTTAGGTCAGGAGCTGGTTATAAGTTCTGTTCCTATCCAATAACAATGGACAAAAGGGTCCTATCTTGTCAGCCTTGTCAGCAGGTGGCCAAGGACAACACCCACGCCATAGGCCTCTCAGTTCTTCCAACTCACGAGTTCTTGCTCTGAGGACACACACACACACAAACACACACACACACACACACATCATCACTGTTAAACACACACACACACACACATCATCACTGTTAAACACACACACACACAAAAATCCCCTCTCTTAGGCTGAACATTTGAAGACAGAGAACCCGACTCAGAGCCAATGCAACAGTGACAGTAGCCTGGAGGTGACCTCGCCCAACTCATCAGGACCAATCAGAAGATCAGAACTACTAGATTGAACCTACTTCATTTATTGCATAAAATGTCTGCACACAATGTTTCGGGGCTCTCTTCAGATAATAATAATAATAATAATAATAATATGCCATTTAGCAGACGCTTTTATCCAAAGCGACTTACAGTCATGCGTGCATACATTTTTGTGTATGGGTGGTCCCGGGATCGAACCCACTACCTTGGCGTTACAAGCACCATGCTCTACCAGCTGAGCTACAGAAAGTGGATACTCATGGATGCGCATTGCAATTGTAAAATGTCAACACAATTGGAGACACCACGTCATTTTTGGAGACATGTTATTGACAGTAAACTATTGTAGATGCGACTGCTAACTAAATAAAACATTTTAGCTGGCTAGCTAATCATCTTAGCTAAATGTGGGGCAAACAATTCAGTTATTTACCGTTAATTTGAGGGCTTGGGGTGAAAGAAATCGAGTTACATAGTGATACTTTACGATATACTGTATTGACAATATCGCAATATTTTAGCGCTAGTTGGCTGTACCTGCACCAAAACACCATTATTGTTCCTTCATAGCTTGTTCTCAATCTTTTCACATTGGGAGCCAATTAGTTTTCAGCACTTTTATTTCCATGACTGATCAAAACTCGTTCTCATGGCTTTCTGATCCCTCTGCAACAGACATATGGTGCGCAATAAAATCACAGTATCGAATCGCAATATGTATAGAATCATGAGACTCGCAATGCTGATGCATATATCTTATCGTGAGGTTCCTGGCAATTCCCAGCCCAAGTTCATTTGCCACAACAAATCTCTTCGCTAGCAAACGCGATGTCTTCTCCAAAACGACAATGTGTCTCCAGCAATGTTTACTTTTTTGACGTTCTATGGCATCTCCACTTTCCAAGCATATATGACCACATGTAATATTTTGGTAAGTGATGCAAATAGTGAACTATGTAGGGCCAGGATGTAAAATATATGTAGCTGCAGCAATTTCTCTTATCTGATATGGTAAGTAATGGGGCTTAATTTATAGCTCCCTAAGAGTTTGACGAACGGGTCCGTGAACGCGATTCCAGATATATTTACCTCTGAATAAACTGCCTTTATTACACCATATCCACATCCAGTAAACTTGTGATTATCAACACTAACCTCATCGTTGTGGCGGCGGACAGCTAGCCTGTATCCCTCGTCATCCAGTTGAGTGAGTGGCAATGTCTTTTTCGTTCAGTACCAATTTTTGGAAAATCCTCGGGTGTAGGACTTTCCGCCTTTAGTAGAAACCTGTTGAATTATTAAATTTGGTCTGGGAGGTCCTAATTGTTTCGTTGCCAATTTATCTTAATTTGTTCGCCGACAAAAAGGAACTTCTTTCAAAGACACAATCGAGTTGGACTGAAGCCTAGCCATTTTGATAGTAGTAGTGAATTGATTGAGGCTGCTACCTGGTCTTTTCTTAGTTACGTTCATTCGTGGTTACGTTATGTATGACGAAAGCGCGTAAGTGCAAGCCCACAGACACCCATAGAGAATGTATTGAAAGCTTTGAAATTTAAAAAAAATAGATTTTACATGACAGGCTATGAGAGACTTCTGGGCGATTTTCAACCTGACTGAAATCGCCCAAAAAACGGGCGGGGCCATTTGAAGCACGACTTTAGCCTGATTTGACATTTAGTGGCTGGCAGATCAGACGTGAACACTGATAACTGCTGTTGCCGTGATATAATTTTTTATAAATTTATAAAAAAAATATATATATATATATTATTTTTTTTTATATAATTGATTAGAAAAAAAATCCCTTCCTTTTCCCGTTTGGCAGTGCGTCGCCCATATCGCCCTATTGAACAAGCCGTCCCTGGCGGTCACATGTGTTGGGAAGCAGAGGATCACTGGTTCCAGCCCAGTATGGGGCAGTCAGATAGTGGAGAAAGCTTAGCTGTTAGCAGAACACTGATCCCGTTACACCTATACACTGAATACCTGTCATGTGGGGTCACAAAGATAGCAATGTGCTGGGCTTTACTAAGAAGTTATCCTTTGAGAACCTGTCATGTGGGGCCGTATACTGTATTAGATTGCGAGCTGAACGCAGTGTGTTGGGCTTTGATGATTACTGGGAAAGTCTGAGGGTTTCTGTTCTGTTCTGTGCTAGGCTGTAGTACTGAAGTGGTTCCGCCCCCACACTCATTCCACATTAACTAAATCTATATTCCTCTGGCTTTACCCCTGAGATAAGATTCTCCCTCTCTTTTGTTCACTTTGAGTTGCCCTGAAATTGTATTTAGCTGATTTATAATTAGTTGTATTACATAAGTTGTATAAAAAGATCTCCTATCCGTGCTTGGGCTTTACTTTTATGTAATACTGCAGAATGGAAATTGTCATGTAGAAATATTGAGCTCATAAAACTGCATTTTTTAAAACAAGAGTTGGAAGACAACTCTTTTTTATTTCGCTCTGTATAAATGATCTATGAAACTGATTGTAAGCCTTGTTTCTTAATCTGTAATTGAAAAGCAGAAATACATGACAGAGTTTTGTATTCTCCTCTGAAGTATAGTTCAAGGAGCCCTGGAGATGCACTTTCAAGTTTCAAGTGATTATTTTCTCATGCCCATATAACTGGTGACTAAAATGACCATTTTGTGTTTTCCACAAACTTTGAAGTATTTAGTTGTGTGAAATAGATTATGCATCCTGAAAATCCTAATCGGCCTCGCAATATCTCCTAATATGATTAGTTGAGGGATGTGAGGGATTCTCTCTTTCTCTGTGTTCTGTCCTCTTGCCTCATCATTGATTTTCCTTGGGTTTTATGACATCTACAAGAAGTATAATTATTGTATTGTTACAATTCTGACCTTTTCAAAGTGAGTCACCTGTCAAATGACAAAACCTTCATCCATTCTCATCCTGACATTCAGAAGCACCCCACTGATCCTGTAAATAGAAAAAGTAGACAACATGGTACTACCCAGTGGGCAAAGCTGATGTCATAACAACCAGTTTAATACAGTTGTAATCTGGTTGTAATTACATAATTTCCACCAGTCTTGTCTGCTGGGTAGCTACATGTGTCCCAAGTGGCTTTTCCTAGTGATGTCACATTGATGTAATTACAATTCTGACGGTAAAAATAAGAGGCGACAGTCTAAAACATCAGAGCCTGTGAATGGGTTATGAACGGGTTGTTAGCATCAAGGGAGCAGCTAGCTATTGATCAGGGAATAAGGCTCACCTGGTAATGATCCCCTCTAGATGAAATAAAAGGCACAGTTAGATATAAGGCTTGAATATAGTACATTCTAAGAAATGCACAGGCATAAGGATGAAGTGATCATTATTTTAATATCATACAGTGTTATTGGAGCACATTGTAGACACATTGTAGGCATATTGTAGGCATTTACTTCAACATAGCACAGCAGCAACTCAACAACCTGGTCACACACAGCATTTACAGCCACTATCTATTGATGGGACTTTCTCTGCATTAAAGGCCCTATTAAAACCAAACTAGTTTTTATGGCTGATATGCAGGGTTCTTTATTCACATTACTCTGCCTGTCTAACCTCATTCTCTATGTTTTCATCTTATGGTTATTTATGATCCAGCACCACTCTCTGTGTGACATCACTACACACAGTGTTCCATTCGGTAACTATACCATTATGACAGGACTAGAGTATTGGGATTCCTGTGTGCTGGAGGATTATTGAAACAGTCCGATGTTGGCCCTATTTAAATTGATTAACACTGAAAGTAATTTGTACTGCATCATATTTGCTATGTTCTGATTTGCATTTATCGCCATTATTGTATATTACTACAGTTCACCTATCCTCAAAAGTACAGTGGGTGTCATTGCTGCTGTATTTGACTCAAATACATATAATATTGGTCTCCCGTAGCTCAGTTGGTAGGGCATGGCGCTTGCAACGCCAGGGTTATGGGTTTGATTCCCATGGGGGGCCAGTATGAAAAATGTATGCACTAACTGTAAGTCGCTCTGGATAAGAGCGTCTGCTAAATGACTAAAATTTAAAAATTTTAAATAATACCATTCATTAGAGTATCTCCAAATATACTTACATTAAACTGCAACAAGAGCAGTTGTAAGTGTTTTTCTCATGTGCCCCTTTAAATTAAATGTTTGGCTATGTACTGTATGTATTTTCCCATTGAACTAATTTATCATCCTTGAAGTAAATTATGTTTACAGCACATAGCCAATCTATTCTTATCCTTCTTGAGTAATCGTTCCAATTTCTTTGGCTGTAAACAATACCTCTGATACTCTTAGCTCAACTTTTCAACCAATTGCTCTCAGTCATTAGAGTAAAAGGAGTGGGTGACCAGCTCCCTTTCTTTTAATCCTCTATCCTTTACTTGGTGTAATTGCAGTTTGTGTGAACATGAAGATGTCTGGTAAAAGTGCCCTTTAGAGTGAATATTTGTGTGTAATTCGAATTGAAGGCAGGCCTGTGAAATACAGATGAAGGTGCTGGATGGCCTCCGATTCACTAATTGGAATGATCTCCCTGTGTATTTGCTTTTGCAATGCTCATAAAAAATGTATGGGAGAGAGAGAAGGAGAGGGGAGGGAAGGAATGAGAAAATGAGGGAGGGAGGGAGGGAGGGAGGGAGAGAACAGAGGGAGAGCGAAAGACAGAAGAAAGAGAGAGAGAGAGAGAGAGAGAGAGAGAGAGAGAGAGAGAGAGAGAGAGAGAGAGAGAGAGAGAGAGAGAGAGAGAGAGAGAGAGACAAACAGACCCCACAGAGCCCCAGGACAACAACAACAACACAATTAGACCCAACTAAATCATGAGAAAACAAAAAGAGAATTACTTGACACATTGGAAAGAATTAACAAAAAAACAGTGCAAACTAGAATGCTATTTGGCTCTAAACAGAGAGTACACAGTGGCAGAATACCTGACCACTGTGACTGACCCAAACTTAAGGAAAGCTTTGACTATGTACAGACTCAGTGAGCATAGCCTTGCTATTGAGAAAGACAGCCGTAGGCAGACCTGGCTCTCAAGAGAAGACAGGCTATGTGCACATTGCCCACAAAATGAGGTGGAAACTGAGCTGCACTTCCTAACCTCCTGCCAAATGTATGACCATATTAGAGACACATATTTCCCTCAGATTACAGAGATCCACAAAGAATTTGAAAACAAACCCAATTTTGATAAACTCCCTTATCTACTGGGTGAAAAACCACAGTGTGCCATCACAGCAGCAAGATTTGTGACCTGTTGCCACAAGAAAAGGGCAACCTTAAATTGAAATTAAATTAAGTTGAATTGAATTGAGAGAGAGAGAGAGAGAGAGAGAGAGAGAGAGAGAGAGAGAGAGAGAGAGAAATGTGTAATATTCTAGAATCAGCATAAAGAAAATATGTGCATTTTCCCACCAAACAGCCTTGTTGCGGATAAAAATCAGTATGTGATGATGCAGTGCACACAAAATGTACTTTTTCGCTTAAGGGAGCATATTTCTTACGGTGATTACTGGTCAAAAAATATATATTGGATTTAAAACAAGCAATACTAAAACTTTCAGATGGAGTTTGTGTGTTTATTAAACATCAATAGCTTTCATTATCTTATTTTCTCACTTCCATGAGTTTAAGACAAGGGTTTAGCTATCTTGGAATTAAGAACAATTCCAAGAAGAAATCCAATAACTTTATTTTCAAGAATTTAATTTCTTCTTAACAATTTTCTTATGCAGAAATAGGAAGAAACTTAAAGCTGCAATATGTAACTTTTTGGGCAACCTGACA
Organism: Coregonus clupeaformis; assembly: GCF_020615455.1. NCBI lineage: Eukaryota > Metazoa > Chordata > Actinopteri > Salmoniformes > Salmonidae > Coregonus > Coregonus clupeaformis. The sequence goes on from NW_025533984.1 coordinate 180,474, forward strand.
AAATTCACATAGAAATGTAGTTATAGATCTGTCGTTCTCATTGAACGCAAGTCTAAGAAGCAGTAGATCTGTTCTATGTGTGTAAATTCTATGCTTCCCGTGTTTAAGTTTTGTTTTTGTGTCTTTTACTTTTGGTTTTGTACACCAGCTTCAAACAGCTGAAAATACAATATTTTAGGTTATGGAAAATATATGTATATATAATGATTCCCTCTTTTGTCACATAAACTGAAATTAGGAAAGCTATTAGAATTTTAGCAACCAGGAAATGGCGGAACGATTTCTGCATAGTGCATCTTTAAGAACATTTTCAAGAAATGTATTGAGTTTCTTCTTAAATATAAAGTTAAGGAAAAAATTGCACTTAAGAATATACTTCTTCTTAAGAAGGTTTTGTGAATCCGGGCCCTGGAGTCCAGTCTGTCTGGCTGGTGTCACGCCCTGGCTCTGGGGACTATGTTATGTTGAGCCAGGGTGTGTAAGTCTATGTTTTGTATGTCTAGGTTGGCCTGAGTGACTCCCAATCAGAGGCAACGAGTGTCAGCTGGTTGTCTCTGATTGGGAGCCATATTTAACTATCGGTCTTTTCACTTTGTGTTGTGGTTTCTTGTTCCTTTTGGTTTGTGTATCGAAGGACTTCACGTTTCGTTCATTGTTTTGATCGTGTGATCTAGTTAATAAATATAAATATGTTCACCCGCAACGCTGCGCCTTGGTCCTCCTCCTTAAGCGAACGTGACAGCTGGACCCTTGTGGGTTGGTCCATGGGGTAGGCAGTAGACCAGACCAGTCTGCTGGAGATGCACATAGAAAGCCAAACTAGTCAACTAGAGTAATCTGTTGGATGCTTCTGCTCCTACAAAAACAAAGTCCAGAGTTGGTAGTGCTGTAGCTACTTAGACTGTTGACGGAATGTGTGATTTCTAGAACTGTCACAAAACATAGGAAATAGCAATAATCCTCTGTAATTCAATTTAGATAAAATGTCTCCATGCCAATAGAATTGTGGCAGACACAGTGACAATGAAAGGCAATACTGTACTGTATTCTTTATCTGCCTGAAGTATTCAATCTGAAGGTCGGTTGAAGGTGTGGTTGGTTGTAATGACAGATCTGTCGGAAGCCCGGAACACTCAGAATCCCTCCGTCACAAGCGACCTCTGCTGAGAAGTAGTTGCAAAATAATTGAAATGATTTAGCAGCTAAACTGAGTGGATTTAGCGCAATCCATTTTTAAAAAAACTGACAGGGAATGAATCCAGATGAAATATGAGTGCTTGTCCCATAAACCAAATCCCCTCCGTAATAAACAGCTGTCCTGGGTTATGGATGTGGCTGTTGCTTAACCTGACATTGCAAAGAGGGCTTTGATCAGGATTTCTGCTCTGCCCAGATTGCACTGACTATCCTGATCTCTTTCCAAACCATCTGCCATATTTGCATCACTTTGGCCGGTTTTTCTTTTTTTTTAATTACATGTGTGAGTCCAAACAGAGTATTAGAAAATGGACAAACATTTGGTCCCCTCATGTTCCTTTAGTCACTTTTCAGGGCATAAAGGATGTCCCTCTGGTCACCAGATGAGTAGATTAATTGTCTTAGCCTGTATTATATTCCTGGTATTGTGATGCATACTAATGACTATCTGATTCAGTGTAATGGCTGAAGGTCAAGGTCTTTGTGGCCCCGTGTAGCTCAGTTGGTAGAGCATGGCGCTTGCAACGCAAGGGTTGTGGGTTCGATTCCCGCAGGGGGCCAGTATGCAAATGTATGCACTCACTAACTGTAAGTTGCTCTGGATAAGAGCGTCTGCTAAATGACTAAAATGTCAAAATGTCTTTCTATTGCATTCCAATTTGTCACACTGTCACTAAAGTCTTCAGAACTGCTTTGGAATGGATAGCATTTACATTCTAGAATCGGAAGCATTCTTATACATGCGGTAGAGATTAATCGAACTTGACCAAAACAATGGAAACGCCACACATGCGTCCTCTCGTGGGCGATGGATCCAGAATCTCCTCATTGCTGCCCGTCATAAGTAGCCTACATTAGGGATATTGTTTATATGTTTATATCACACTTAGGTTGGGGTCAAAATCTGAGTATAATGCTGGTATGGATGTCAACCCAATACATGTTCATATCATCGTTACCAATGCTACCATCTTCATTACCAATGCTACCATCTTATATATAGCATTTAGCAGATATTTTTTCTAAACCCGAAAAGGACAACTTATATAGTATAATAATATATTATAATAATAGTATGCAGAGAAAACATCCAAATATATCCAAATTGGATTTTAGTAACCACATTGTGGGCCTGTTCAAACACATAGGCCTACATCATGATGTGCTTGATGAATATCCACTTGGTTAGACCAGCCTTTTTCTATGCCCCACAGTCTGTGTTCCATTGATCTCATTACCTCATGTAATGTAGTTTACAAAAGCTCAATTAGTAAGGCTGGTCTGAATGCTCACTTTAACTTAATACAGGAAGCATAATATAATTCACATAGTGTCTTCAGAAAGTATTCACACCCCTTGACTTTTTCCACATTTTGTTGTGTTACAGTCTGGATTTAAAATGGATAAAATTGAGATTGTGTGTCACTGGCCTACACACAATACCCCATAATGTCCAAGTGGAATTATGTTTTTACAAATGAATAGAAAATGAAAAGCTGAAATGTCTTGAGTCAATAAATATTTAACCCCTTTGTTATGGCAAGCTTAAAAAGTTCAGGAGTAAAAATGTGCTTAACAAGTCACATAATAAGTTGCATGGGCTCACTCTGTGTGCAATAATAGTGTTTAACATGATTTTTGAATGACTACTTCGTCTCTGTCCCCTACACATACAATTATCTGTTAGGTCCCTCAGTCGAGCAGTGAATTTTGAACACAGATTCAACCACAAAGACCAGGGAGGTTTTCCAATGCATTGCAAAGAAGGACATTGAATATCCCTTTGAGCATGCTGGAGTTATTAATTACACTTTGGATGGTGTATCAATACACTCAGTCACTACAAAGATAAAGGCGTCCTTCCTAACTCAGTTGCTAGAAAGGAAGGAAACCGCTCAGGGATTTCACCATGAGGCCAATGGTGACTTTAAAACAGTTACAGAGTTGAATGGCTGTGATAGGAGAAAACTGAGGATGGATCAACAACCTTGTAATTACTCCACAGTAATAACCTAATTGGCAGAGTGAAAAGAAGGAAGCCTGTACAGAATAAAAAATATTCCAAAACATGCATCCTGTTTGCAATAAGGCACTAGTGAAACTGCAAAAAATGTGGCAAAGAAATTAACTTTATGTCCTGAATACAAAGTGTTATGTTTGGGGCAAATCCAACACAATACATCACTGAGTACCACTGAATTAAACTTACCCATGTTCTAAAAAGTTACAGACTACTCTCTACCTAAACACCAGCTATAATAACCTTATAAGGCCAGTCACTGGAACTCCTTTCTCCCAGCACAGGGGTTTTGATGCCAGCAGTCCCGCATAGGGCTACTGTACCTGCCATCACATCATCTGGCTCAGAGGATCTTCCCTCGGAGACGAGGCCATTGCCCAAACTATTTAATAAAATGTCAAATTGCATTCTGTCCCTGTGGTCCATTCAGTTAAGATTGAATTGAGAATATTAGCTACTTAATTTAATTACGTCCCATTAGGTTACTGAACCTGTTCTAGCAAGGTCAAATGTTTCATTATATTTACGTCAATGATATAGTTTGTTACATTCAGCAGGAATGAATAACACATCATGAATAATACTGAATGCCTCTGACTGAAATATTGTGAGAGAAATCTGAATAGGCCTACTTTGATATATCCCTATAAATCCCTGTTGTTGTCTGTGTTGACTATACCCATCATTGAAAATGTTATATAATACCGTTTGCCACAAAACTGCGGCGGAATCTCTTCCTATAAATTTGTGCAGATTTTCTTAATTTTAGGCTCGAAAGAAGCGAGCTGTCCCTTTACATGCCACTGGCCCCTTTATATTCCGCTATGCTTTTTGTATTTTTCTGTATTTTCCCGGCTTTTGTGTTTTGGAGTATCCAGTATCCCTGGTAATATTGTGCTGTCACAATGCATATAATATACAGTTGAAGTCGGAGGTTTACATACAACTTAGCCAAATACATTTAAACTCAGTTTTTCACAATTCCTGACATTTAATCCTTGTAAGAATTCCCTGTCTTAGGTCAGTTAGGATCACCACTTTATTTTAAGAATGTGAAATGTCAGAATAATTGTAGAGAGAATTATTTATTTCAGCTTGTATTTCTTTCATCACATTCCCAGTGGGTCAGAAGTTTACATACACTCAATTAGTATTTGGTAGCATTGCCTTTAAATTGTTTAACTTGGGTCAAACGTTTTGGGTAGACTTCCACAAGCTTCCCACAATAAGCTGGGTGAAATTTGGCCCATTCCTCCTAACTGAGTCAGGTTTGTAGGCCTCCTTGCTCACACACGCTTTTTCAGTTCCCATGTGCAGTTGCAAACCGTAGTCTGGCTTTTTTATGGCGGTATTGGAGCAGTGGCTTCTTCCTTGCTGAGCGGCCTTTCAGGTTATGTCGAAATAGGACTCGTTTTACTGTGGATATAGATACTTTTGTACCTGTTTCCTCCAGCATCTTCACATGGTCCTTTGCTGTTGTTCTGGGATTGATTTGCACTTTTCACACCAAAGTACGTTAATCTCTAGGAGACAGAACGCGTCTCCTTCCTGAGCGGTATGACGGCTGCGTGGTCCCATGGTGTTGATACTTGCGTACTATTGTTTGTACATATGAACGTGGTACCTTCAGGCATTTGGAAATTGCTCCCAAGGATGAACCAGACTTGAGGAGGTCTACAATTTACTTTCTGAGGTCTTGGCTGATTTCTTTAGATTTTCACATGATGTCAAGAAAAGAGGCACTGAGTTTGAAGGTAGGCCTTGAAATACATTCACAGGTACACCTCCAATTGACTCAAATGATGTCAATTATCCTATCAGAAGCTTCTAAAGCCATAACAACATTTTCTGGAATTTTCCAAGCTGTTTAAAGGCACAGTCAACTTAGTGTATGTAAACTTCTGACCCACTGGAATTGTGATACAGTGAATTATAAGTGAAATAATCTGTCTGTAAACAATTGTTGGAAAACTTACTTGTGTCATGCACAAAGTAGATGTCCTAATCGACTTGCCAAAAGTATAGTTTGTTAACAAGAAATGTGTGGAGTGGTTGAAAAACTAGTTTTAATGACTCCAACCTAAGTGTATGTAAACTTCAGACTTCAACTGTATGCATTTGTGCATAGAGATCCTATGAAATTAGTATTCTAATTCCTAAGTCTATGCATTTGTAGGCCAATTTGGAAACTGTAGAATCACTAAATTACCCATAATTCTATCTGCTTCCATTTCATTATGTGATATCATGTAAATTCATCATAATGCTTTTGGTAAAAACCATAGAGATCGTATTAAATTACAAATTCTTAAGTCTATGCTAAAAACATTGGTGACCAAACTATATGAATCTGGAGGGGAAAAGTGTCCCCTCACATATGAACAACTGCATATCTCATGGACCGCTGCCCTGTTTTCCCCAACTCTTAAACTAACATTCAAATCCTTTCAAATAAAGCAAGGTTCATAATGAGTTAGCTGGCTTCTACATACTATAGTGGCCTGGCTCTCTGGGTGGATCCATGACAACACCTAGGGGGGTTCAAGTACTATGATCAGTGATTGAACCAGGTATGTTTCACAGAAACCTTTCAGACAATTTACGAGGAACTTTTCAAATTGCCTGTAATTATACATTTTGTTCAAAAAGTTGAACAAATAAACACATTTCTGAGGGGGGAATTGCATTGAATCAAATTATTAATTTACAATGATTTGCCGCCCATATGGGCAGGGTGCTGCTAGTTACTATTTGCTATAGTGGGATTATGAAAAGTCAATCCAAGCATCCTGGCACTCTCCTGCTAATAGCTTGGTACTGAAATGGCACTGTCAGTAGTCTCTTTACAAAAGGCCATCACTGCTGCCAAAACGATTGATCATGTTCAAAAAGCGCTCGTTATAAAATGTTTATAACATTCTGACATTTATACACCTCACCCATCAAATGTTGAGAACGGGAGATGTTGATGTTTTACAAAAGGACCTGCACTGAATGTTAATTATTGATCCAGAATGAGCACAGGCAACACAGGCAAATGATGACCCAGGATCAACAAAGTTAGTTGACGTTCCTAGGGCTGGTTTCACGGACACAGATTAAGCCTAGTCCTGGACTGAGAATCTACATTGAACATGCCTTTTAGTCAAAGGCTGAATATGTATCTGGGAAACTGGCCCTAAGTGTGCTACACTGATGTACTGTAGCCTACAGTAGTGTTGCAGTTGTAGAGACCACAGAGCAGGACAGGGCTGGTCTGGGCATTAATCAGCAGCAGTCTGTCTGATGGCAGCTAGTTACCAAGGCAGCCGCCGTGCCCAGCCCCAGACTCTCCTCTGGAAAACGCAAGGTTATTTATGCTAGCTCTGAAGGTCCCCCTGCCTTCGACAAACCATGTTTATCTTGTCCAAGTCTCCAGAGCTAGCCCCCAGAGTGGGCATCCTGGCTCGCCTCGGTCTCTCACAGGGATATTAACAAGATGGAAACAAACAGAACCGGCCCTGGGTGGAAAATCCATCTCCTGGCCTGGCATCTGTGGAAGACGGAGGAATTGGCACATGGTGTTTGTGCCACCAGTAGAGTGCCCTGGGGGCACCCCAGAGGACGGATGGATCGACTTGCTTTAACTCAAGGATGAAAGTGTTGTTTAAAGCAAGGACAGCATTAAAGAAGAAGTTCCCTTTATGTGAACCAAATCTGTATTTTGGGTGTAAATGGCATGTTATAGAAGAGTCCAGACACTGTTTTTGTGTGATTTCACTTGGTTTTGAGAAACTTACCCCAACCAACGACACACTTCCTCATGATCATTCTGCAGTGCCAGGGCTTAGATAAAACATGAACAAAAGCTATAAAAAACACCCAAATACGTCCTTTTAGAAACGGCAATGCTCTCATTATAGTGATGTGGGTCTTTAGATGTTGTAAACATGAAACTGTGTCATTATGAACTTTATCTGCAATGTTATATTCCATTTTGCGCGACACGGGCCATACCTTTCCATGTGAGCATGTGCAGGCTACACAGATAAATATCACAGCTGGATAGGGGAAACCCCTCGAGTCGCACAAAATGGAATATAACGTTGTTTTATCTAAGCCCTGGCACTGCAGAACGAGAATGGGGAAGTGTATCACTGGTTGGGGTAAGTAAGGGGGGAAAAACATGTCTTGACTTGTATAACATGCCATTTACATCCCAAATATAGATTTGGTTAAAATAAAGTGAACTTCTTCTTTGAGTTAAGTTTCATTTTGTGAAGTTCAAGGCTTTATTTTCCACCTTACCTGTGAACGTGTGTGTCTCTGTGAACATGCATGTACAGTGGGGGAAAAAAGTATTTAGTCAGCCACCAATTGTGCAAGTTCTCCCACTTAAAAAGATGAGAGAGGCCTGTATTGATATTTTTTTTCTCCAGAAAATCACATTGTAGGATTTTTAATGAATTTATTTGCAAATTATGGTGGAAAATAAGTATTTGGTCACCTACAAACAAGCAAGATTTCTGGCTCTCACAGACCTGTAACTTCTTCTTTAAGAGGCTCCTCTGTCCTCCACTCGTTACCTGTATTAATGGCACCTGTTTGAACTTGTTATCAGTATAAAAGACACCTGTCCACAACCTCAAACAGTCACACTCCAAACTCCACTATGGCCAAGACCAAAGAGCTGTCAAAGGACACCAGAAACAAAATTGTAGACCTGCACCAGGCTGGGAAGACTGAATCTGCAATAGGTAAGCAGCTTGGTTTGAAGAAATCAACTGTGGGAGCAATTATTAGGAAATGGAAGACATACAAGACCACTGATAATCTCCCTCGATCTGGGGCTCCACGCAAGATCTCACCCCGTGGGGTCAAAATGATCACAAGAACGGTGAGCAAAAATCTCAGAACCACACGGGGGGACCTAGTGAATTACCTGCAGAGAGCTGGGACCAAAGTAACAAAGCCTACCATCAGTAACACACTACGCCGCCAGGGACTCAAATCCTGCAGTGCCAGACGTGTCCCCCTGCTTAAGCCAGTACATGTCCAGGCCCGTCTGAAGTTTGCTAGAGTGCATTTGGATGATCCAGAAGAGGATTGGGAGAATGTCATATGGTCAGATGAAACCAAAATAGAACTTTTTGGTAAAAACTCAACTCGTCGTGTTTGGAGGACAAAGAATGCTGAGTTGCATCCAAAGAACACCATACCTACTGTGAAGCATGGGGGTGGAAACATCATGCTTTGGGGCTGTTTTTCTGCAAAGGGACCAGGACGACTGATCCGTGTAAAGGAAAGAATGAATGGGGCCATGTATCGTGAGATTTTGAGTTTTGTTATTCTCAAATACTTATTTTCCACCATAATTTGCAAATCAATTCATAAAAAATCCTACAATGTGATTTTCTGGATTTTTTTTCTCTAATTTTGTCTGTCATAGTTGACGTGTACCTATGATGAAAATTACAGGCCTCTCTCATCTTTTTAAGTGGGAGAACTTGCACAATTGGTGGCTGACTAAATACTTTTTCTCCCCACTGTATGTGTAATTTATGTGCCATGTACATTGTGACAGGTGTGCATTATGGTGAACACAACCACAGGTTCACTGACCCATATGTGTCTCAGTGGAGCTATTCAAACGGCAGCAATAGGATGGATTCAGAGTGTTATTAGTCTCTCTGCCTTCACCAGAACAGCAATAGCCTCCTCGTCTGCATTAGGCATAACTAATCAGACAAACATTGCCTCAAATAGATATCCTTCTGAGTTGCTTTAGTCAGAGCTTTCCTTTCAGTGTAAGAAACTCTGAGTTTGCTAGTAAATGTTTTGACAAGTTTGCAAGCAGGTAGGGGGGACTGCATTTTGTTGATATGTTCGAACCAAGCGGAGTGGCTTGGATCAGTGTTTTGGATCAGCCGTTTGATGTAGATGATAGGGTTTGTAGAGGAAACTTTAGTCTTATGATAAAACATGAACATGGGCAATCACTCCAACAACACTAATGACTGTTGTATCCACCCTATTAGCTATGATTGTGTTTGTTTCTTTCACAAACATACTTGTTGGTTCTCATCAATTATGTATCACCTGTGTGATTCTCTGTTGCCACTGTGAGGGGAGACAGCTATGGAGTTTCTCCCCATCGCCTTGGATACCATTCATGCTGATGTTAATATAGAGCGGTTAGAGATGCAGAGCTGTTTGATCTGTCTCCTGGAATGATGATTAGAGGAACACAGGAGGACTTCTTAAAGCAGCAGGTCAGGAAGAGGGCAGAAGTGTTTGAACTGCTGTTTGGAAGACCATTTTGAGCTGACCAGCTTGAAATGTCCAGACGCCGGCCAACTTTAGTTTATGGTAAAAGTATTCTAGACACATTTTATTCTGATAAAAACACTGTTGGTTGACACTAGTGAGGTTTGAGGTCAAATAAGTACCAGGATATCTCATTGAAGGAGGAAGGTGTAGGCCTGATCTAACAGTAGTACAGTCAGAATTTAAAATGATACGATTAAAATAAAATATATATAGTAAATATAAAAGAGATAACATTTGTGTTCCATTTTGAGGTACAAATCATTCTTCTCAAACCACCCACTTATTTCTATCCTATCTTCCACTGCATCTCCTTGAAAGCGTCTGGTGCTGTGATCATCTGGAGATGGATTCACCTGAAGGTGTTGCAGCAGCCGCCACCCACTCAGCAGCATCCATTTCCTGTTTCTCGCTGGCAGCTTTTTGTGTTTTAATTAAACCTTCATCTGGGTGGCTGAAGAGTGTAAATAAACTGAGTTATGATAGCAGCGCAGCTCGCCACCCCACTATCTGCCTAATTGACTGCACCACGTCTCCACGAACGACACCTCCCCTGGTTTGCTTTGGGAGGAGAGACTGAGCTCTCTGCCTTTCTTATCTCTCTTTCTTTTCCTTTCTCTCGCTTTTTCCTCTCCCTCTCTCCTACTGTAGCTGGAGGCTGCTGGCTTTCTGTAGAACTCTCCATGTTGCTCTTATATGTCTAACAAATTAACACTGCTCTCTGCTGATATTTATATCAAGCTGGAGTGCGAGGAAATTCAACAGCTCAGGTTTACAGTATTATGTACAGGTAATTGCCTAAATAAATTGGGCGTTGGGCCACCACGAGCCTCCAGAACAGCTTCAATGCGCCTTGGCATTGATTCTACAAGTGTCTGGAACTCTATTGGAGGGATGTGACAGCATTCCTCCACGAGAAATTCCATAATTGTGTGTTTTATTGATGGTGTTGGAAAATGCTGTCTCAGGCGCCGCTCCAGAATCTCCCGTAAGTGTTCAACTGGGTTGAGATCTGGTGACTGAGACACACACCCTTTAAACCCCATATGCTCCTTTGAGACCCCTCTTTCAAAGTCACTGAGATCTCTTCTAGCCATGGTACCCAAAATAATGGGTAACTGGGCATTTTTATACATAACCCTAAGTATGATGGGATGTTCATCGCTTAATTAACTCAGGAACCACACCTGTGTGGAAGAACCTGCTTTCAATATACTTTGTATCCCTAATTTACTCAACTGTTTCCTTTATTTTGGCAGTTACATTACCTGCAGTTGTTGGCTCAGGTTTAGTTACTGCCGAGACAACAGATTACCTGCTGTGAAAACCTTTACTCTTCTGGTTACATCAACTTGAATTTCAGCCAAACTGGACTATTTTCAGGTCACTTAGTGGAAGTGAGTTACAAGGACATGCTAAGGAATTGATCGGTGAATTATCACTGTTTCAGTCTCACGACATAAAAACATAAATATAGATGGAGATTTTGAAGGTGGGAGGTTTATGTTGTCATGTCATTTCTGAGAAGATCTTCTTCTTCTGTTCTGTATGTAAAGGGGTAAAGAGGATAATGTCTTACCAATGGGTTCATTGCTAAATCTGTAGTTGTGTGTGATTCTCATGTCAGTGCTTTTCTGTTGCAGCCGGTACCAGCACTACTGCTACTCCAGTGGGGGAATGTGTCACACCTCCTACACCTGTATCAGTGGAACATAAGGCACTTCCCCCTCACTTCACAGAATTGAATTTATGGTGAACATAATCTATCATTCTTTTACCACTTAAATGGGCCATTGGCAATGGTAATAGCTATGACCACTATTCTGTTTTGAAGTCGCCTCGGATATCTTTACAAAGCAACATCCCAACTAGTGTGTTTCATGTCTTTCTCCATTTTGTTTACTGCAAGTTACACCATTGCTTTCTTCTAGGACATCCTTCAAGCCACTGTAACGGTCCCAAGCCCTCAGGTTTTCAGTTCAAAGCTCTACAGTTCAACTGTATCATCAGAACTTGCAGCTGGCAGTAGAGATAACATTTAGGATGCAGGGGAACTGGCACTGTATCCAGGGACTGGGGTGTCTTGACATTTTGGAGCCCAAGCTTTACTGTACTGTTTGTGCTACTGGCAGATCCAGTTCCTCTCTGCTGGTCCAGGACTGCTACTGCTGGTGGTGAACAACATCAGTATATTTTGGATGAAATGTTTTTAAGTAAATATGATGATTACAGTTTGGCCTGTAAACGTATTATGTATTATTATTATTATTAATTATCATTATTGTTATAATGAGCTTCTCTTTTTCTTCATCTAAGAAAAAAGTAAGAGGTTGATTTTGCAATTTTTCACAAACGTGGTTTGATTTTTTTTTTTGACTCGCATGTCCATTGTCTTGATGATGATAAATGTTTTATATATTCAACAGAGGACACACCTCAGCTCTTTACTATGGTCATCTAGGAGCTCCCAATGACAAGTCTATAGTGGATGATACATGGTGAATCAGCAATCACTGTATATACTGTACCTCAGTGGTTCCCAACCAGGGGTACTAGGCCTATCCACAGGGGGTACATGAAAAGACTCATGAGTCCATAGGGTTATTGTTAAAATGCACGAGGGGGTACTTCAGGGGCACTCCTGGCAGTTGGGAACCACTGCTGTTCCTTACTGTTACATTTTGCTACTATTTTCTCCTCCTTTGTTATATAACACATCATTTGAGTCAATTGGAGGTGTACCTGTGGATGTATTTCAAGGCCTACCTTCACACTCAGTGCCTCTTTGCTTGACATCATGGGAAAATCAAAAGAAATCAGCCAAGACCTCAGAAAAAAAATTGTAGACCTCCACAAGTCTGGTTCATCTTTGGGAGCAATTTCCAAATGCCTGAAGGTACCACGTTCATCTGTACAAACAATAGTACGCACGTATAAACACCATGGGACCATGCAGCCGTCATACCGCTCAGGAAGGAGATGTGTTCTGTCTCCTAGAGATGAACGTACATTGGTGAGAAAAGTGCAAATCAATCCCAGAACAATAGCAAAGGATCTTGTGAAGATGCTGGAGGAAACAGGTACAAAAGTATCTATATCCACAGTAAAACAAGTCCTATATTTACATAACCTGAAAGGCCGCTCAGCAAGGAAGAAGCCACTGCTCCAAAACTGCCATAAAAAAGACAGACTACGGTTTGCAACTGCACATGGGGATAAATATCGTGCTTTTTGGAGAAATGTCCTCTGGTCTGATGAAACAAAAATAGAACTGTTTGACCATAATGACCATTGTTATGTTTGGAGGAAAAAGGGGGTTGCTTGCAAGCCGAAGAACACCATCCCAACCGTGAAGCACGGGGTGGCAGCATCATGCTGTGGGGGTGCTTTGCTGCAGGAGGAACTGGTGCACTTCACAAAATAGATGGCATCATGAGGAAGGAAAATTATGTGGATATATTGAAGCAACAGCTCAAGACATCAGTCAGGAAGTTAAAGCTTGGTCCCAAATGGGTCTTCCAAATGGACAATGACCCCAAGCATACTTCCAAAGTTGTGGCAAAATGGCTTAAGGACAACAAAGTCAAGGTATTGGAGTGGCCATCACAAAGCCCAGACCTTAATCCTATAGAAAATTTGTGGGCAGAACTGAAAAAGCGTGTGCGAGCAAGGAGGCTTACAAACCTGACTCAGTTACACCAGCTCTGTTAGGAGGAATGGGCCAAAATTCACCCAACTTATTGTGTGAAGCTTGTGGAAGGCTACGCAAAACATTTGACCCAAGTGAAACAATTTAAAGGCAACGCTACCAAATACTAATTGAGTGTATGTAAACTTCTGACCCACTGGGAATGTGATGAAAGAAATAAAAGCTGAAATAAATCATTCTCTCTACTATTATTCTGACATTTCACATTCTTAAAATATAGTGGTGATCCTAACTGATCTAAGAACAGGGAATTTTTACAAGGATTAAATGTCAGGAATTGTGAATTATTGAGTTTAAATGTATTTGGCTAAGGTGTATATAAACTTCTGACTTCAACTGTATATGCCCAGTCTTATGACTAAGTCACACAAGACAAGTTTGTATCAGTAGTAAAAAAACAGCATATCACAATGGACAATTATTTAAGTAAAGAACAGCATAGTATGTCCAATTAAACAGCATAGTATGTAATTAATTAATTTCCTCCACACATTACAGTACTGTATCCAAAGAGAGTTACACCTCCCCCTGCTGTCCATACTATAGTGGTGTCTTACTGTAGTTTTTTTGCCTGTTATTTTGTAAAACATTATGGATGCTATGCTGTCCCTGATATGATCTTACCCTCGATTCAGTCATCATATAGCCTAGCCCTAGAGTGTGATTGAAGCTGTAAGATGTTTCATGATATATTTATTATGAGCTATTATTACATATACAGTACAGGTTTTATGTGGCAAAGTGGCAGCTATATGCCAGGAGGACGCTACCTGCCCGAATGCATAGTGCCAACTGTAAAGTTTGGTGGAGGAGGAATAATGGTCTGGGGCTGTTTTTCATGGTTCGGGCTAGGCCCCTTAGTTCCAGTGAAGGGAAATCTTAACGCTACAGCATACAATGACATTCTAGACAATTCTGTGCTTCCAACTTTATGGCACAATTTTGGGGAAGGCCCTTTCCTGTTTCAGCATGCCAATGCCCCTGTGCACAAAGCGAGGTCCATACAGAAATACAGTGAGGGAAAAAAGTATTTGATCCCCTGCTGATTTTGTACGTTTGCCCACTGACAAAGAAATGATCAGTCTATAATTGTAATGGTAGGTTTATTTGAACAGTGAGAGACAGAATAACAACACCAAATCCAGAAAAACGCATGTCAAAAATTTGATACATTGATTTGCATTTTAATGAGGGAAATAAGTATTTGACCCCCTCTTAATCAGAAAGATTTCTGGCTCCCAGGTGTCTTTTATACAGGTAACGAGCTGAGATTAGGAGCACACTCTTAAAGGGAGTGCTCCTAATCTCAGTTTGTTACCTGTATAAAAGACACCTGTCCACAGAAGCAATCAATCAATCAGATTCCAAACTCTCCACCATGGCCAAGACCAAAGAGCTCTCCAAGGATGTCAGGAACAAGATTGTAGACCTACACAAGGCTGGAATGGGCTACAAGACCATCGCCAAGCAGCTTGGTGAGAAGGTGACAACAGTTGGTGCGATTATTCGCAAATGGAAGAAACACAAAATAACTGTCAATCTTCCTCGGCCTGGGGCTCCATGCAAGATCTCACCTCGTGGAGTTGCAATGATCATGAGAACGGTGAGGAATCAGCCCAGAACTACACGGGAGGATCTTGTCAATGATCTCAAGGCAGCTGGGACCATAGTCCCCAAGAAAACAATTGGTAACACACTACGCCGTGAAGGACTGAAATCCTGCAGCGCCCGCAAGGTCCCCCTGCTCAAGAAAGCACATATACAGGCCCGTCTGAAGTTTGCCAATGAACATCTGAATGATTCAGAGGAGAACTGGGTGAAAGTGTTGTGGTGATGAGACCAAAATGGAGCTCTTTGGCATCAACTCAACTCCCCGTGTTTGGAGGAGGAGGAATGCTGCCTATGACCCCAAGAACACCATCCCCACCGTCAAACATGGAGGTGGAAACATTATGCTTTGGGGGTGTTTTTCTGCTAAGGGGACAGGACAACTTCACCGCATCAAAGGGACGATGGACAGGGCCATGTACCGTCAAATCTTGGGTGAGAACCTCCTTCCCTCAGCCAGGGCATTGAAAATGGGTCGTGGATGGGTATTCCAGCATGACAATGACCCAAAACACACGGCCATGGCAACAAAGGAGTGGCTCAAGAAGAATCACATTAAGGTCCTGGAGTGGCCTAGCCAATCTCCAGACTTTAATCCCATAGAAAATCTGTGGAGGGAGCTGAAGGTTTGAGTTGCCAAACGTCAGCCTCGAAACCTTAATGACTTGGAGAAGATCTGCAAAGAGGAGTGGGAAAAAATCCCTCCTGAGATGTGTGCAAACCTGGTGGCCAACTACAAGAAATGTCTGACCTCTGTGATTGCCAACAAGGGTTTTGCCACCAAGTACTAAGTCATGTTTTGCAGAGGGGTCAAATACTTATTTCCCTCATTAAAATGCAAATCAATTCATAACATTTTTTACATGCGTTTTTCTGGATTTTTGTTGTTGTTATTCTGTCTCTCACTGTTCAAATAAACCTACCATTAAAATTATAGACTGATCATGTCTTTGTCAGTGGGCAAACGTACAAAATCAGCAGGGGATCAAATACTTTTTTCCCTCATTGTAGTTTGTTGAGATCAATGTGGTAGAACTTGACTGGCCTGCACAGAGCCCTGACCTCAACCCCATCAAACACCTTTATGATGAATTGGAACGCCAACTACTAGCCAGGCCTAATCGCCCAACATCAGTGCCCGACCTCACTAATGCTCTTGTGGCTGAATGAACGCAAGTCCCCGCAGCAATTGTCCATCTAGTGGAAAGCCTTCCCAGAAGAGTGTAGGCTGTTATAGCAGCAAAGTGGGGACCAACTGCATATTAATTCCCATTATTTTGGAATGAGATGTTCGACGAGCAAGTGTCCACATACTTTTGGTCATGTAGTGTATCTACCTCAATTACCTCGTATCCATGCACATCGACTCGGTACTGGTACCCCGTGTGTATAGCCAAGTTATTGTTACTCATTGTGTATTTATTATTACTTTTATTATTACGTGTTTTACTTTTCTATTATTTCTCTCTGCATTGTTGGGAAGGGCCCGTAAGTAAGCATTTCACTGATAGTCTACACCTGTTGTTTACGAATCATGTGACAAATACATTTGGATTTGAACACTGCTGTAACTGTGATGTGCAGTTGTAACCGTGATGTGCAGTTGT
The DNA here is from genome assembly GCF_020615455.1 of Coregonus clupeaformis. Taxonomy (NCBI): domain Eukaryota; kingdom Metazoa; phylum Chordata; class Actinopteri; order Salmoniformes; family Salmonidae; genus Coregonus; species Coregonus clupeaformis. The sequence goes on from NW_025533984.1 coordinate 196,921, forward strand.
AAGTGTGATGTGTGATTTTTCCCTTGCAGTCTGTTTGACATGGGTGGATCATACTACTGCTACTCCTCTGAAATCACCTGCAATTGAAGCAAATAAAGTCTTTAATTTGTATTGTTGCATTCAACCACTGGCGTACCACACATCCCCGCAATGAGGGTAGCCCACGAGCTCTGGAGGGGGCCCGCGAGCTCAACAACCCCCCCCCCCCCAAATTACAGGAAATTATCTTTTAAACTGCAACATGTTTTCTCAGCCTCCTGGCAACATGTGTAGAATAGCATGAATTTAGCTTTAAAGTAACTGTCCAGTGAAAATCTCAGTTTTAAAAGTTTATATTCTGTTAATACCCCTAAATAATGTTGTTTACTCATCCTATACTTGCATTTGTGGCCAAAGCATCATTTTTATTAATTTTTTTAACACTAAAACACCACCTTAAACAGCTTGCTATTTCCTCATAGAAAATGGTGTTGGCTCATTGGCTGAGTTGGCCAATCAGTGGTCTACTCGCATGAATAATATATTGTTCAAATCATTCAAACACAGAAAAGCTGCTTTTTAACATACTTTTTTTCATGTAGTTTTGTTACCTTCAGTATTTTAAAAAATGCTCTCAGAGATCCATTGTTTCTCAGTTTTATATTGACAGTATAGTACTGTATCCAAAGAAAGTTACACCTCCCCCTGCTGTCCATACTATAGTTGTGTCTTACTGTAGTTTTTTTGCCTGTTATTTTATAAAACATGATGGATGCTATGCTGTCCCTGATATGATCTTACCCTCGATTCAGTCATAATATAGCCTAGCCCTAGAGTGTGATTGAAGCTGTAAGATGTTTCATTATATATTTATTATGAGCTATTATTAGATATACAGTACAGGTTTTATGTGGCACAGTCGTAGCTTTAAAAATATGACGGTCTTTCAAAGGGGAACTCTTGGACAGCCTCTTTAATGTGCCCACTGGATTCTTCTTGAACCTTTGTCTTAGAGGTTGAAAGTGGAGCAGGTTTTAAATATTGATACATAGAAAATATAACCATTAGGGTCTTCTAGCACTGAGTGGCTCTCCCATGGGTTTACTCATAGACAGAGCACAGCTTGGACTGGCTTTGAACCTGAGGCAGGCTGCTGTGTGCATAGGACTACTGATGGAGATTTAAAGTGACTGTGTGGAGCGCCCATGGTGACACAACATGAGCACCTTTAAAGGCAAACAGCCTCCGCTCAAAACTTTTATTCATTCTGATGTGCATGCTGGGAACAATTTATTGTCTGTTTGACATGGGTGGGGAAAGCCATCTATGAGGCTTAGCTGAAGTCATCATGGACCATCATGGCTCTCATTAAACCAGGTCATTAAACACATGCATACTTACAAATTATGTCTAAATCAAGTGTCAACTCCCTCCATCCATATATGCTAGTGAGCAAATAAAATGGGCTATGGGAATACTAGATCCAGTCCACAAAACATGACTGGATGAGTCTTGTGTTTCAGAGGTCAAGTGGACAGAGATGCACCGTCTGGCTGACCGGGTTCTGCAGGAGCTGGTGAAGATTGGGATCCTGCGTGGGAGTGTGGAGGACATGCTAAAGGTCCACATGGGCTCTGTCTTCATGTCCCACGGCCTGGGACACGTGCACGACATGGGCAGCTACCCAGATGTCAGTGTTTCCTGAACCATGTTAGACACTTAATTAGAGTCTCAATTAAAGGCACACTCTGTCATTTCTCTGTACTTTGTGGCATCCAGGCAGAGTACAAGCAACTTATTGATATGTTAATTATATTTCTAAGTTATAGCAGTAGTTCTAATGGTGTATCTCTGTTGTTGGTCAGGATGTGGAGAGGGGTCCTTGTCAGGAGAATAACCTATGCATTTACACTGGCTAGGAAGTACATGCTGTACGGAGTGCAGTACTGATCTGTATCTTCTGATACGGATTTAGCAGTGGAAAGTACAACTTTACTGCCTATACTTATCTACCTAGTACACATTAACATGGGTTATTGCATTATATTTACACTGTAATAAGATCTCTGAAATGGGTTACATTAATCTGTGCAGTTGAGAAAAATTCACCCCACTGCCCCCCTAATCCAACTGGGGCATGTCAGTCATAGCCAATACTGTTAGGGCTGGGATTACTTTTCAATTGATGACAGTCAGGCTGTGTTTACACAGGCAGCCCAATTCAGATCTTTTTGCCACTAACAGGTATTTTTGACCAATCAGATCAGATATTTTGGCAAAAGATCAGAATTGAGCTGCCTGTGTAAATGCAGCCTCAGTCACCACACGGTGTCTGCAAATGCTTTCTTGAACCTTGAACTAAGTGTTGAAATAATTGCTGCTTCTGATAAAAGAAAGGCCATAATAAGTTACATAACTTGTGTGGGATGGGCACTAGAACAGACTTCTGTAGAAGTTCTGTGAGACAAAAGATCAAGAATATTCACTGAAGAGTGACAATGAAATTGAGAATGAAATAACACCTCAAAAGTTGGTTCATAATAAAAACGAAAAGCTGAACAGCATATAAATCCAACACAAACATTTAAATATTTACTTATAAAAAAGTGGATTTGAAACTGAAACAACACCCTGGGGTTTTTCTGAACGATAACTATAAAGACCTTGCAATGCAATACAACCCTAACATGTATTTCAAGTTAGTGGATCAGATAAATGGCCATACTATTTCAAGCATCATTGAAGTTCGTCGCTTGATATCACATAACGCCGACATACATTTTGAAACAATGTTCAGCACTCACTCACTCCAGCCAATATCAGCTGATCGGCTTCACAAGGGAAGCCACGTGTCACATGACACTTCCAGTCTTGAGCAACATGGCTGCACGACAGGAGTGAGTACATTATTTTCTGTATTATTTCTGTGATTTCTCTTTGTGTTAAGCGTAATTGGGAACTGATTCTAAATAAATAAAAATGTATAATGCATGAATTGTTAGCTCGCTAGCTATCTGCATATGCCTGATCAACTAAGCTAACTCTCGTTCTCGGTGCTAGCTGTCAAGCGTAAGAAAAGAGCGGCGTACTTTTTGCAGGTTGGCAGTCAGGAATCAATGAGCAACGTTGCCAGTTAATTAACTAACTAACTAACTACCTATGCCAGTCTAACTTGACATTTATTCGCAGGATAGGGAAAAAATAGGTGGTTACAGCTCCAGTTTGTGGATAATATTAGCAAGTCTCTCTACAGACGGGTTGCTTCCTGAATAATATTAGTGCTGGGAATTGCCAGGGACCTCACGATACGATATTATCACGATACTTAGTTAGGTGCCGATACGATATGTACTGCGATTCTATATGTATCACGATTTATCACAATTCGATGTCTGCGGCAGAGGGACAGGAGAGAGCCATAATTATAAAAACTCGTTTTGATCAGTCAACCACTGAAAACATGTTGGCTCACCATTTAAAAGTAAGATTGAGGCCAAACTGTAGGACGTTTTTGCGCAGGTACAGCCAACTAGCACTAGCCAACATGAACTACCTAGCAAAAAAAAGGGAGAGAGAATCGATATAACATTGTCAAAAATACGCTACTGCAGTGGTCACCAACCTTTTGAGTCAAGATCACTTTTGCAGTCCAAAAACAAGCCGAGATCTACCGCTCAGATTTGTTTAAAAACATGACTTAAAAAATGTAAGACCATGCAACATTAATAAAAACAGTTTTGTAGGAATGAAGTTTGTGCAGTAGGCATAATACTTTATCACAGCATATTGGCTATATGTGCGTGGCCTGCCAATATTGTTATTCTAAGACCATATTATATTTAAAAACTCGAGCTTTGATAACGAAATAGATCAGTTGTACCACTTGCGAGGCACAGCTGAGCATACATTGAAGTAATTCGCTTTTTTATTTTACTGGACTGAGTATCTGCATCTGATGGTCAGTCTCAGCGGAGGGAGGGAGAGAGCAGCAGAGGGTCCGCCTCTCACTGTCCCTGCTCTCTCCTTTACTCCGGTGAGACTGGACAGAGAGAGGAAGCCGTCCTACCACTGATGGCGAAACTCGAGTCGCACCGCATTATTTTTGCCTCATGCACAAATTCATGTTGCTTTGACTAGAGAAAGTGAAATATTCCTTGATATTAAAATAGATATGACAAGCTGCTAATAATAAAAACGCAGGCCTATCGATACACTTGGCTACTAATTAATTGCAGCTGTGGCGCGAGAGGAAGTAGGGAGAATCACGTTTTGTAAAAGTGTTGACTGTGCTGAATAAAAACTTTAAAACAAACTCACTCATAAAAACAGCACGGCTTTGCTGTATTCTTTGACAGTTTCTCTGGTCATGGTTTTAAAAGTTATGAAATCTCACGTAGGCTAGTATCAAACTTTGCTGTGGGGTCATGGAAGCTGTACTAGGCACTGTGATTTGAGCTATCTAATTGGCCAGCGCAGTAGGCACACTTGATTTAACTACAGCTCTTCTGGTCAGCCGGGTAGATGGAGTTTGACCCTTCAGACAAATTAAATGTTCAAAACACATTGCCTACCTGGCACGCAGGGCTTCTGAATCAAGTGCACCTTCTGCCAAAAGCGCAAAGTCTAATAAAAAAATAAAAAAAAGGAGCGCAAGCCTTTATCGTTGGCTTTTCTACATAAATGTTTGGTGATCAACTAAGAATGCCTAGAATATCGACCGGTTGGTGGCCACTGCTCTACTGTATCGATTTCCCCCATCCCTACAATATGTCAATGCTCCAATTGTTATTAATTGATATGGAGGTGATATGATGCATTATACTCAATCCTCCTATCACAGACCCATGGGCGGCGCACAATTGGTCCAGCGTCGTCCAAGGTATGGGAGGGTTTGGCCGGCAGGGATGTGGGTTCGTTTCCCACGGGGGGCCAGTATAAAAATAATAAAAAATAATAAAAACATGTATGCATTCACTAACTGTAAGTCGCTCTGGATAAAAGCGTCTGCTAAATGACTAAAATGTAATAGTTCATGTTTCTTGTTTAAATGTACTGCATCTCTGAAACAGGAAGCCCACATTGAAACCAACTCACATGATCACAGAAGTGTTTAGACAACTTATTGTTGAGTTGACTAAATCTGAGGCAGGTTGGTGATCAACAACTCTACATTTAGTGATCTTTGATCATGTAAATCAGTCTGTGTTGTTACTAAATCACACTAGGAAGGGAGCACTCTCCAGAGATCAAGTGTTATCTTTACCACACACTGGGGATTATTAAACCAGATCCATTTAGGGCAATAATGTTCTACAGTTCCATCCATCTGAGTTTGTGCACAATCATCTTTTTTGTTGAGTGTAAAACTCTTGAGTCCTAAAAATGGTCAACGTCTATATCCTCACCACTTCTGCTAAAGTTTCACTAAAAATGTCACTTTCATAACTGTGTGCAGTATAATGATGAACAACTATTTTTATTTTTTAAATTGTATATTTACTAAAGGGTTTGTCAGTATTTTATAGATTATTGTTTTAGAATGTTTCGGTTCGGCTGATTCTGTCTAAGGCAGGCAATTGGGTTAGGTAACTGAAAATAGCAAACTACTAGACAGTAATGTACAACATATTAACCCATTTCCCAATGCTGTCTTTCTGTAGACCTGTGTATTGGCTGGGCAAAGACACCCTGAGAGTGTCAGCAGCCCTTTTTGCTGAGAACCGGCGGCGGCTGTGCCAGGGCCTGAAGGCCAAGGATGGGGTGCCCCCCAAGTCTGTGGTCGTGCTGCAGGGAGGGGAGCAGAAGCAGAGATACTGCACCGATACAGACATGCTCTTCAGACAGGTACATGTTTAATAACAGTCAATTACAGATATGCCTTTTATCCCAAAGCAACGTATAGTGCATACATTTTCATATTGATGACCCCAACGGGAATTGAATCCACAATTCTGCCGTTGCTCTACCAACTGAGCCACATAGGATCACACATTGATGAGATGGATGAAATGTGACTGAGGACCCTGGCTGACTCTTGACTCATGTGGTTCTGTTCTGTAGGAGTCCTTCTTCCATTGGGCTTTTGGAGTGACTGAAGCCGACTGCTACGGAGCCATCGATGTGGACACTGGAAAATCCATCCTCTTTGTGCCCAAGCTGCCTGAGAGCTATGCAACCTGGATGGGAGAGTGAGTCAGTGATTGTAACTCAAACTATATGTGAATATGATCAGCCTCAGGAGACAGCCCACCACTTTCAGCATCATGGACTCAAAGACACTAAGAATACTCCTTAGGCCTGCTCATTAAAACAAATTGTGTCATTGTCTGTTGACAGGATCCATCCGCGGGAATACTTCAAGGAGAAATATGCCGTCGATGAGGTGCAATACACCTGTGATGTAAGTTAGTGTGTCACGTTTGCATGCACGTACTGTACACCTTACCCATCTTTGTAGTGTTGTAGCTTAGCTTGTGACCTTGTAGCTTCACTCGTTTCCCTCTATTTGATAGTGTCAGTTCTCTCTGATCCCTCAACAATGCTGCCTTTCTTTCTGAACTCTTACAGATTGCTGATGTCTTCTCCAAGATGAAGCTTAGAGCCCTTCTCACTTTGGTTTGCTCTTAATATATTCTGTTGATGCTATGATAGTGGTTTACAGTAGCAGTTCATTAGATAAAGTATCATTTTAAGAGAGACGTGAAAGTGGGCCTGATAAGTATTTAATGTTTCTTCCAGCGTGGACAGAACACAGATAGTGGAAGTACCTGCCGCGAAGCCTCCTTTGAAGGAATCAGTCAGTACGTTTAATTGGCATCAATTGATATCCATTTGAATCAAACTTGTATTTCTAATTTATTTGGTTGAATGTTTTACCTTGATCAAATGATCTTGTGTCTTATATTTCAGATTCCAAGTGAACAACACTCTTCTGCATCCAGTCATTGTGGAATGGTAAGTACTGTATGATACTATATCCAGCTCGTAACCATTGGTTGCTGCTTCTTTTCTGTTATTTATGTGGAACTATTTTTGTAAAATCTTATTAGTCTACTGTGGCTGTTTCACACTGAGTCATCTGAGGTGGTGACTGGATCTCTAATATGAAGAGAATCATTAAGACATAAATGGTGGTAGAAACCATGACCAAGAATAGAATCAGAAAAACACCTCACTAACAAGATGGCAAGATGCTGATTTCCCTGAAAGATAAAGAGGGCAGTGTAAGGCTCCTCCAGCAGTGAGGAATGGATGAGTAATACAGGTATTATTTCTGCATTCATTATGAGCTACCAAATATAAAGCACCCACATGCATACACACACAAACACAGAGCTTTGGCTTTCATCATCATTCTTTTGCCTCTGGTTGGGTGCTATAAGCCAGGCTTAGTATGTGTTTGTGCATGATAGAATTAAGCAGTAAGGCCCAAGGGGGTGTGGTATATGACCAATATACCACGGCTAAGGGCTGTTCTTATGCACGATGCAATGCGGAGTGCCTGGATACAGCCCTTAGCCGTGGTATATTGGCCATATACCACAAACCCTGAGGTGCCTTATTGCTATTATAAGCTGGTTACCAACGTAATTGAACAGTAAAAAGTCATGTTTTGTCATACCCGTGGTATATGGTCTGACATACCATGGCTTTCAGCCAATCAGCATTTCAGGGCTCGAACCACCCGGTTTATAATATAGAAATATACACCTGGCATATTGATCTAGGAGGCTCTTGACTCCTTGTTCCTTCTCTTCCTGCAGCCGGCTGACTAAGACTGACATGGAGCTGGAGGTCCTGCGATACACTAACCGGATTTCCAGTGAAGCCCATAAAGAGGTAAAATCCTGCAGAACAGACAGACAGACAGACAGACAGGCATACCTGCCACAGGGGGAGAAGGAGCTCAAGATTCTGGCTCATCTGTGCATTTTGGATTTTAGGGGACCAAAAGTATTGGGACAAATTCACTTATGTGTATTAAAGTAGTCCAAAGTTTAGTATTTGGTCCCATATTCCTAGCACGCAATGATTACATCAAGCTTGTGACTACAAACTTGTTGGATGCATTTGCTGTTTGTGTTGGTTGTGTTTCAGATTATTTGGTGCCCAATATAAATGAATGTTAAATAATGTATTGTGTCATTTTAGAGTTACTTTTATTGTAAATAAGAATATAATATGTTTCTAAACACTTCTACATTCATGTGGATGCTACCATGACTACGGATAGTCCTGAATTAATCGTGAATAAAGATGAGTGAGAAAGTTGGATGCACAAATATCATACCCCCCTACTCATTCCAGGGTTTTTCGTATTTTTACTATTTTCTACATTGTAGAATTATTATTTTATTTATTTATTTATTTATTTATTTAACCTTTATTTAACTAGGCAAGTCAGTTAAGAACAAATTCTTATTTACAATGAAGGCCTACACCGGCCAAACCCGGACGACGCTGGGCCAATTGTGTGCCGCCCTATGGGACTCCCAATCACGGCCGGTTGTGATACAGCCTGGAATCGAACCGGGGGTCTGTAGTGACGCCTCAAGCACTGAGATGCAGTGCTGTAGACCGCTGCGCCACTCAAATAAATGCTTCATAGAGTTCAAGTAACAGACACATCTAAACATCAACTGTTCAGAGGATAATAATAGTGAATACATCAAAACTATGAAATAACACATATGGAATCATGTAGTAACCAAAAAAGTGTTAAATAAATACAAATATATTTTATATTTGAGATTCTTCAAAGTAGCCACCCTTTGCCTTGATGACTGCTTTGCACACTCTTGGCATTCTCTCAACCAGCCTCATGAGGATGCATTGGAATGCATTTCAATTAATAGGTGTGCCTTGTTAAATGATAATTTGTGGAATTTCTTTCCTTCTTAACGCGTTTGAGCCAATCAGTTGTGTTGTGACAAGGTAGGGGTTTGATACAGAAGATAGCCCTATTTGGTAAAATACCAAGTCCATATTATGGCTAGAACTGCTCAAATAAGAAAAGAGAAACAACAGTCCATCATTACTTTAAGACATGAAGGTCAGTCAATCCGGAAAATGTCAAGAATTTTGAACGTTTCTTCAAGTGCAGTCGCAAAAACCATCAAGCGCTATCATGAAACTGGCTCTCATGAGGACCGCCACAGGAAAGGAAGACCCAGAGTTACCTCTGCTGTAGAGTATAAGTTCACTAGAGTTCAAGTAACAGACATATCTCAACATCAACTGTTCAGAGGAGACTGCGTGAATCAGACCTTCATGGTCAAATTGCTGCAAAGAAACCACTGCTAAAGGACACCAATAATAATAAGAGACTTGCTAGGGCCAAGAAACACGAGCAATGGACATTAGACCGGTGGAAATCTGTCCTTTGGTCTGATGAGTCCAAATTTGAGATTTTTGGTTCCAACCGCCGTGTCTTTGTGAGACGCAGAGTAGGTGAATGGATGATCTCTGCATGTGTGGTTCCCACCGTGAAGCATGGAGGAGGAGGTGTGATGGTGTGGAGGTGCTTTGCTGGTGACACTGCCTGTGATTTAGTTAGAATTCAAGGCACACTTAACCAGCATGGCTACCACAGCATTCTGCAGCGATACGCCATCCCATCTGGTTTGGGCTTAGTGGGACTATCATTTGTTTTTCAACAGGACAATGACACAAAACACACCTCCAGGCTGTGTAAGGGCTATTTGACCAAGAAGGAGAGTGATGGAGTACTGCATTAGATGACCTGGGCTCCACAATCACCCGACCTCAACCCAATTGAGATGGTTTGGGATGAGTTGGACCGCAGAGTGAAGGAAAAGCAGCCAACAAGTGCTCAGCATATGTGGGAACTCCTTCAAGACTGTTGGAAAAGCATTCCTCATGAAGCTGGTTGAAAGAATGCCAAGAGTGTGCAAAGCAGTCATCATGGCAAAGGGTGGCTACTTTGAAGAATCTAAAATCTAAAATATATTTTGATTTGGTGAACCCTTTTTTTGGGTTACTACATGATTCCATATGTGTTATTTCATAGTGTTGATGTCTTCACTATTATTCTGCAATGTAGAAAATACAAAAAATAAAGAAAAACCCTTGAATGAGTAGGTGTGTCCAAACTTTGACTGGTACTGTATACAGTATATATAATACTTTTGGTTCCCTAAAATGGGGGGACTATGTACAAAAAGTGCTGTAATTTCTAAACGGTTCACCCGATGTGGATGAAAGTACCCTCAAATTAAAGCTGAGAGTCTGCACTTTAACCTCATAGTCATTGTATCATTTAAAATCCAAAGTGCTGGAGTACAGAGCCAAAACAACCAAAAATGTGTAACTGTCCCAATACTTTTGGAGCTCACCATGTTGTTATATCAAGATTCATATATGAATATAATCAAAGCTAAAATAATACATCTCAGAGGCATCAATGCCCACTTGCAGCCTTGTATATCACAGGTACAGCCAACCTGAAGTGCTTTTTTCATTTCTCTTCAGATCATGAAGAATGTGAGACCTGGACAGAAAGAGTATGAAATGGAGAGGTGAGTGGAGCTTTTTATCATGAAGGGTATGCCTGCAATATTGAACTGTTTGTACCGTATAAAAGTATATTGTATGACGAAAAGGCTATGTAGTGTACTATGTCCTGTCTGACCATAAAGGTGATGGTAGAACAGTATGTTCCTTATCTATGCCAAGGTGTGTTCCTCTGGATAAACTACATTCACAGCACTACAGATCTGATCACTACTGAAGTCAAGTATTTGGACAAATTCACTTATAGTGTAGTCAAAAGGGTAGTATTTGGTCCCATATTCCTTGCACGCAATGACATCATGCTTGTGACTATAAACGTGTTGGATTCATTTTCGGTTTGTCTTGTGCCATTTACTTTTATTGTAAGTAAGAATAGAAGATGTTTCTGAACACTTCTACCTTAATGTGGATGTTACCATGATAATGGACCATCAGGCAAAAATCCTATCCTCCCCTGTTATTAGTAATGGTGAGAGGTTAGCATGTTTTGTTGTAGCCTCTGAACGGCATCTCACTCATCATTATTCATGATTTTTCTTAATCATGGCATTATCATGATTTATTTAGAATGGTTCAGAAATATCTTATCCACTGACTTAGAAAGAAAATGATTAGTCATCATTCATCATTCAGTTACTATTGGCCAAAACATAATCCAAAACAAGTTTGTAGAGTCACAAGTTTGATGTAATCATTGCATGCAAGGAATAAGGGACCAAATACTAAACTTTTGACTACTTTGATACACTATAAGTGCATTTGTCCAAATACTTAACGACTTCTTCACATGGGGGGACAATACATGAAGTGCTTTTATTTCTAAATGGTAAAACAGATACAGTATGTATGAAAATCCCCTCAAATAAAAGGTGACATTCTGTACTGTCACCTCATGTGAAACATTTGATTTCAAATCTAAAATGCTGGAGGATAGAGACAAATGAAAAAATGACTTCACTGTCCAAATACATATGGAGGGGAGTGTATTTACGATGTAGCAACAGCCACCCACTGCGCTGAATCAATGTCCTGTTTCTAGCTGGCAGCTTTTTGTGTTTTTAATTAAACCTTCATCTGGGTGACTGAAGAGTGTAAATAATCTGAGCTACTATAGCAGCGCCCCTCGCCAGCCCACTATCTGACTAATTGACTGCAGCAAGAACGTGCAGCAGAGAATATGTAATCACTGACTCAAGTCTCCAGTGAATAGACAAATAAACTAGTGAAGATGAGTCCAAATGCTTTTATTATACTATCCTCCTGTTAAGTATCAGGCGATGGAGATCTTCAAGGTGGGGTCGCTTTGGATAAAAGCGTCTGCTAAATGGCATATTATTATTATTATTATATTATTATAGGTTTAAGTGACTCCCCTCTTGTATTCTAGGCTAATGAATATGAAAAATGAGGTTAACCCCCTCATATATTGTCATTGTTAGAGCTGGGGAGCTTCTTGTGTATGGTCGCTCATGTCAACGCTTTACTGTTGCAGCCTGTTCCAGCACTACTGCTACTCTCATGGGGGAATGCGTCACACCTCCTACACCTGTATCTGTGGAACGTAAGGCACTTCCCTTTGCTACACCGAATGGGGTTAATGGAGAACATAGAGCATCTGAAATGCATGACAGCTGAGGTCAATTTGGATATACAGAAATGAGGTGCTATTTTTCTATCTGACTTGTATGTTCAGTGCCTCTATAATGACCTACTTGTATGCTTAAATCTTCAACAGTGGAAACAATGGCTCAGTTCTGCACTATGGCCATGCAGGAGCTCCTAATGACAAGACCATCGATGACGGAGACATGTGGTAAGTCGGCCATCATTTCACATGATGTGACGTTATTCCACTCCTCAATTGTCCTTTTTGGGTTGTTTGCTTGGTTTTGTTAGATGATGTGTTCATTTCGTCTTGGATTTGTATATCAAAAACACTTGCAGTGATCTGTTGTTTTGTTTAATGGAATACTGTACAACTCAGAGAGCTACACCTCCCCAGCTGTCATTAATATAGTAGGGTGTTGTCTTGTACTCACTGTTAGCTGGATCCACTGAGTGGCTCTCCCATGGGTTTACTCATAGACAGAGCACAGCTTGGACTGGCTTTGAACCTGAGGCAGGCTGCTGTGTGTATAGGACTACTGATGGAGATTTAAAGTGGCTGTGTGGAGCGCCCATGGTGACACAACATGAGCACCTTTGAAAGGCAAAACTTGTATTCATTCTGATGTACATGCTGTGAACAATTTCTCTGATTTATGTTTGGAAATGATGCTGGAATGGCTGTAGAGCCCTCTGGGTGAGCAATAACACTGATGTAACTGTGACATGTGGTTTTTTCTTGCAGTCTGTTTGACATGGGTGGAGAATACTACTGCTACTCCTCTGACATCACCTGCTCTTTCCCAGCCAATGGAAAGTTCACTCCAGACCAGAAGGCCATCTATGAGGCTGTGCTCAAGTCATCACGGGCTGTCATGGCTGCCATTAAACCAGGTATGATCATACTGTACACAGGCAGGATTGAGGAAGCATTCACTAAACATACAGTACAAACTTAGCTTGGGCAATTTGTTCTATGGTTAGACTAATAGTGAGTTGTTGAAGTCTGAAGACTACCACAGAACATGCCATATCCTCACCACCGGTCATTATCACCTGCATACTAGGCTGCTTTGAAACTTTTAACCTCCAATTAAAAACCTGACTGGAGGGGTCTTGTGTTTCAGAGGTCAAGTGGACAGAGATGCACCGTCTGGCTGACCGGGTTCACCTAGAAGAGCTGGTGAAGATTGGGATCCTGCGTGGGAGTGTGGAGGACATGCTGAAGGTCCACATGGGCTCTGTCTTCATGCCCCACGGCCTGGGACACCTGCTGGGCATCGACGTGCACGACGTGGGCGGATACCCAGAGGTCAGTACCAAAGAGATAGATACAGTATTCTATTTATCTCAATGATCAGTGCTACATAAAGTTCTAAATACACTTCCAAAAAGACATGAGTGGCTCTTTCCTTAAGGACAAAGCTAACGTCCGTGTCATGTCGCTTGTTCTTGGTTACACAGGGTATTGAGCGGGTCAACGAGCCCGGTCTGAAGAGCTTGAGGATGGGCCGTCTGGTGCAGGAGCGCATGGTCCTGACTGTGGAGCCTGGTATCTACTTCATCAACCACCTGCTGGACCAGGCCTTGGCCAACCCAGCCCAGAGCTGCTTCATCAACAATGAAGTGCTGGCCCGCTTCCGCGGCTTTGGAGGGGTACGTTTACCTGTCCAGACAGTTTGTGCTCATTCGTTTATGTGCTGGTTTTACTGTCAAAGTGAACCACCCAAAGCTTGCACATAGAAACCCCTTTGTCTCAATCAACTCCATGGCAGCAAATAATATACACATATGCTCTTCTGTTAAGTCTTCTGCTATAACTGATTCTCCCTGATCCTTATCTGCTGTTGATTGTTAACCTTGGCTCTGACCCTCGTGTCTTACTGGATGTTTCCCCTCCTCTGTCCAGGTGCGTATTGAGGACGACATTGCAGTGACTGCCAGTGGAATGGAGCTGCTCACCTGTGTCCCTCGTACAGTGGAGGAGATTGAGGCTTTCATGGCCGACCGTGGAAAATCCTTCTAAGTAACGTCACTCAAATCCAAGATGATCTAACCAAATGGTATTTTCACTCCTAAATCTGGAGAGAATATCTGTTTTCTGATATAAAGGATGTAGTTTCTCTAATGATATCTTACCTGTCTACATAATGCTATATCTAATCAATAATGGATGCTTTAAATGCTGAACTTTTCAACAAAAGCAGGTTAAACTACCTATACTATTTTAAGCTCTTAGTGATAAAGATAATTTTGAAAATGAAGAGAAATGCAGTGTATTAAACTGCTGTGGCCATCTTGCCACGTAAAAACAGTGTTGACGGTTTACAATATTTCAGTGCCTGGTTAATTGCTTTATGACTGTGTGTAATAATATAATACTTTATTTTCTTGGACATTTATACAATTCTCATAAAATACAGTGCAATTTAAGTAAATAAACCCCTCAATTTGCAGTTTTGCGTTCTGTGACATTTGTAGAGGGTGCTTCCATTTGTAAATGCCAGGGAACATAAAGTGTCATGGAACAGTGGGTTGGTTTACTACAACTTTGTAGTAATACTGCCAGTCTTCACTAGATGGGGTCCTTAAGTCATTCTCAAGTTCATGTAGCTCTGGGAAGAAGAGTTGCCTTGTTTCGATGCTCTTATTTGTTACAGATTTGATTCACACCACCAGTGAACTGGTGTTCAAATAAATGGAATGACTACAAATATGCACTAAATAAGTACAAACAACATACGTTTATTTACCCATTCTCTCCAAAACAGTGTCAATCAAACCTTGCCCATTTCCATTATGAAGTAGTGTACTAGTGTAGTTCCATTATTGCAGATGCTTGCATTAGAATTCCAAATACTAAAGTATAGCATTTCAGTCATACCCCATGCCTCTGATAAAAAAAGTTAGTGTTATGTTAAATAAGTGTTAAATCATCAACTTAAATACTTGGCAGTTGGCACATTCAGTTAATTCCCTTTAACTCAGACAAAGTTGCATTGAATACACTATATTATCATGTCTTTACCTACAGATTCCATCTCAGATGTAGCATCTCATTACATATACAGTACATACAGGATGAGAACACATCAACCATGATAAATATGTCCTCAAAACCTTTTATTACAGTGAATGTTACTATGCTGGATGGAATCAAAAAGGAACTCCTTGCTCTTGAGGTACAATACAGGATAAAGGACAAAATAGTGGGGCATAATACTTTACTGGCATGGTCAATGTATCACCTTTTGTTTAGGTGTTTACCAGGCCTACATGAGTAAAAGTTTCAATTTACTCAAATTTACTTTTTTATTTTATTTGTGAAAATGGTGGTACATTACTGCAGTTATAAAGTGTTATGAATAACCCAGTATCCTTTTAGGGAATTAACGTTTCAATCTTCACATGAGCATAAAAATGTACAATGGTGTAATCCTTTTTATCTCACACAAATGTAGTAGTTCTTTTACCTTCTCTTTAAGAAGTATAGTGTTCTAGAACTTCTAACCATCTGCTTTAACCATCCAGTGGGCTCTGGAATGCCTACATCCCTTTCCTAGGCAGCGATTGGTGGAGAGGTAACAGACGTTTTAAACCAGCGCCCTCCCTGGGGATCCCAACAAATAAATAAAGAGGGCATTCTGCTCTGTTCAGTCACTGGGAGGACCTACTGAATTGCCTTCAGTTCAGCAACGTCTTAATTCACTCATTCGTGTGTGTGTATATATATATATATATATATATATATATATATATCACACACAGCAGTGATGCAAAATATATGATACACTACAACAAGATATCATTAACATTTTAGAGCTTCATTTGTTAGAGGGTTGCTGTGTAAAACTGGTAAACTGTCACTTAAAAACACTTTACAACTTCAGTTGTCTTAGCACCATAACTTGGGGCTCTATTTAATCCGTATCGCGGAAGTTCAGCGTTACAGCGTGATAGAAATTTAAAGGCAATGTTACGCATTAGTGGAGACTGCATCACAGTAAACACTGCATATGTCGGCTCAATCGGAAATTACCTTAACATTTATATTGCGCCATCTGTAACGCTTCACTGGTACAGATTAAATGGAGCCCTAGATCTGGACAGATTGAGCAATTACTGTTTGACATGTCCTCCTGTGAAATACTGAAATCTTTGGTCAACTAAACTGCTATGTCGGAGAGTATTGAATAGAGCCCTCATGATACGTAATTGGGGATAATTTAAGAGCAAGCTTGGGCAACTTCATACTACATGTAGTTAATTAGATCATAAATATTGTGGATTTTAAAGATGAAAGAAGCTTATTAAAATGTGTGCAGTCTATACATTACGCAAAACAAACAAAATCTTGCTTTCCTTTCATACTGTATCTTCCTCTCCTTTCATGTAATCCAAGAGAGCCATGGTAGTCAAGAGTCTCATCACAGATGCGGTAGCAGTCCTTAGTTGTAAGAAGGATAACTCCCACACCTGATATTACCTCTGTACGTTGTTTATTTTGTCAATGTTTAGGCCAAATACCTTTTTCAAGACCTTAAGCCATTCAGGTGAATGGCAGCAACAAACTGCTTCCCACGAAACACAACAAAAGCCCAGACAGGAACTTTTATTGGAGGGGACTCTGGTTACAGTCCATAAAGTGGTTCCAGATTCTTCGGTTTGGTGCCCTGTCGATCATCGCGCCTCCACTCATAGCTCTGTTAAACGTGTCCTTCACAACCATCCTCCACGAACCATTCAGTTTCCCGTATTGCCCATTGGCAATCTCCTCACAAGCCAAAAACAAGTTTGGCTTCTTTACGGTCTTTCAGTTTTTCAGTCTGTATTTCAGCACTCATATTATAGTGTCCACCCAGAGTCAGGTTCTAGACTGTCCCCTCCCCTGTGGGTCAGTGTGTTTGGCCCAGGGACTGAGGGCCTGCTCTGGGCACCGTGTCAGGCCCCCTAGAGGTCTGAGGCCTGGAGAGAGGGGGCTAGCTGAGTCCCCTGTGTTGTGACTGTCTGTGGGCCACTCGTGTGCAGGAGGCACAGCAGGTTGTTTTGTAGTAGTCGTACACACAGAGACGTGCCTGGACCACCACATTGCAGTTGAAATACTTGTCTCGACAGTTCTCGTCTGAAAAACAATCATAATATCGAAAGTCAGTGATCAGTGATTTTAAGTTTTAGAAATCTTTAAGTATTTTCACAAGTTTTCCGTATGGAATAAGATCTTCATAAATGTTTAACCATTTTAGACTAAAATCCCCTCTAACCCTCATTAAAAATGTCTGACAGTAGTTAGGACCAGACCAGCCATCATTAACCAATCCAACTGTATGACATTCCAGAGGAGGTGCCTTGGCCCCTGATCCATATTTACTATACAGTAGTAACTGACCTATGTGTGGGACGCAGGGCTCTGGGTTGCACTCCTCTCTCTCCACTGGTTTCAGCTGCTCCTCACAGCCCTCACTGGAGAGCATGTCATCAGACAGACAGCGCACCTCCCTCACACGGAAGCCCCCCTCACACGTCTTAGAACACTGCAGGGACAGGGACAGAGAATACAGTACAAACCTCAATCTCCCTTTCTTCAATTGCACTTACAAGAGAGTGTATTTCACAAGTTACAACTCCACATAAGAGCGTGTGTGTCTGTGTTTCTTCATGTGTGAGTGCGTGCATGTGTGGGCATGTGCATGTACAGTTACTCACAGCACTCCAGTCTGTATGGTACCACTTGGCCCCGCAGGACTTGAGGTGGCAGCTCTGCTGATTAAGAGGCTTGTCGAGAGAGGAACATTCGTATGGCGGCATTACATTGAAACCCTCCTCAGACTTCATCAGACACACCACTGCCCTCTGCTGGCTGCCCGAGCCACACTCCGCTGAGCACTGGAGGAAGGAGGCAAGACCATAGGGAAACTACACATGGGCATGACATGAGACATCTGAACTGTTTCAACATGTTTAGTTTTTTCAAATAAAAAGGCATGATTGGCTGACCTGAGTTATGTGATAGAAGGTATACCTTACTTACAGGGACGGTTTCCTGGACAGAGATTAAGCCTAGTCCTGTACTAAAAAGCTATTTCAAATGGAAATAATGAACAAGGAATTTGTAACATCTGAGTGTTCCTCTTTGTATCCTGGGGTAAGATGTTTTGTTGTTGGGGGGGTGGATAGGTAATACAACTAACATGACATCAGCAGAAATGTAAATAATGGACAGGAGACATCTGTAAAATCAGCAGCAAATCCTCATCTTAATCTTTTCCCAGATGATGTGTCCCTACAAGCCCAGTTTGACCCGGTGTTGTCCGGTCTTACCTGACTCCAGGGGGCTGTAAACCACTCGATGCGACTCTCACAGGGGCCGTGATTACAGACCTGAGAGTCAGCGGGGCGCTCATGACCACACCCCTCCAGAGGCAGGCTGCTGATGTGATTGGTCAGGCACAGAACGCTGCGCGTCCGCACGCCCATCCCACACTCAGCAGAACACTGCAGAGAGCAAAAACATGGTAAGCAACAATACAAACAGTTGACCTATGGCGTGATTCAATCCGATCAGCAGTAGATCCGTGTATAGCGCACTTGACATTTAAAGGTAATTTCCAATTGAGCCGGCATACGCAGCGTTTACTGTGAATGCGGAACATTACCTTTAAAAGGTGCAAAGCTGACAAAGTGCGATCTGATTGAATCCCGGCCCTAGCATCAGCCTAATTTTTAACAGTAGTATCAAGTCAATTTGTCTTCAATTATAATCTTGCATATACAATACTGTAGTAGATGCAATCCAATCAAGTACTACAATTACTACAGAATTAGGTTAGAAAAGGGTTAGACAGTGATGGTGAGAGTACATTTCCTCAGTCCTACACATACAGTTGAAGTCGGAAGTTTACATACACTTAGGTTGGAGTCATTAAAACTCGTTTTTCAACCACTCCACAAATTTCTTGTTAACAAACTATAGTTTTGGCAAGTCGGTTAGGACATCTACTTTGTGCATGACACAAGTAATTTTTCCAACAATTGTTTACAGACAGATTATTTCACTTATAATTCACTGTATCACAATTCCAGTGGGTCAGAAGTTTACATACACTAAGTTGACTGTGCCTTTAAACAGCTTGGAAAATTCCAGAAAATGATGTCATGGCTTTAGAAGCTTCTGATAGGCTAATTGACATCATTTGAGTCAATTGGAGGTGTACCTGTGGATGTATTTCAAGGCCTATCTTCAAACTCAGTGTCTCTTTGCTTGACATCATGGAAAAATCAAAAGAAATCAGCGAAGAACTCAGAACAACAGCAAAGGACCTTGTGAAGATGCTGGAGGAAACAGGTACAAAAGTATCTATATCCACAGTAAAACGAGTCCTAAAACCGCCATAAAAAAGCCAGACTACGGTTTGCAACTGCACATGGGGACAAAGATCGTACTTTTTGGAGAAATGTCCTCTGGTCAGATGAAACAAAAATAGAACTGTTTGCCCATAATGACCATCGTTATGTTTGGAGGAAAAAGGGGGTAGCTTGCAAGCCGAAGAACATTATCCCAACCGTGAAGCACGGGGGTGGCAGCATCATGCTGTGGGGGTGCTTTGCTGCAGGAGGCACTGGTGCACTTCACAAAATAGATGGCATCATGAGGAAGGAAAATTATGTGGATATATTGAAGCAACATCTCAAGACATCAGTCAGGAAGTTAAAGCTTGGTCTCAAATGGGTCTTCCAAATGGACAACGACCCCAAGCATACTTCCAAAGTTGTGGCAAAATGGTCAAGGTATTGGAGTGGCCATCACAAAGCCCTGACCCTAATCCTATAGAAAATGTGTGGGCAGAACTGAAAATACGTGTGCGAGCAAGGAGGCCTACAAACCTGACTTACACAAGCTCTGTCAGGAGGAGTGGGCCAAAATTCACCCAACTTATTGTGGGAAGCTTGTGGAAGGCTACCCGAAACGTTTGACCCAAGTTAAACAATTTAAAGGCAATGCTACCAAATACTAATTGAGTGTATGTAAATTTCTGACCCACTGGGAATGTGATGCAATAAATAAAAGCTGAAATAAATCATTCTCTCTACTATTATTCTGACATTTCACATTCTTAAAATAAAGTGGTGATCCTAACTGATCTAAGACAGGGAATTTTTACTAGGATTAAATGTCAGGACTTGTGAAAAACTGAGTTTAAATGTATTTGGCTAAGGTGTATGTAAACTTCCGACTTCAACTGTACATGCCTTATTCCCCCACTCAGTGAAGAACCAACTCTTAGCACAGGGCCCCATGTCACAGTTCTCATTGTCACTGGGTCGCAGCTTCATGTTGCACTCCTCGTCCGACACAAAGTCTCCCACGTTGCTGACACAGTGCACCTCCCTGGTCCTCTGGCCCACACCACAGGGAACAGAGCACTGGGGAAACACAGTATGGACAGAAAGAATACTATAGGGGTAAACAGTGTTCAGTTCATCTCATAGTGTAAACACGGGTCAGTTCTCTCTGATGGATGTAACCTGTTGTCTGTGAAAACGGATGCCGTGCAGTGGGCCTGAGACATGTCACAACTTGGAAAATACTCCACAGAATACTTGCTCGGGTTTAATTTAAGGAATGTTAGCAACTTTGGAGGAATGATAACATTTATCTAATTGGGTTTCATGTACTTTCTGATACATTGTTCTAATGCAGTATGGAATATGTTAAATCTTGTCTGAGTACTTTTAACTTTTGATTGAGCCTGCCTGGAGTGTCAGATGGGTGGGTAGGTTTACACTTTTAAGACTATTCTATTAGTTCAACGCGCCGAGCAGGCTCAATTAAGTGCATCTAAAATATTTGAAACAAATACTATTTGAAGCATATTTGAGCCCTATCCTATGTGCTGACTGAGGGGTCAGTCAGTGCTGTCTTGTGATTGATTGACAGCTGTCACTCACGGCGCTCCACTCGGTGCGTATCTGCCACTCGCTGCAGATTTTCAGCTGGCAGGTGCTGGTGGTCTCAGGCTGCTCCAGGTGGCGGCAGCGGCTGGTGTGGACGTTGAGGGTCCGGTTGGCGTACACCTGCCTGCACAAGACCTGGCGGTGCTGCATACCCAGACCACATGTCTTACTGCACTCCGACCACTCACCAATGTCCCAGCTGCACAGTAGGACACACAAGGCCCCATGTTCAGAGGGACACAATAGCGATGTGGTGCCAACATAGCTAATAAAACATGCGGTCAATTGTCCAATTAGATTCTAATTATGATCTAATTATTAGACTATAAAGAGGACGGGTCAGGATCTTTTCATGAAAAATATATGAAATCTGGGTCCTATGACTTCTGCTAAAGCTCTGTGTATGTATTGAAAGAGTGTGTGTAGTGTCTAAGAGCCCTGTATGTAATGTAAGTGTGGTTGAGACAGAGGGGTCTCTCACAAGGCAGGGCAGGGCTGGAGGTTGCAGGGCTCCTCCTGTGAACTGGGCCTGGTGCTGCTGTCACACTGGTTCTCTGGTACCTGCTCATGGCTCAGTCTGTGGACACAGCGGAAGATGGTGTACCTGCTACCTGAAAACCAATACACAGGAGAGCATTAGATATTCATGACTCAATACTGCATCTTCACTACTCACCGTGGGAATCTGTTAAACCTAGTTGATCAACTAGTATCAATCAGAGCATCAGAGGTTGAGACCTCTTGGGGCTTCAGTTCAGACAGATGCATGCCATGTCTTACCTCTGCCACAGGAGGCGCTACACTCTGTTGCCCCAGACAGTTTCCAGTTGTATTCTCTCTGCCGTCTGGGTGGCTGGACCGCTGGCACCTGGTTGTTGGGTACCTGGGTAGGGTACTTGCCCCCTCCTGCTGGATCGTACCCCTCCTGGTTGGGGTTGCCATGGTGGTCATTCCCACCTTGCCCATGCAAAGTGTTCCCTGGGAGATTGAACATAGTATTTCAGCCAACGAAACCAGGGGAAAACTCACAGTCATTGAGATGCAGCGCCATCAGTGGTTGTGACCCCCTCCCGTTGTGGACTAATAATTCATTTAGGATGCATCAGTAAATTTGGGGAGCCTCACCTCCAGGCCTGTGTTTGGGGTGCTGTGGGTGGACTGGATTCCTGTGATCAGGATGCTGTTGAGGGTTGTCGGAGGGAAGGATGAATTCATAGCTCACTCCTGGGTTGGGCTGTTGGTAGATCACCTGAGGACAGAGCAAAACTTATTCAGTGAAGAAGTTAATTACAACATAATGTGCCAGTGTAAACTGCCAGAGAAATATGTGCCAATATGAGCTGTTACATACATAAACATCCAGGATCTCATTGGTTGGCCCCTCAGCCAGGAAGGACTCCCCGGCGGTGCTGGTGATCTCATTGGGTCGTCGGTAGGTGAACATGGTGCCCACTCCCTCATACTTCCCCGGCCGGTCAATGGCCCAGTTCCCATTGATGATGGAGCGACCTGAGCGGCT
This sequence comes from Coregonus clupeaformis, assembly GCF_020615455.1. Classification (NCBI taxonomy): domain Eukaryota; kingdom Metazoa; phylum Chordata; class Actinopteri; order Salmoniformes; family Salmonidae; genus Coregonus; species Coregonus clupeaformis. The sequence goes on from NW_025533984.1 coordinate 219,509, forward strand.
TTTCAGAGCTGCAGACAGACCATGAGTTGACTGTTAATAAAACCCACATTAAAGGAAAACTCCACCCAAAAACTATATTTTGGTATTTGTTTCATTAGTCCCAAAATGTCAGTACTCAAGTTTAAGGTACAGTGGGGAAAAAAAGTATTTAGTCAGCCACCAATTGTGCAAGTTCTCCCACTTAAAAAGATGAGAGAGGCCTGTAATTTTCATCATAGGTACACGTCAACTATGACAGACAAATTGAGAAAAAAAAATCCAGAAAATCCCATTGTAGGATTTTTAATGAATTTATTTGCAAATTATGGTGGAAAATAAGTATTTGGTCACCTACAAACAAGCAAGATTTCTGGCTCTCACAGACCTGTAACTTCTTCTTTAAGAGGCTCCTCTGTCCTCCACTCGTTACCTGTATTAATGGCACCTGTTTGAACTTATTATCAGTATAAAAGACACCTGTCCACAACCTCAAACAGTCACACTCCAAACTTCACAATGGCCAAGACCAAAGAGCTGTCAAAGGACACCAAAAACAAAATTGTAGACCTGCACCAGGCTGGGAAGACTGAATCTGCAATAGGTAAGCAGCTTGGTTTGAAGAAATCAACTGTGGGAGCAATTATTAGGAAATGGAAGACATACAAGACCACTGATAATCTCCCTCGATCTGGGGCTCCACGCAAGATCTCACCCCGTGGGGTCAAAATGATCACAAGAACGGTGAGCAAAAATCCCAGAACCACACGGGGGGACCTAGTGAATGACCTGCAGAGAGCTGGGACCAAAGTAACAAAGCCAACCATCAGTAACACACTACGCCGCCAGGGACTCAAATCCTGCAGTGCGAGACGTGTCCCCCTGCTTAAGCCAGTACATGTCCAGGCCCGTCTGAAGTGCATTTGGATGATCCAGAAGAGGATTGGGAGAATGTCATATGGTCAGATGAAACCAAAATATAACTTTTTGGTAAAAACTCAACTCGTCATGTTTGGAGGACAAAGAATGCTGAGTTGCATCCAAAGAACACCATACCTACTGTGAAGCATGGGGTTGGAAACATCATGCTTTGGGGCTGTTTTTCTGTAAAGGGACCAGGACGACTGATCCGTGTAAAGGAAAGAATGAATGGGGCCATGTATCGTGAGATTTTGAGTGAAACCCTCCTTCCATCAGCAAGGGCATTGAAGATGAAACGTGGCTGGGTCTTTCAGCATGACAATGATCCCAAACACACCGCCCGGGCAACGAAGGAGTGGCTTCGTAAGAAGCATTTCAAGGTCCTGGAGTGGCCTAGCCAGTCTCCAGATCTCAACCCCATAGAAAATCTTTGGAGGGAGTTGAAAGTCTGTGTTGCCCAGCGACAGCCCCAAAACATCACTGCTCTAGAGGAGATCTGCATGGAGGAATGGGCCAAAATACCAGCAACAGTGTGTGAAAACCTTGTGAAGACTTACAGAAAACGTTTGACCTGTGTCATTGCCAACAAAGGGTATATAACAAAGTATTGAGAAACTTTTGTTATTGACCAAATACTTTTTTTCCACCATCATATGCCAATAAATTCATTAAAAATCCTACAATGTGATTTTCTGGATTTTTTTTTCTCATTTTGTCTGTCATAGTTGACGTGTACCTATGATGAAAATTACAGGCCTCTCTCATCTTTTTAAGTGGGAGAACTTGCACAATTGGTGGCTGACTAAATACTTTTTTTCCCCACTGTATGTAACTTTCAAAATACAGAAATGATCCCCATATGATACATTTTGCATCAGATGATGCAAAACGCAGCGTCATATGATTCAAAATGCATCATACCCAGACTATTTGCATTGCCCCCGCCCCCCCTCTTTTACGCTGTTTCTACTCTCTGTTTATTATCTATGCATAGTCACTTTAATAACTCTACCTACATGTACATATTTCCTCAATTACCTCGACTAACCGGTGCCCCCGCATTGACACTGTGCCGGTACCCCCTGTATATAGCCTCGCTATTGTTATTTTACTATTGTTATTTTACTGCTGCTCTTTATTTTATTTTTTTGGTATTCTTTCTTTAACCCTCCTGTTGTCCTGGGGTCATTCTGACCCCAAATTAAATCTTTTGCCGACAAAATATGTTTTTTATTCATCAATTGGTCTGAAAATAACGGTAGTTGTTTAATACTATGCTCTTTATGATTCAAACAAATTTGAAGTAATTTGATTGAATTATGGGTGTTTTACTAAATGTAATAACTTCTGTTGTCCTCTGGGGTCAAAAAAGACCCCGCAGCACAAAGTTTACATACTGCTTGGCAAAACATCTTTGATCATGTTTCTTTGATGTGTGGGGTCAAGCAATGGTTATGACAACAACAACAACAAAAAAAGTATTTTCTCACAGGTGTTTGGGCATTTCACATTTTAGTCTGAGAGAGACAGGCAGCACAATGAGGAGGCAGAAGTTTTATAATGCACAGGAGGCTTGCAAGATAATTTTTGAAATAAAAGAAAATAATGACCAGGAGGACAATGCTGCACATAATGAGGATGAATCAACTGATGAAGAGGGTTCAGGGTCAGAAGAGGAGGAACATAATGATGAGGTGATAGATCCAACATACAGACAGCATGCTACTTCTTCCTCCGAAGATTCCCCCACATCTCCTGCTGCAGAAATGGAAGATGATTATGAATATAAGGAAATGGATGAACGTGATGATGACGTAGAATCTGAAGCTGGTATGGAAGAAGTGTCAGAAGTGGAGCACTGCACCTATTATGATGAAGAATCAACAGATGAGGTAGAATCTGAAGTTGAAATGGAAGAAGTGTCAGAAGTGGAGGACATCATCTATTATGATGAAGACGAAGAATCAACAGATGAGGTAGAATCTGAGGAAGAGGACCCAGCTGACCCTGAACCCTCTTCATCAGTTGATTCATCCTCATTATGTGCAGCATTGTCCTCCTGGTCATTATTTTCTTTTATTTCAAAAATTATCTTGCAAGCCTCCTGTGCATTATAAAACTTCTGCCTCCTCATTGTGCTGCCTGTCTCTCTCAGACTAAAATGTGAAATGCCCAAACACCTGTGAGAAAATACTTTTTTTGTTGTTGTTGTTGTCATAACCATTGCTTGACCCCACACATCAAAGAAACATGATCAAAGATGTTTTGACCCCACACATCAAAGAAACATGATCAAAGATGTTTTGCCAAGCAGTATGTAAACTTTGTGCTGCGGGGTCTTTTTGATCCCAGAGGACAACAGAAGTTATTACATTTAGTAAAACACCCATAATTCAATCAAATTACTTCAAATTTGTTTGAATCATAAAGAGCATAGTATTAAACAACTACCGTTATTTTCAGACTAAATATGTAACACAGAATTGATTGAAAATGTATACTGTATGCTTTATAAACAGTCAAACCAGGCAGGACAAAAGGTGTGATTATGGGCTGTCATTAATAAAAATAAAATGATTCAAAAACAGCATCCTCACTAAACTTTTACAAATACCACTCAGTGATAAGTCAAATAGTCAAAATAATAATAGGTCAAAATAATTCATAGTTTCATTGTATTTTTACTTAAAAACAGGGTATACTTTTATGTAAACAAGGTCTATTGGCTCTAAATTCCAAAACAAATGAAAAAAATTCTAGTAATGGGTTGAACAGAAGTAAGAATAAAGATGTAACACAGAATTGATTGAAAATGTATACTGTATGCTTTATAAACAGTCAAACCAGGCGGGGTCATTTTTGACCCCAGAGGACAAAAGGTGTGATTATGGGCTGTCATTAATAAAAATTAAATGATTCAAAAACAGCATCCTCACTAAACTTTTACAAATACCACTCAGTGATAAGTGAAATAGTCAAAATAATAATAGGTCAAAATAATTCATAGTTTCATTGTATTTTTACTTAAAAACAGGGTATACTTTTATGTAAACAAGGTCTATTGGCTCTAAATTCCAAAACAAATGAAAAAAATTCTAGTAATGGGTTGAACAGAAGTAAGAATAAAGATGTAACACAGAATTGATTGAAAATGTATACTGTATGCTTTATAAACAGTCAAACCAGGCGGGGTCATTTTTGACCCCAGAGGACAAAAGGTGTGATTATGGGCTGTCATTAATAAAAATTAAATGATTCAAAAACAGCATCCTCACTAAACTTTTACAAATACCACTCAGTGATAAGTGAAATAGTCAAAATAATAATAGGTCAAAATAATTCATAGTTTCATTGTATTTTTACTTAAAAACAGGGTATACTTTTATGTAAACAAGGTCTATTGGCTCTAAATTCCAAAACAAATGAAAAAATTCTAGTAATGGGTTGAACAGAAGTAAGAATAAAGATGTAACACAGAATTGATTGAAAATGTATACTGTATGCTTTATAAACAGTCAAACCAGGCGGGGTCATTTTTGACCCCAGAGGACAAAAGGTGTGATTATGGGCTGTCATTAATAAAAATTAAATGATTCAAAAACAGCATCCTCACTAAACTTTTACAAATACCACTCAGCGATAAGTGAAATAGTCAAAATAATAATAGGTCAAAATAATTCATAGTTTCATTGTATTTTTACTTAAAAACAGGGTATACTTTTATGTAAACAAGGTCTATTGGCTCTAAATTCCAAAACAAATGAAAAAAATTATAGTAATGGGTTGAACAGAAGTAAGAATAAAGATGTAACACAGAATTGATTGAAAATGTATACTGTATGCTTTATAAACAGTCAAACCAGGCGGGGTCATTTTTGACCCCAGAGGACAAAAAGGCGTAAGGCATTTGGGAGGACAACACGAGGGTTAAACTGCATTGTTGGTTATGGGCTTGTAAGTAAGCATTTCACTGTATGGTCTACACCTGTTGTATTCGGCGCATGTGACAAATACAATTTGATTTGATTTCTGTATTTTTGAAAGGAGTGAGCTATTTTCCTTTAAATGCTGAACTTCCTGCTTTACAGGAAGTATGGGGGCACTCAATATGGCCGCCAGTCCCCCCATCATAGAACAACAACTTGAATGGGAATGTCCATTCTATTAGTTATATGTCCATGAGACAGACAGCAACCCTTCCTGTCACAATCAGCTCTACTGTGCTTAGACAGACAGGAAATAATGCTGACAATCACTCTGCCATAACTGTTGTTTAATGTGAAGCAGTTTTAATGTAATGAGCAAATCAGTTAAAAGTGAGCGGTGTAATTACCGCTAACTGAATACATTTTGTCACATGTATCTTCAAAGCCGTGTCTTTTGTAAATGAGCAAACCTGTTAGTAAAGAGCTGGCAAAGCTTTATGTTAATTGTGTAGCTGAATCTCTGAACTCTACAGCCGCATAGGAGAATTCCATGGTTAGGGCAACAGGCCATCCGAAAATCATTAGACAAGTAACATTAAGACTACTGAATATAAGAGTGTTTGGACAACTAAAAGCACACAGGCCCCGTGTAGCTCAGTTGGTATAGCATGGCGCTTGCAACGCCAGGGTTGTGGGTTCGATTCCCACGGGGGGCCAGTATAATTTTTTTTTTTTTAAATGTGTGCACTCACTAACTGTAAGTCGTTCTGGATAAGAGCGTCTGCTAAATGACTAAAATGTAAAAATGTAAATTAGCCATGCAGAAATAAACTAGAACAGAAGTCTATTGAGGAGAATGGGGCAAACATCAGGGGATAATGGTAATGATAAGTAGTTCAATGGAAGAATCCTCGGTTGTCTCCTGTTTCCATCTCTCCTCCAGAATGTTTGCATTTATCCCCAGGATGTTGCATTCACAGCAAGCTCTTACCCGATGACATATGAACTCTTCCAACAACAACGCCAACAGACGCAGGAACAGCAGTCACTGAAAGGAGCCATTATCCATGCATACTCTACATTTCCTGCTAAGGTGCTTACTCACTGAGTAAGTATTGTGTAAGGGTTGAGTAGGGACTCATTAAAAAAGCAGGGCATAACTTGGAACCCCCAGTTAGTAGTTTTGACTTTGAAAGGTAGTTTCAGAGCAGGTTCCATCGCTGGGCTCAGTCAGTAGTGTTGGTTTTCTAGGCAGCAGTGAAATTCCTCACCTTAATTAAAAAGGATGGGAAGGCTGGAGGAAAAGGTCCTCTAATGAAAGCTTGTTTATGTACTATCCCCTGAGGGGAGCAGCCAGGCCAGGGGAAGTGGGGGCCAGGCACTCCCTCTCTCTCTCTCTCTCTGCTCTGCCAGACCCACTGCTATGCTATGGCATGGCTCTCATTAAACCAATGTCTCCAACAATAAAACACTGACATTCCAGTAGTCATTCCTGAAAATAGACCCACTTCTGTGTCACACTGTTATGCATCTATAAAGACAATAACCTATTTATTCAATGAATTTTGGCTAAGGGCTTTTTTTAAATAAAAGATTGTAACCAGAAGTGCACTGTGTGGTTACTTACTACTGACAACATAGAAATGCCCACATTTGGAAAATCCTAAATTCCGGAAAAAGCCCTCCTGCTCTGTATTTGATTTGCCTTTTAATTAAATGAATCAAATCAATTTAACAAGCAGCTGTTCCCTGCTGCCTGATACCAGGCTCACAGCACGGATGTAGCAAGACATGACCTAAAATAGCTACTGCTGTCAGATGTTTTATAACTTGAAGCTTATCTTTAAATGTTGACTTTTTATTAGTACCGTTAATGTAATGTGAATCATAATCTAACATGTGGTCGAAGGGAAAACCTAAAATTGTTATTGCATGTGTCATAGCTCATGGGCCTGATTCAGGCAGAGATGTATGGAGGCTTAAGAGGCAGTGGATAAAGAGCTGGTAACTCTGTAGCGAAACAGAGGTGTGTTGAGTAACCTTGCCTCAGACCTGAAGACTTGCGTTGGCCTCCCAAGCTACCCACTGGGCACACACTGGTTGAATCAACATTGTTCCCTCGTCATTTCAATGAAATTACGTTGAATTGACGTCCGTGCCCAGTGGGTAATGTCTAGGCTTTAGCTCAGTGGGCTAACACAGTCTTGTGGCACACAGGAGACCCGGGTTAAAACCCTGGTCAGTCACAGTCCTACTCACCCAGGTAATTCCTGCTCTTCACCGTCTCGGTGACGTTGATCTTGGTGGCTCCCTCTGGGATCTCCACTATCTTGTGGTAGCCCACCTTGTTCAGGTTGTGCTGCTGGAAGAGCCCTGACACCAGCTTACAGGCCATGTTGTCCCCGCCACACACCCCACACTTGTCCATCACCTTGCCTGAGCCCAGGTACTCATCGCAGCCCAGACTCTGTCAGAGAGGGAGAAGGAGGTCAAATGAGGGGACAGAGGACATGTATAGCATCTCACTAATCAATACCGGTACATTACAAACAGTACAGTGTGTTTTTGTTGTAAGCAGAGGGACTGTAGGATTTTTGAGGTGAAGCAATTTTCAATTGTTGAGCTACTGAGACATCTGTTTTAACAAGCAACTGTTTTACCACTGAATTGCATGGAAAAGTAAATAACATGAACAACCTCATTAATCAAGTAAAGAGGGGAGAATGAGAGATAATAAACCGAAGCTTATCCCAGCATATTCATAAACAAACCCATGTTATTTCACCTCTCTAACTCCCTGACCTGCTGCACATAATTAACTACCATAACACAACAACCAATTAGTCTGAGCCCGGCTTCATTCCAACAACAGGCATATTCTTGGCACGATGCTAGAGTAGTAACGGCTCCCAAAGTTTCAGAGCAAATCCTCAGGGGTGTTAGCTTTCTCTGTCACGTTGGCACTCATAAATTACAGGTAGCCTGGATACGGTAAGTATAGAACACTCAAATCAGCAGTCGATAAATCCAGCCAATCCAGCCGTAAAAGTAGTTTGCTGTGTGAACAGGTGCTGCAGGCAGGGGCCTGGTTGGGACTGATCCCAGCAGGCCACCATACTTCTATAATTCCAGACCCCTAGGAAGTGGAGAGTAGACACTGGCATGCCAGGATCAGGATACGCCCTTAGCCCGTCACCACTCGAACCTCGAACCGAAGGGACGACCGAAGGGACGACCGAGGGAGGGTTCAGCAGGGGATAAAAAATCAGTTTTGTTTTAATGACGCAAAGCTCCTCTGTGATTGGACGGCTGCCAACGTTAGTCTCTAGTCAGTCAGTATCTCTCAGGGAACGTTACGGTCAGTAGTCCAGTGAATAATCCCCCCCGTTCCTAGACATTACCCCGTCACAAACAATTTCCTCCCAATCCCAAGCCAGGACTAATGGGAATCTTGCCTTGCTAAACAGGCATATTTTCTCAGACCAACTGTATATATTATGTCCCAATATTCCTAAAAAATTTTACACAACATTTTATGTGTGGTCCTTAAGCACGGGGAATAACTAGGCTTACATAGAATAATCACACAAACAAATGCATATGAAGAGCAGACTACAGTCGTAATTAAAAAGGTTTTTGCTGTAGATTCAGGCTCTCTCAGCGGACTTCCTGGAGCTGCAGTAAGACAGTCAGCTGCAGGCTGGATGCAGGCTGGGACAGGGGGCTGGAAGAGGGAGATGGTGGCCAGGCCAGGGCTAGGGGTGGACTGAGGAGATTGGGGTAGACTCAGGAGACAGAAGCCTGGCTCTCGCCCACCCATAGCAGCGAGGTCTGCATCGGGCCAACACTCCACCCAGGCCAAAACAAATACACACTACCTCCTTCTACACAGGAAATAAGTGATGAGAGAGGGAATAGCAAACTAAGAGCCCTGAGAAATTACAAAACAGGGCAAATGTTATATTGGCCAATGTGGAATTATTCTAAGCACAAGGCTGACTGGATAAAAACGGATCTACAGTACATACTGTAGCCTATAGGCATTCAAATGTAAGATTGGTAGATGATGAAAAATAGATTGTTCCATATGAGTTTACACATTATTATATTTTCATACATCACATGTACAGTATGCAAGGCTATCACAAAAACTGGGATACCAAGTGAGTGGTATCTGTCTTCTCAATTTTCACCATAAAACACCCTGACTTCAAGCAACAACATTATCACAGATATCATTTCAATGTTTAGCCTTAATCCCAGGAGAAAGAGAACTGTTCCTTCCTTCCCCTCATAAACTACAGCCTGACAAGCATCGGCGATTAATGGTTATCTGTGGCCATTTGCGTGGGAAAAGCTCTGAATCACTATGTGTTAACGTGTGAATGGAGAGTCACATAATTTATTACCAGTAATCTGAGTAATCAGTCAATGTATGAAATATCATGTGATTAAGAGGCGTCAGTAGTGTTTTTACAAAAATTGTGCAATAAGGTTTTCCAAGCCTTTTAATATAGTAAAATGGCTTAGGGCATGGGACCTATACAGGAAGCATTGAGGGAATGTGTGTGGGGATTATTTCATATCAAATATTTTCACTGTTAATGTACAGTCCAGTATGTCTTTCAAATCATAAACTGTCAAAACAGACTTTTGAAACAGATGATAGGCCATGCAAAACAGTGAAGCTAGCAGTCATCTGTCTCCCAAACCTGAAAACAGTCACTCAGGCTGTCCTTGATATATCAAATATAAATGGACCTGCATCTCGAATTCATCAAAATGAGGTGTCTCAATGAACTTGTCTGGACACATGAACGTCCCCATGGGGTAAAGCGTGTGGGACTGTGCCCAAATCTCAAAGTGCACAATAAATGAGGATCCAAGTTTGGAGGGATCCTAGTTTTTCCCTTTCAAGGGGATCCACAGCATTTAAGTGCTCAATTTATTCAGAGACCACATCATTGCTTTTTTCTAATCTGCTCTCTGTGGGTGGTTTATAATTCTGCTTGGCACTGGACGACATCCCCTTTCAGTAGAACTATAATGGGCCTTTAAATGTCACTAAAATCCACCTCATCTGGAAATGGTTAGACGTGTCAGGATGGTAGTCAACTACCAGTCAAAGTGAGGAACGTCGGTTGAAAACAACAGTCTTCCAATAAACCCCAACAGCACTTTTCCAGATACAATAGATGTAAGGTCTTATGCTTTTAGGAATTGGCTTGTCATGATAGGGATGATAATCCCTTGTTTAGTTCAATGGAATGAATTTATGAAATTCTACTGAACCAGCAGACTATTGGTCTCTTTTCATCATACCAGTAACCACTTTATAACAAATGTTTGAGTTTGCATTAATAAGGTTATTAGAGACCCTTAAACTACAGTCTCACTATGATGCTAAAGCTATCCTAATCCCAAGCCTGTCCTCAGCTGTGCAGGCGCCTCTTCTCAGAAATCAAGGTTTGGGAGCTTTAAAATAACTGCCTAATGCACTTTAATTGAGTGGGTAAAGAAGGAAGGAAAAACTGGCATTTATTTCATTGCAAACATTCACACACTGTCAAGAAACTGTTGCAAAGACACTCCATGTCACTTAATCCTTTTCCCACAGGCTTGGCGTAGGTTACACTTGCCTTGCAATAATGTTGCTTTTAACTGTGTGGGGGGTCTTGATTTGAGGTTCCCAACAAGGAATACAAATATGAATATAGAAAGGAGAGGTCACAGTGACTTCATGCTGGAGTTAACAGGAATGTTGGAAACATCTTACAGTCCTTAACTCGACCAGCCCCCATCTTTCTTTAACTGTAAAGACTTTGGGCTAGATTCTATTAGATCTGCGCTAGCCAACACCCGCATAGCGATTGTTTTGGCGGTGTCAAAGGTAGAACTGCGTTAGCACTGTCAAATCCACAAGCGGCTCCTTGCGTTAGCTTATCATGGACACCGCTATTGGATGCAACGAAATCACCCGATTTTGTAATTCGACAAATCCCATGCAGCCGCATTAGAAGTTCATGCAGCCGCGTTACAAGTTCAAACACTGAAATGCGTGATGTTTTATTGTCTACACCTCGATTAGGCTGATAGACTATAAATCCCCCCCATCCAAATGAAATTGAAAACATGCATTAGAAGCCTACACTTTCTATCACCATTTTGAACTCCTAACACGATGGGGATTATAAGGAAGGGAGTGGTTTGTGACACAAAAGCAGCAACTCACTTATTTGTCAGCTCACACCACAGTTGCACCTCCAACATCGGCAAAACATCTGCTATGCGTATGTCTGCCAATGCGGGTTAACGCTCGTTCTGATTGAATCGAGGCCTTCATCTCCCCCATCTTCTGTAAATTAAGTAAATATGGTGGAAAAAGTCAGTAGCGGACTGCCTGCTAGGGTTTCTCACAGGCGGGTACTGGGACCCTGGGTTTAAATGGAGAGTGTTTGTGAGTGGATGTTTAGACAGAGAAATCCACTAATGACAACGAGATTGAAGCTAACGAGTGATTGACATCAACATGTGCAGATGGCCTATCAGTATAGGCCTATCAGGCAGCACTATGGAACACAAATACATCCAGATTCATGCAGCTGTTTCAGGAGCCCCATCTACACAAATGATCCATTATCAACCACATACTCTGCATATCAGGGACTCCAATGCAGACACTTTTATTCAGTCATTGCTGTAACTGACCCTGATACAGCTCTATCCTAGACCATAACTCTTCTGATCTCTGATCTCTACCTTGTCCATGGCTTGAGGTCAGAACGTACTTGGGTCTGGTCAGAGCTTAGACTAGGGGTTCCCACGATATGTTACTCTGGGTGCCATGCCAGACCCACCAGCCTGGAAACCACCAGTGATTACTGACTAAAGCTTAACGTCAGAAGAGTCAGGAAGGTAGATACCTCAATGAGTCCCTGAGAGAGCACCAAGACTGCTCACTGAATACATGATCCTATAAGGATAAGGATTGACATTGACTATATTAACGCACATGGTCCCTTAACACTATTACAGGGTACACAAACTTAGACATGCATCCAGCTGTATCTGGTCACTGATACTAAAACACATTTTTGTTTAATGTTCCAAGGTTAAAATCGTGCATATTATTTAACATTACATTAATATTTTAACTCCTAACATGTTGTCTCAGCATGTTTATCAAATAAAAACAAACTAAATGAATGCTGCATTAATGCAATACGTATTTATAACAATAACAGGCCCTAGAATTAAGTGTCAGCTAAATGGTTTGGACTAGCTTCACCAATTACATTTGATCAACTTAAATTCTTATGAGAATATCTTCAGATTAAAGGCATTCTCCATTTATTTTCAAACGATAACACTCCACTTTGACATGAAAGAAACACACACAACCTGCCGACCAAATTTACGACCAAAGAGTAACAGAGGTTGTTTTGTGAACATTATGGGTACATTTTCAACTCTTCACTTGCTGTACATCCAGCAGAGAATTCTGCTGGAGCGTTGCCATTGCTGTTATCAAGACTTGGCTTGCAATGATACGCCAGCTCATCTGGAAATGTAATATTTACATTACTGGGCTTCCAAGCTGAGATTTCTGGGGCAATGTCATACCAGATAATAATTCATAGTGGAGGTGACCTTACAGCAAGATGGCCACCGAATGGAAATTACATTATGCTGAGATCTATAGAAAACTCACTGACTGACCACAACCTCAACATGAAAAAAAGATAAGTGGGGATCATTTTCTGTTTGATCAAAAATGTGACTCATGGCTCCAGAGGAAATGGTAGTAATGAATAGTAACCTGGGTCATACATCAGAAGTGTTGACAATGAGAAATAAGTGGGTTCTAAACATTTTAAATCAAACAGAATGCAAGATATGTCTACATAATCAGTTGGGCCAACTTCAACTCTTTCAGTTTAACTCCCCACTGCACAAAATAATACTTACATTCAATAAACATAGTTAACTACTACTGACTTGGTTGGAATGATGAAGGTCTACAGTAGATCTATAGAAATGCCAAAATAACATAATCTCCCAGACTCATTATGGTATTCTATCTACCTACCCACTCACTGAGGATGCCTTCACTGTCTGCCTGGTTTGAAATCACAGAGGCACTGTGGTCAAGGAAAGTAAAGAGAGCTTCCTCTAACCTTCCTTGACTGGGATGTGAATGGCTAGAAGTGCTCTCACCCTGACATCCTGTCAGTCTCCCAAGCTAGACATGCTATAGTGGTACAGTCTTATATGGGCTTGGTGTAGACTTGAAGTTAGACATGCCATAGTCGTATCATATGGGGTCGGTGTATGTACAGTACGCCAGCCAGCTACCGCTGAGTCTCCCAGGCAGGCAGCCCTGGGAGTTGGTGTCAGGATGTCAGGAAGCGGTGTGGCTTGGCTTTAGAGAGGGCAGCAAACCTCAGCTATGTGTCAGTCATTCCATTCATTTAATATAATCTCCGTCCATGTACGCTTTCCTTCCTGTCTGTTTAAACACTACAGCACAATGAGGTGGTGGTGCTCTCTACCACAGCAGGCAGGCAGACAGTCAGGCAGTCAGGCAGGCAGGCAGGCAGGCAGGCAGGCAGACAGGCAGGCAGGCAGGGATTCAGAACAGAGGCTCACTCTACTTACTGTCTAATGAGCTCAACTTCTGACCAAAGGTGTTCCAATGCTGCTGATGTTGTTGAATGGTATTCACAATACAGGTATAAAGTAAATGTGATAACAAAATAACAAAATGCTCAATTCCATCACCTTTTAAATTGTTAGGACTAATGCAAACCCTGTGAACACTGAATATTGGACCTGCTGAGTTGAAACACTGGCCAGCTTTAAGAATAGGACCATACTGGCATCCTGTATAGCTTTAGAAAATACAGAGTCACATGTCCCATATAATAGTGTCTGTCTGTGTTTTACCACTGATTCCTATTTCAATTCTCACACAGAATCCAGTGTAACATAGTATGGCATGACAACCCACCCCCTCCGTTGGGTCGGTCGGTCCATGTGAAGTGCATGTGGTCAGACGTTGGCGGTGGCGTAGGCCACAAGCATCTGTCTCCCACATGGTGAGATGCTGTGTTCCTTTCTACCTTCCCTTTAGAAGCTCCTTTATCAGAACAGTGTTTAATGAGGGTGAGGTCGCTAACGACACACACTGCCTTTAACACAGTCAGCACTGGAAAAACATCTGCAGCTGTGGTGAAGGTAGGCTACTGTAGTGCTGGGGACTGCTCAGCGATCACAAGGTGAAAGGTGATTTTCACTTGCATACAGTATGATGAAGTCACTTTGTAAGGTACATCCATCAGACATTCAAGGGCTGCTCCCAATGAATAGTTTTAGACCTGTTATGGTACTGTACAACTTGCAATACCAATTGACATTTCCATATCATATTGCAGCATTAAAAGGAGATTAGGAAATATGGCCATTCTGGCTGCTATGACAGAAGAGAGGGAAAATTGGCAGCCTTCAACAAAGAACTAGAAAATATATTTATGTCCTATAACATTTTCATGCGTGTGCACTTTTTAAAACATTTTGCTTAACAAAATTAAATAGACAAATGGACCATCACAATCCATCTGTAAATGGAAGAATGGAAGACATACTTTCAAGAATCACAGACTTTTCCTCCAATTTCATCTCTGGAACTTGTATCATGGATATGTTGGGAAGCCAACCAAGCCAAGGCAATAATCTGAGCTTGTAACCACTAAAAGAAGCACAAACTCTTGGTCTTCTTGGACCACACAGTGGTAACTCATGGGTTCTTTCCCACTACATGGCTTTTCCCAACATCAATCATTACATGTGTCAAACCCCAAGCGGGTATCCAAAACAACCAGGAATAATGACTGAACTGTGGGGATAACTCTTCCCACTGAGAGAAGTAGGGATACTGTACATCAGCACGAGATACAATACAGGACAAAGTGGTAATAACATGGTAAAACAGTATGGCAACAAGCTATAGTTACTCAAATACTTGTTTTGCCCCGGATAGGAGTGGGGTCCTCAACAGTGAAGAGTAGAGTGACATATACTGGTCATGACTGGGGGATGTTTTCTCAAAAGTAAAGAGACCTCACGTCTCCCAGCCTGAGGCCTCAGGCCAAGGGCACAGAAGCCTCATAAATGCCCACTGCTTGTAAATGTCTCTGAAATAGCACAAACCGTGTTGATTCTACAGCCTTTAAAACACTGAGGGTTTCCTCTGACATCATTATCTGTTTGTAGAGGCTCTGTGTTGGGAACATAATGAATGGATTAACAAAAACCAGCAAGTGACCAAATACAGGGTAAGGGACAACTTAAGGACACACTTACATGTTTACATGTAGAAATTAAAGGTGCCCTATAGTGAGAGTTTTATTGGGCTCCCGAGTGGCGCAGTGGTCTAAGGCACTGCATCTCACTACAGACCCCCTGGTTCGATTCCAGGCTGTATCACAACCGGCCGTGATTGGGAGTCCCATAGGGCGGCGCACAATTGGCCCTGCGTCGTCCGGGTTTGGCCGGTGTAGGACGTCATTGTAAATAAGCATTTGTTCTTAACTGACTTGCCTAGTTAAATAAAGGTACAATTAAAAAAAATTGAGGGAACACTTAATCCTGTGCAATCATTCTCTAAAACACCAATCTCAACAGCTGCCGAATGACAAACTGCTGCTTCGCCTGACATCACTTATTTTTACAGAGATGTTTAGGAGAAGACAAAGCAAACCGGCTGCATGGACTCCTTCATTTATTCACATGCAACATGTTGGTCACAATGACTTTCATCAAGGTATATGATGAACAGATCAAACCAGGATACTGTACACAGAACTAGAATGAGACATCCTATTTCTATAACTGTATATCACCTCTCTCCAGCAGTATCACAGTGCTGTCACAGCCATGTAGTCATTCATCTACACACACGGAGCTGTGCCAAGCTATGCCCTATGACAAGCCAGACAGGCTAATTTAGGACGACACTCATCCCCCTTTCGAGTTTCCACAGTTATACTAAGTACAACTTTGTAGGACACTGTCCTTTATAACTATGTAACAGCCTGCCTTATAGGCGCTAGAGAGTAAACAGAACAGACTACCAAAGCTGCTTAACAGTGAAAACAGTCACACAGTAAATACCTCATCTGATCCCTACTTCCTCCTCTTGATCTATAATCTGCATTCATAGCCATGACATGAAGTAACTTATAACTTAACCTATCTACTAGAATCAGACTATCAACTTAAAGTTCAGCAGCTCAAGAAATACTTAAGAAGAACACCGGGCTAAACAGGCTAATTACATTCATAATACAGGTTTATACAGGTCATAGCTTTAGAGGGAGTCCCTCTTATGTCTGTTTGGGACGTCTAGAGGTCCTGGGACTGGGAGCGATGAGTAGCCAGTCCCAGACAGTCGGTCTCAGCCCAACCTGTGGAAAAGCAGAGAGGGTCCATAGTAAGACCATGGTATGGTTTTTAGTCTTACCTGTGACCACGGGTTCCCCTGCGCAGTCACACGCATGTGGAGGAGGCAGACAAGCAGCAGAAGAGCCAGACCTGATAGCATTCTCTCATGTGGCCAAGAACTATTGACCAGCAGCTCTCAGTCATGCATTCAGACAGGTCCTGTACAAAACGGTAGCTGCTCCTGGCTGTTTTGCCTTGCCTCTGTAGCGCAGTGAACGCCAAAACCACTACTGTGCTGATCTCTATGCACAGCCTTGTAAACTGAGCTGGAGGAGGCGTATCTGTGGAGGTTGGGGCATTTAAGAGGAAAAGTGAGGGGGAGGGAGAGAGAGAGAGAGAGAGAGAGAAGTGAGGAGAGAAGTGAGGTGAGGAGACAATGAAGTGGAACATGAAGCCTCCTACTGTGTGGGCAACAATGGACAGGTGTCGGTGAGACAACTCAACTGGATACCTTTGCTGAGCATTCTTTAGTAGGACTTGATAGAATACCATTGCATTGTAATCTAGACCACTGACAATGGAACACAGCAGACAGCCAAAGAAAAGTAACATAACAGCCCCAAATACTTTTTGGTCAAGTGGGCATTCTAACAAGGAAATAGACACACTACGGACAACATTTAATATTCTTAAACCTGGAGAAACCACAAACTCTGCAACAATATGATCCCTTTGCACTCTCTCTTATACAAGCATACTCAAGCACTTAATTGCCACGTCGCAAGGAAGGCTGGAAGTAAAAAAGCCTGAGCCAAAAAGCCTGAACTCATCATATGGTTTTCCTATTGCTGCACCATTGTTTCCACAACATTAAACCCTAATTCATCAGGACACACTGAAGTTAGGAGTGCGCTCTTCATCAGACTATGACAGTTGGTTTTCACATAAAAGTATATGACCATAGTGGGTGCATCAGGGCATTGTGGCTGTATTTGATTTGTAGACAAAGAGCATTTTTGCAGCCATGTTCACTTAACCATGAGATAATGTAATATTTTCCTATTTTAAAGCAGTACAGGGAGACCACAACAGGCACATGCAGCAAACTACTGTATCCACTTCAATTCTGTATTTCAGCTGGGCTATAGAGAGAGAGAGAGAGAGAGAGAGAGAGAGAGAGAGAGAGAGAGAGAGAGAGAGAGAGAGAGAGAGAGAGAGAGAGAGAGAGAGAGAGAGAGAGAGAGAGAGAGAGAGAGAGAGAGAGAGAGAGAGAGAGAGAGAGAGAGAGAGAGAGAGAAGAGAGAGAGAGAGAGAGAGAGAGAGAGAGAGAGAGAGAGAGAGAGAGAGAGAGAGAGAGAGAGAGAGAGAGAGAGAGAGGTCTACACTCTCCGCTCTACTTCCAGCAGGCTTTTAGAGGACACACCCTCTTCCTTAGGCCACAGGTGCATCTAATTCCATTACATCTCCAATTGTGTGTAAATCTTTCCCAGCGGCAAGCAAAGGCATCCAGGACAGACAAAAATACAGAAAGTTTAGAGAGTGGCGTCTCAACACCTGGACTTGGCTTGGCTTCTGCTGGCACTCTCTAGTCTTTCCCCACTTGCTCGCACTCTCTCTCTCTCTCTCTCTCTCTCTCCCTCCCTCCCTCCCAGAGGCAGACTGACTGACAGCCAGTGACTGAGCAGCCTGTCTGCAGCAACACATAACAGCTGCACACATGTTTACAGGGATTGTAGTGTATTGGGAAGAGAGCTTTTCAACCGCATGTCTATCTCTATAATCTCAGACACATCAGCTACTAATGCTCTCCTGATATACTGTATACTAATCTGGACAGATATTGAACAGTACCGCTTAACGCCCCGAGGCCGGCTGCTGGGACCTGCTGGATCAGACAGACTGAAAAGTAAAGCATGTCCTGGTTCTGGTTGGAGTTCTGTTTCCTTCAACATATGGGTCAGGTCAGCAGCCTTGGCTCCCAATGTCTCCTACCCACACACATCCACACACACCAGAGACATGCACTAGCCTACAGCATCAGGTGGTCTCACCATTACTGTACGGTATTCATACAATGAGTGTATTCATGTTTGCTTCCCATTTACTGTCATATTTCCATCATGTCTTAAAGTACGATGTAAGCATGACTTGGACAATTTTTTTTACATCCTGGCGATTTGAGCAGACATTTTCAAAAACCATTCTCTAACGAAACACTACTCTGGATTTCAATTCAATCTGTCTTATATTTAATTTTTTTAATCTACATATTACCATACATTTCAAACCCAAAACCCAAACATTAACTGCATGTACATTAAAAAGACCTATGGAGTTGACTGTGTCAGGAAGACCACAGTTCGAAGATCGAGCAGTAGAGCAGAATGAGAGAAAAAATTAATTTTCTGTGCATCTGGGATACATATTAGCTGCAGCAAGGCCAGGCATGTAGGTCCCTTGATTGTTTCCTTCGAGCAATGTCTTTGACTAAGGAAGGCAGAGAGAGTGGGTTGCTAATGAATAAAACAGTGAGAGTGTTAGGATAATGAGGGGTGTGGTGGAGGTGAGGTTAGGGATCGGGGAACATAGCTGCGATCACTATTGATTATTTGGCCTGTTTGGCTCATAAAGCCAGCTGTCTGTGAATAACAGGGTCATCCTGTGGGGAGGACAGGGGTATGGAGATCCACGGTATGCTACATTATCACTGGAGGTACATTGTGGGGCATGGGACTGTGACTGACTGACTGATAGAGAGATGCATCCCAAATGGCACCCTATTCCCTTTATAGTGCACTACTTTTGACCAGAGACCATAGGGATATATAGGTAATAGGATACCATTTGGGATATAAGCTCTGTGGGAAAACTGATCCTGGTTGTATGCTGGTTCTTTCCTGCTTGACACACCTGCTAATAGTCTGATGGTAATGAAGTTGTTAGGAGACAAAGATAAGGTGATCATTTATGACCAGGTTGACCTCAGGGGGCAGCCCACCTGCAGCACTGATGACACACTCACTTAGACACGACAAGTACGTACCAATGCACTTACCCCCTTTTTCCACACACATGCGTCACACACAAACACATGCACGCTCAAACATGCACTTGCACTGTTGTGTGCGCTCACACACACGCACACACACTGAATCTCCCTCTCAAATGACCATAAATTCCTGCCATTCAGCGAACCTTGACCACTCATTGAATAGCCTTCAGATTAAACAAACTTGAAGCTTCAAATCCATTCAACTAGCTCCTCAATTGACATTGACAACCACCCAGACAACAGCCAATCAAATCACTGTCAACAGCAGTCAGTCAGTGTGTGTGGCTGCTGACTGAATGTAAAGAATAACACTGTATGACCCTATAGGGTCCCCTCATAAATCTGTTCCCCTCTCAGGTACGGCTACACTATGGCCCATAACCACACAGAAAACTACACTGCTCAAAAAAATAAAGGGAACACTAAAATAACACATCCTAGATCTGAATGAATGAAATAATCTTATTAAATACTTTTTTCTTTACATAGTTGAATGTGCTGACAACAAAATCACACAAAAATTATCAATGGAAATCAAATTTATCAACCCATGGAGGTCTGGATTTGGAGTCACCCTCAAAATTAAAGTGGAAAACCACACTACAGGCTGATCCAACTTTGATGTAATGTCCTTAAAACAAGTCAAAATGAGGCTCAGTAGTGTGTGTGGCCTCCATGTGCCTGTATGACCTCCCTACAACGCCTGGGCATGCTCCTGATGAGGTGGCAGATGGTTTCCTGAGGGATCTCCTCCCAGACCTGGACTAAAGCATCCGCCAACTCCTGGACAGTCTGTGGTGCAACGTGGCGTTGGTGGATGGAGCGAGACATGATATCCCAGATGTGCTCAATTGGATACAGGTCTGGGGAACGGGCGGGCCAGTCCATAGCATCAATGCCTTCCTCTTGCAGGAACTGCTGACACACTCCAGCCACATGAGGTCTAGCATTGTCTTGCATTAGGAGGAACCCAGGGCCAACCGCACCAGCATATGGTCTCACAAGGGGTCTGAGGATCTCATCTCGGTACCTAATGGCAGTCAGGCTACCTCTGGCGAGCACATGGAGGGCTGTGCGGCCCCCCAAAGAAATGCCACCCCACACCATGACTGACCCACCGCCAAACCGGTCATGCTGGAGGATGTTGCAGGCAGCAGAACGTTCTCCACAGCGTTTCCAGACTCTGTCACGTCTGTCACGTGCTCAGTGTGAACCTGCTTTCATCTGTGAAGAGCACAGGGCGCCAGTGGCGAATTTGCCAATCTTGGTGTTCTCTGGCAAATGGCAAACGTCCTGCACGGTGTTGGGCTGTAAGCACAACCCCCACCTGTGGACGTCGGGCCCTCATACCACCCTCATGGAGTCTGTTTCTGACCGTTTGAGCAGACACATGCACATTTGTGGCCTGCTGGAGGTCATTTTGCAGGGCTCTGGCAGTGCTCCTCCTGCTCCTCCTTGCACAAAGGCGGAGGTAGCAGTCCTGCTGCTGGGTTGTTGCCCTCCTACGGCCTCCTCCACGTCTCCTGATGTACTGGCCTGTCTCCTGGTAGCGCCTCCATGCTCTGGACACTACGCTGACAGACACAGCAAACCTTCTTGCCACAGCTCGCATTGATGTGCCATCCTGGATGAGCTGCACTACCTGAGCCACTTGTGTGGGTTGTAGACTCCGTCTCATGCTACCACTAGAGTGAAAGCACCGCCAGCATTCAAAAGTGACCAAAACTTCAACCAGGAAGCATAGGAACTGAGAAATGGTCTGTGGTCACCACCTGCAAAACCAGTCCTTTATTGGGGGTGTCTTGCTAATTGCCTATAATTTCCACCTGTTGTCTATTCCATTTGCACAACAGCATGTGAAATGTATTGTCAATCAGTGTTGCTTCCTAAGTGGACAGTTTGATTTCACAGAAGTGTGATTGACTTGGAGTTACATTGTGTTGTTTAAGTGTTCCCTTTATTTTTTTTAGCAGTGTATAATATTACTTAGGCTATGGTATAGTGAACAACAATCACCACAGGATACCAGGTAAACCAATCACTAGAGGAGTTCACCATCCTTGGTCAGTCTCCCAGAAAACGTAAAAAGAGAGTTTGATTTTTTCTATTGACTCATAAACAAAGACTGTTGAGAGAGTGGTAGTATATAACCTGCCCTGTACTGTACTGTTAAAGATACTGTTCCAGTCCAAAGTGACAGTTTAGCACTCGTTTGAACCTGGCAGAGGAAGCAACAGCAGTCAGAGAGTCTTTAACACTACCTTGGCTGTGTTCTGTTCTGCTCCACTACCTGTCCCCAGAGGTTCAGGCCTATCTTGCACTCCTGTATGGCTTGTTCAAGCTCAGTGGAGCTGACAGCTCCCATAGTACAAAGGAGCCATATATTTCAGCTGATCACCAGGGGCAGGAAATGAGCATGGAGGTCCGGGGGCCGCGAAGGCCGTAGAGACCAGGGGATGTTTCACACAGTGGAGAAGCCTGGACAGACAGCCTGCGTCTCTATTAGAAAGCCAGGGCCTCACGAGTGGCGCAGCGGTCTAAGGCACTGCATTGACTTCGGTCGTCAGTTGAATGGTGT
The DNA here is from genome assembly GCF_020615455.1 of Coregonus clupeaformis. NCBI lineage: Eukaryota > Metazoa > Chordata > Actinopteri > Salmoniformes > Salmonidae > Coregonus > Coregonus clupeaformis. Next base: position 241,404 of record NW_025533984.1, read on the forward strand.
TTCCTCCGACACATTGGTGCAGCTGGCTTCTGGGTTAAGCAGGCGGGTGTTAAGAAGCGCAGTTTGGCGGGTTATGTTTCGGAGGATGCATGGCTCGACCTTCGCCTCTCCCGAGGCCGTTGGGGAGTTGCAGCTATGAGACAAGATCGAAATTGGGGAGAAAAAGGGGGTAAAATACACAAAAAAATCAAATAAATAAGAAAGTCAAGCCAGACCATCGTACAGTCAAGCCAGACCGTCACAGACAGTAAGCAGTCAGCAAATGGATTAGTCCAAATGGTTCGGCCCTTTGTTGGAGATACATGTAAATTACCGTATTATTTATGTCAAAATTGAATCATGATGGAAATATCAAATACACATAATTTTGTACAGTGTACTGTGTTTAGAGTAAATAGTCTATCTAACTTTATCCACCAGACAAAGCATCAAACAGGGAAAACATCTCAGACTTCAGGGACACAGAGCAAAAATGTAAAAAATAGGAGGTGGAGACTGGAACTAACAGAGTGTTGGAAATGCATCAAATTTGGGTCCTATTGAAAGCAGACACTTTCTGTTCACAGTGTGAAGGATTTAACGTGCCCCTCCTCAGAGGGTCAAAGGCTCCCCTGTCTTGAGACACACCCTTTATGAGCTCTGTGCTCAACCCCTAAGGATTGGTCAGCAGAAGTCTGACCCACAGATCCAGCCGGCACATTACAGGCCAGTCACCCGGGACTAAACAGGTGGACCAGGGCTGAACGGAACCAGGGAGGCTGAGAGGACACACTTAGGGGAGAATCCTAACTTCTGCTTAAATAAAATGTTCACTTAGTCTCCCATTGACATCAATGCATGACTAAAATGTGATTTAAGTGGAAGTTAGGTTTCGCCCCTTCAACTATCATCTCCTTCTCATCCGGGCAGCCTAAACCATATACTGTACAGTAACACCTCTACTTTAACATGCATGGCATTCTCCAGTGAAAGAACGAGCTACATGCTGTATTTCACTGATTCACACGTTGTCTGTCCTATTGGGAATTATTTACAACATGTATACTAACTCGCCCAATCACTGACTGTTGTTGTTTTGGTAATCAGTGGCTGTATTGGAGGGGAGAGTGATTTCACCTCTTTTCTAAGTATATAACCAGCTTCTCAGGCTCCATCTCAGTGTACTTTATTCTATAGCTAGAAGACTCCTGATATCTCCAAGAGTGTTAAGTATAATTTCTGTCTTTATCTGCTGTTGTCTAGTACTGTCTTTTTGCTAGCTAGGGCCATCTACTTTAAGTGCTGACTGTCTTCCCAGTAGCCTACTTGGTGTGTGAACTGCTGACTGCTCATAACTTGCAGATGATTGTTGACGTACAGTGGGGGAAAAAAGTATTTAGTCAGCCACCAATTGTGCAAGTTCTCCCACTTAAAAAGATGAGAGAGGCCTGTAATTTTCATCATAGGTACACGTCAACTATGACAGACAAATTGAGAAAAAAAATCCAGAAAATCACATTGTAGGATTTTTAATGAATTTATTTGCAAATTATGGTGGAAAATAAGTATTTGGTCACCTACAAACAAGCAAGATTTCTGGCTCTCACAGACCTGTAACTTCTTCTTTAAGAGGCTCCTCTGTCCTCCACTCGTTACCTGTATTAATGGCACCTGTTTGAACTTGTTATCAGTATAAAATACACTTGTCCACAACCTCAAACAGTCACACTCCAAACTCCACTATGGCCAAGACCAAAGAGCTGTCAAAGGACACCAGAAACAAAATTGTAGACCTGCACCAGGCTGGGAAGACTGAATCTGCAATAGCAGCTTGGTTTGAAGAAATCAACTGTTGGAGCAATTATTAGGAAATGGAAGACATACAAGACCACTGATAATCTCCCTCGATCTGGGGCTCCAGACTCGTCATGTTTGGAGGACAAAGAATGCTGAGTTGCATCCAAAGAACACCATACCTACTGTGAAGCACTGATCCGTGTAAAGGAAAGAATGAATGGGGCCATGTATCGTGAGATTTTGAGTGAAAACCTCCTTCCATCAGCAAGGGCATTGAAGATGAAACATGGCTGGGTCTTTCAGCATGACAATGATCCCAAACACACCGCCCGGGCAACGAAGGAGTGGCTTCGTAAGAAGCATTTCAAGGTCCTGGAGTGGCTTAGCCAGTCTCCAGATCTCAACCCCATAGAAAATCTTTGGAGGGAGTTGAAAGTCCGTGTTGCCCAGCGACAGCCCCAAAACATCACTGCTCTAGAGGAGATCTGCATGGAGGAATGGGCCAAAATACCAGCAACAGTGTGTGAAAACCTTGTGAAGACTTACAGAAAACGTTTGACCTGTGTCATTGCCAACAAAGGGTATATAACAAAGTATTGAGAAACTTTTGTTATTGACCAAATACTTATTTTCCACCATAATTTGCAAATAAATTCATTAAAAATCCTACAATGTGATTTTCTGGATTTTTTGTATCATTTTGTCTGTCATAGTTGACGTGTACCTATGATTAAAATTACAGGCCTCTCTCGTCTTTTTAAGTGGGAGAACTTGCACAATTGGTGGCTGACTAAATACTTTTTTCCCCCCACTGTATCAACCAGGATTAAGGGGCAGGGCAATTTGTGACTGTTGTTGTTTTGGTAATCAATGGCTATATTGGCAGGGGAGTGGTTTCTCCTTTCCTAGGCAATCAGCAATTAGTACAGAGAGATGTGCTTTTCACCTTTGCAAGGCAATTAGCAATTAGTATTAGTACTTCAGTCTCCCCTGTTTTCTCAGTTGCAGCTGTAAGCGGCGGTCGTGTAAGCTGCGTTTGTGTCAGCGGCGGTCTCGTCGCAAAACTAAGGCTGTCGCCGAAACAAAGACGGTTCTGCCGAGTTGTTGTGCCGAGTTGTTCGACAAAGGAAAGAGAGGAAGGCTCCACACCACTAGGCTCACTTGAGTATCTTACCTAGTTATTTTCAGATTATCTCATTTTGCTCTTGCTTTGGCAACTATGTAAGTCCCTTGAGTTTTTGGCCCTGACGGAGACTTGCATCACCCCAGAGAACACTGCTACTCCAGCTGCTCTCTCTTCATCTGACTACTTTTCTCTCATAGTCCAAGAGCATCTAGTCGTCGCGATGGTGGCACAGGGCTACACATTTCTTCTAAGTGGAGATTTTCTCTTTTCTCCCTCTCTCACGTGTTCATCACCTAATTTGAATTCCATGCTGTCACTGTCACTTGTCCACTCAAGCTTAACGTTGTTGTCATCTATCACCAACCAGATACCCTTGGAGAGTTCCTGAATGAGCTTGACACCTTGATAAACTCATTTCCTGAGGATGGCTCACCGCTCTTCATACCTGGTGACTTCAACCTCCCGACGTCTGCCTTCGATTTATTTCTCTCTTCCTCTTCTTGCCTCTTTTGACCTTACCCTTTCCCAGTCCCCTCCTACTCATAAGGCAGGAAATACGCTTGACCCCATCTTTACTAGAGGCTGTTTGCCTACTAATCCCACTGCAACCCCCCTCCAGGTCTCTGATCACTACTTTGTTTCCTTTTCTGTCTCCCTGTCCTCCAACCCTAGCCATTCAGCCCCTACTTCACTCTCTCTCCCACTATTCTCTCCTCTTCTATTCTATCATCTCTCCCTTCAGCTAAATCATTCTCCCTCCTGTATCCTGATTCTGCCTCTTTGACCCTACTTTCCTCCCGTTCCACATCCTATGACTTGCACTGTCCCCTTTCCTCCCGGCTGGCTCAGCCCTCCCCTCCTGTTCCGTGACTCATTGACAGCTTATAGAACAATGCTGCGGGCAGCTGAGCGAAAATAGAGGAAAACGACATTTCCGGAGGACCTATCGTCCTTTCACTCCGTCCTTTCTACCTTCTCTTCCTCTGTATCTGCTGCTAAAGCCACTTTCTATCACTCTAAATGTCAAGCTTCTGCCTCTAACCCTAGGAAACTATTTTCCACTATCTCCTCCCTCCTTAATCCTCCACCACCTCCACCTCCCTCCGGACGACTTTGTCAACCACTTTGAAAAGAAGGTTGACGAAATCCGCTTCTCATTCCGTTAGCCAATTGAGTCCACTGGTCCCACTCACACAGAACTACCCTATGCCTTGACCTCTTTCTACCCTCTCTCCAGATGAAATCCCAACAACCTGCCCGCTCGACTCCATCCCCTCCTCCCTTCTCCCTTCTCCACTGGCTTCAAAATGTCCCGAGTCGCTCCCATCCTAAAGAAACCAACACTCGACTCCTCTGACGTCCCTTCTTTCTTTTCTTTCCAAAACACTTGAGCGTGCGGTCTCTGACCAACTCTATCGCTCTCTCAGAACTATCTTCTTGACCCTAACCAGTCAGGCTTCAAGACGCGTCACTCAACCGTTACTGCTCTTCTCTGTGTCATGGAGGCTCTCCGCACTTCCAAAGCTGACTCGCTCTCCTCTGTTCTCATCCTCCTAGATCTATCCACTGCCTTCGACACCGTGAACCATCAGATCCTCTTCGCCACCCTCTCAGGGCTGGGTGTCTCAGGTTCTACACACTCTTGGATTGCATCCTACCTGGCAGGCCGCTCCTACCAGGTGACGTGGAGAGGATCTGTGTCTGCACCACGTATTCTCACTACTGGTGTCCCCCAGGGTTCGCTTCCAGACCCTTTCCTCTTCTCTCTATACACCAAGTCACTCGGCTCCATCATATCCTCACATGGTTTCTCCTATCATTGCTATGCGGATGACACTCAATGACTTTTCTCCTTCCCCACTTCTGACACCCAGGTGGCGACACGCATCTCTGCATGCCTTGCAGATATCTTAGCTTGAATGTCAACCCACCACCTCAAGCTCAACCTTGACAAGACGAAGCTGCTCTTCCTCCCGGGGAAGGCCTGCCCGTTCAAAGACCTCTTCATCAAGGTTGACAACTCCACAGTGTCCCCCTCCCAGAGCGCAAATAACCTTGGCGTGACCCTGGACAACACCGTGTCGTTCTCTGCAAACCTCAAAGCAATGACTCGCACATGCAGGTTCATGCTCTACAACATCCATAGAGTATGACCCTACCTCACACAGGAAGCGGCGCAGGTCCTAATCCAGGCCATCTGGACTACTGCAACTCATTGTTGGCTGGTCTCGCCGCTTGTGCCATCAAACCCCTGCAACTTATCCAGAACGCTGCAGCCCAGCTGGTGTTCAACCTTCCCAAGTTCTCCCATATCACACCGCTTCTCCGCACACTCCACTGGCTTTCAGTCAAAGCTCGCATCTACTACAAGACCATGGTACTTGCCTACGGAGCAGCAAGAGGAACTGCCTCTTCCTACCTTCAGGCTATGCTCAAACCCTACAACCCGAGCAATCTGTTCTTGCCACCTCTGGTCTCTTGGCCCTCCCTGCCCTACGAGAGGGCAGGGCAGCTCCCGCTCAGCCCAGTCCAAGCTCTTCTCTGTCCTGGCACCTCAATGGTGGAACCAGCTTCCCCCTGAAGCTAGGACAGCAGAGTCCCTACCCATTTTCCGAAAACATTTGAAAACCTACCTCTTCAAAGAGTATCTTAAATAATTCCACAGCATCCCCACTCGCACCTCCTCCTCAATTTTTTAAAATAATATATATATATAAAAAAATAAAATAAAATAAAAAGCCCTTCGTGAACTAACACTCGCACTTGACTTTTTCCCCCCTTACTAGCTCTGACTTTGCTGATAGCTACTTTATTGAGGAAAAATGTACTTACTATGTCTGAGATGTGGTTGTCCCACCTAGCTATTTTAAGATGAATGCACTAACTGGATTAGAGCATCTGCTAAATGACTAAAATGTCAATGTAAATGTAAGACCAGGCTCTGTTGACTAAAGTCCCTCTTCATACCCAGAAAATTGTGGATAATATGCTGGGGCCTGCAGCTGGGGCCTGTCGTGAGAGAGACAGGGTTGTGATCTCTCCACCAGTCTGTGCCAGCCGTATTTCAGAACCTCTCATCCCCCTTTTAACAAGTCAGTCGCTCCCCGCGCGGGGAATGCCTAAAACAGATGCAGCTGTCTGTTGGTCGGTGGAGGAGTTGTTGCAGGGAGCGAGGGGAGGCTTGGCTGTGTTAGGGTGAGCCTGGCAGAGAGGGATGCAGAGGGATGCAGACCAGCCACAGCAGCACTGGGGTGGAGAGGAGAGGGAGCCACAGCCACTGCAATGGCCAGGCAGCCAGGCAGCCAAGCTCCTGACCCAGGACCCAGGGCAGGGCGGACCCATAGACTCACACAGGAACACAACCTGGCCTCTCACACATAATGAGAGTGAGATATGGAACAGAGACAGAGCACTGGCAAAGACACCAGTGGAGGATCTGGATCAGCAGAGCTGACTTCGACAGCGAAGACAAGGATCTGGGGAAGAGACCGCTGAATTACAGTAGTAGGAGTCTATGGTTTTACCCTGTCAGCACTGGGACCTGTGTTAGCTTACATGTTGAAACCACACTATTTTCAGCCTTTAAGAGGTCATTTTACCCTTATACTCTCCTGGCTTGAAACCATACGGTACTATTGACACTTCTTTATGAATATATTTACAGGGAAATGTTTCTTTAACTAGTGTAAAGAAAGTTTAAAGGCAGGAACAGGAGGATCATCTGCTATGTATAGGGTATAGGGCCTAGGCTAGCACGCTGTCCTCAGTGTTCAATAAAAACACAGTAAATGTAAAATAAAAAGAGAGGTCTAACATGTGTGAAAGTCTTGACCAGAATGACCAACAGTGGATGTTGAGGCTTTGGGGGGGGGTTTCATTAGGTTACCGTTACAGTGGCCGGGGTAAAAGCCTTCTCTCCTAATTATCCACAGAGCACTCAGAACACACCCTCCAGCTATTGAGGTGGAATAATACAACACTCCAGCCAGGATATATTTCCCCCCATCTTCAGCCCCAACATCACCCGCCAGCAGAAAAGTGTGTGATCAGAGATTGCCCTTTAAAAATACACACACCCTTCTCAAGTGCACTTCCTTGGCATATAAAGAGAAAGAGCAGCTCAGTGGAATTCCAGCCATCAAAGGAGCTTTATTTTAGCATCCATCTGAAATGTGTAACCACATTCAACGTTTTCTATGGCTCAAATCTGGGTAAAACCTGGATCGAGTATGAGGCGCACTGTATTCAGTGACAAGGTCCAAGCCTTTCACATTAAGTTCATGATTCATAGGTAGGGCTCTGTCTTTCCACTGTTAAGAGACAAAGGGGTATCCTAAAGAGACCTCGTTTAGCCTCTATGCATCGGTCAAACACAGTTTACAGTGCACACTACACTACTACTATTGTAATCACTCTCATGATGAAGGCTCTTTATGAAGACATAAATCTGTTAACAAGTAGAGATATCCTGACTATAATATAAGTAGGAAAATGTAATAGTCCTCTACAGAGGACAGGCTTTTCCTCTTTGTGTTATACAGAGGGGAGAAACAGCACCTGAAATAACTAATTTCTTGGTAGGTAGAGTCAGTAGCACATGCGCTGAGGATCATGACAAGTTCGAACAGTTCTGACCTAATTTCTCTCTTCAAGGAAAATACAGGAAGCCATAGAAGAAGCCACAAAGTTTTTCAGCAGCCATCTTTGTCAGTAATATTGATGAAAAGAGCAGCTTCCAGCTCCTTCTCTCTGTCTTTTGCTTACCCTTTGCTTCCTTGTCAAAGACCCCAAATAACTAATTTGTCACTTTACAATACCTATACAGATATCCCTACACCCTATGTAAGATTTTCCTCTACTCTATGTAGAAATACCACACCAATTCAACCAGAGTAGACAGTAGCATATGGATACCGTGTCCAGTAACAAAAGTGGTAGGTTAGGGCTACTGAAGCCAACAGACAAGAAGGGTGGATTTGAGGATTTGTGCCATGGATCTGAGTGAGATGTGTGTGATCCCTGTGGAATTTAAGGCATCCCAGGGAAAGCATAAACTAAAGCACCCGTGTAGAGAGAATAACTTATTAGTGTTCTCAATCTGCTAAAGTAATATATGTAATACATCTATGCCATTTAGCAGAGCCTTTTATCCAAAGCAACTTATAGTCATACGTGCATACATTGTTACATATGGGTGGCCCTGGGAATCAAACCCACCATCCTGGCGTTGCAAGTGCCATGCTCTAACGACTGAGCGGACTGTGGTAGTAGAATATGGTTTACTACTCTCTCACTGACAGAGATAGATGTCTCTCTAGCTCTGAGAATACCTCCATGCCGGATGGTTCTAGTGCTGCTATGAAACCTGGCACCATTCCGTAAATTGTCTTACGAGCCGTAGGAGATCACAGTGGGCCACATGCCAAGAGCCATTCAACGTCATTCATTTCACCATTTATGTTGAGCTATCTAATCAAGTGTGTAGTGCGATTCCACAGTTATGTTGAGCTTTTTAACCAAGAGTTCAGTGCATATAACCCAGTTCCACAGCACTGAGGCGGCTCATTGGAGCCAAGGCAGCACAGCTTTAGGTAGACCAATCTTAAAGGAAAGCAAGATTCTGACCACAAAGAAAACACAGAACAGTGACCAACTGTTTAGCCAACTGAGCTCTCTTACATTCAGGATGCAGCCTGCCTGTCTCACAGTAAGCACAGGGACTTAATAGGGACAAATACAAGCAGGCTAACTGACATTTGTAACCTATGACTACTGCTGGATATCTGCCAAATCCTTTTTTCATACTATCTAGGGCCATTTTGAAGAAAGAAGATGTTCCGTTTTTCTGACATTCTCTAATATTCTGAGACTCAACTCACTACCTGACTAACAGTAGTTCTGAGACATGGACCTACAGGAAATGTCACCGTGTTTATTGAGCTATAAGTTCTGACTGATATATCATCAAAGTGGGTCAGGAACATGACCCACAGGTATGCAGGGACATCTTAGGTCAGAGGTCAGATTGAGAGCTAGGTTGTTTATCATATTGTTATGGGATGGACCACACAAAACGCATGTGTTTAGCCCAACTAATAGAAAGAGTAGGGGATCATTATTTATTTATTCAACCTGTATTTAGCCAGGTAAATCATTGAGAACAAATTATCTACTGCAATAATACAGGGATTGTCACTGAGCCTAATTTAGGTCCAACCTGTCTGTGTCTACAGTGTGTCTTTAGGCTTGGGCCTTCAGGACTGTAGAGCTATAAGGGTATGAGTGGGCAGGATGCCAAGCTCTCCAGGAGCTGCAGTGGGAAACTCTACTTCTCTATTGGTGTGTGTGTGGTACACAGAAATAAACACACATACTCCTGCATTATACGCTCCAGCACCACCTCTCTTCACACTCAGAAATCACCCCCCCCCCATCCACACACACACACTCACAGACACCCTGAGCTTATAAACACAGTAACACAGAGTTCAGCACACAGTGCAGGACAGGTCTGCTTTCCGTAGAGCAGAACCACATGAAACAGACAAGGCCTGGCAGAAACAGACCTGGGCTCTACTCTATGCAACATGTCTATAGGCTCCATCTGATTGAGCTCAAAGTGAATGCAGCCATAACCCTCTGCAGACACCTTGCGAAATAAGAGTCAAAGTTTAACCATACAAAGTAAAGAGATGCCTGCTGCAAACTGACTCTAGCTCCACACAGAGGGCAGAATAAATAGAGCCTTAGGTTACAGTTACAGTGGGAGATTTGATTTTTGTGTACGCAAGCAAAAAGGGCCAAGGCAGGAAAAGCAGATGTTACTGTGTCTATGTCATCAGTCTGCTTTGGTCTCCCAATATAATTTATGACAGCATCTCACTGCTACTATGGGATGTGCCCTGACCTGCTGAATACATTCCCTAGGTGAGTATACACAGAAATCAGGCCTCAATACGTTCCCTAGCAGTGAGAGAGAGTAAAGAATGGCCCCTGGTTGATTTAGCTCCAAATTTGTAGCAGATGGCGAAGTTACTGTCGGAAGTACTAAACCACTGTCGGAAATGCCTAGGCTTTCTGGGTAAGTGGTGTTGACGTTGGCGTCGGTTCAAATCCTGGGTCCGCCATTGACAGAGATGGACTGTGTTATACACAGGTAAACCTACTGGGCAACTCACTGCAGTGCAGTACAGTAGAGTATAAGCTACAGTACAGTAGAGTACAGTACAGTGGAGTACATTACAGTACAGTCCAGTATAGTACAGTTGAGTACAGTACAGTAGAGTACAGTACAGTGGAGTACATTACAGTACAGTCCAGTATAGTACAGTAGAGTACAGTACAGTAGAGTACAGTACAGTACAGTCCAGTATAGTACAGTGGAGTACAGTCCAGTGGAGTACAGTACAGTGGAGTACAGTATAAGCTACAGTGCAGACTACAGTCGATACCACAACAGTATAAGCTTCAGTACATTCCAGTACAGTATAGTAGAGTACAGTAATGTACAGTCCAGTACAGTCCAGTCCAGTGCAGACTACAGTCCATACCACAACAGTATAAGCTTCAGTACAGTGCAGTACAGTATAGTAGAGTACAGTACCGTGCAGTCTGCAGTCCATAGCACACCCACAGACCACAGCCCAGCTGCATGAATACTGAGTGGGATCCCACCACGGCCACATAAAAGCAGACCACTCCCTCCATGGGGTCAGCTAGTCACTACACTGCCCAGAGATATATGGGCTGGAGGGCTGGAGGTCTTGTGAGAACACTGGCCCCTGTGATAAATCACAATTTCACTGGTTTTAAAAGTGGAAATTACTCATAGCTAATATGAGATCAGAAGGACTCTTTATCTTGATTAAATCTTAATATAGTAAAGATCTCAGCTGGATTACAGTGCATGGGGGGGAAAAAGTGGTTGAAAGCGCTGCAAATTGGGTTGAAGGGAGACTCAGAGGCAAGCACGAGTTCCTAGAGCGCAACTTGGAAAGGGTTCACTCAGAATTATGGCTTAAAATCACATTGGAAAAACATCTCTAAGAGTTAAATCCTGAATGAAATAAGAAGTTAAATGTATCCAGCAGCACACTGGACGCATAGCCAGTCAATAGCACTTACAGGTTTACACAGGGACTTATGTCTCTCCAAGTTCTGGCCACAGGTGTGGTTTAGAGATGCATATAAAAAATCAAGTCAAGGGAACAAATATGTCCGTCATGATCCTTCATTGAGATCCCAGATCCTGGACTCAGAACCCAGTCAACTCAGTCACCCCAACCTGACCTCTGTTTCACTCCTTATGGACAGATAACAGTGTTATACTCTGCTGCCCTCTGCTGGTTATGTATAACTGATAAAATGTATTTAAGAAAATGTACTGTCTCTTGCATTTGGATGCAGTTGATCTTGAGAACTCTATTGGGGCCGTGGTTGTTTGTGTTTGAAGGTTTGTGTGGAATGATGTCAACATTTCATCTCAATGAATTAAACTTAGATTTTCTTTCCTCTGATTCCATCCATTCTGTCACTGTTCTGTTCTATTCTGAGTGGTTTGGGAGGAGTCCACGGGCCTGGCCAGGCCACTGGTAAATGAGTTAAGTGTCCTACCTGACACCTCCCCTCCACACAGATGGAAGTCTCATTCTGGCCACACGGCGTCCCATCGATGACCCTGTCCGACTGACGCACGTAGAAGCGGAAACCGATCGCGCGACAGTTGAGCTCACAATGGTGGTCCTCAGAAACTGAGACAGAGGAGACACAGAAATGAATTATTTGATGTGGTTTAATAGTACAAAACATTATCTCTCTCTGGTAGGGTGCCTGGCAGGGCTGTAAATGTAAATTGTTCAATGTAGGTGGACAAACTGGGTAGACTGCTGCATTAGAATTGTGGCGTGGTGCAGTAATTGTTGTTTTCTTCCATTGAGCCATGCTGCCATCTAGCAACTGATGCGAAGAGTGGACTAAATCCTGGCACGTCCTCGCAATTACCCTGTGATTATCAGTGATGAGTAAATCAATGTTTGCTGTGTGCCTTCTACAGTAATGCTGTGTGGTGAAAGGTAATGCCAAGCAACAACTAGGGATTCAAGGAAAGCTAACCAAATTCCTAATAAATCCAAGGGATCAAGGGAAGTTAATAGGTTCTTTGCTCCTCTCTGGTGATCCATTAGTGCCAATTAGAACCACAGATCTCTGGGTGGTGTCTCTTGTGTGGGAGGGAGGCAGATGCCCTCCAGACCTGGAAACGACTGGGAGTTGGCAGTCAGTGGGGTGAATGTAACGTCAGGTTTGTAATCCACCTGCACTGGGACTTCACTCAGATGTTTTGTGCATTAGCCAATGAGGTTACAAGGACAGCTATTGCTAAAAGTGTTGTAATTGCATGTTCATGTGTTTGAGATAGGTATCAAGCAAACTTGACATCAACTAAAGTGAAGTTATTTTAGCTTTAATCTAGTCATACGTCTGTAGTAAATGCAATTCACTCCAACAGAGAGAAGAAAAACATAAAATGTTCATTGGTGTCCTAAAAGTAATGATCTATCCTTGAGGTGTTTTGACTGTTGATTGGATACTTAAGACACCTAGATCCAGTATGAAAATGTATGCACTCACTAACTGTAAGTCGCTCTGGATAAGAGCGTCTGCTAAATGACTAAAAATGTAAATGTAAAAATCCCCAAACAGCTCTCTGGCAGCTCAATAAGACCTGGACATTCATCAAAATGGCAGAGACAGGTGACATACTATGGTGCTTACATCACCTCACAGCTTGGATAATATTGTCCAACACCAAGGCAATATGAAAAACATGACGAGACCCACCCATACCTTCATTGAAAGGCTCCCACTCATACAGTCTACCCATGAAGGGATGGCTGTTGTAGGAAGAACACTGCACCGCTCTGATGTGTCTACTGGCTGGAGGACAGGCCTGGACAGACATATAGACAGATAGAAATAGAGTGAATATGTGTCCCCCGGCCTACTAAGTTCAGACATGGCCACATTCTCCCCCAAGGTAAATTCCAGTCTACGATCACGAACATCTCCACTATATCTGTCTCAACAGACCTCATCTTTACTAGCCTCCATTTTTTACACTTCATGATTCATTTAGCTGTTTAGCTGTGGGTAACAGTGAGGGATTAATTCATAAATGATCATAAGTGATGACAACAATCACTTCTACATGATAAATAGCCACCTCCTTGCTAAGCCATTCTTACATTGGTGTTGCAAATCTTGTACTGGTTGTGCTCTCCCACACAGGAGGAGGTGGACAGGGGGTTGTAGGGCCGTCCAAAGGGTTGCTGAGCTGCTGAGGCCCGGCTGGGTGAGTGTTGCTGCTCCTGCCTAGGTTGGTGCCCCTGGCTGGGCTGGTAGAGTGAGGAGGACCAGGGTGGGTTAGAATTAGAGTTAGACCTGGGCTGGGGGGCTAGGTTAGGGTTTGAGTTAGGGTTAGGGTTAACCCTGGGCTGGGAGGCTGGGGGCTGGTGATGGACTGGGCTGTAGCTGTGGAGATGTGGGTTGCTGTAAGGTGGACGGTAGGGGTTTGGCCTGTGGCCTCCGTGCCTGGTGGCTGACGGGCTGGGGTCAGAGAGCGGGGAGCGTCTCTGTCTGTGGGAGCGACCAGTTCCTGTCTCTGTCCCAGTCCCAGACGTCTGGCCTGTGTCTGTCTGGAGAGACACAACGTAAGGCATCCTCCCATAGCCATACTTCCCTGGAATGACGGGACTGTCACTGCCCCTCCTGAAAACACACACACACACACACACACGGGTAAAGGGGGAAATTGTCTGTGTAAAATGGCCTCCACTTACGGCACTTGTTTACATTCAAAATGTGTTGACTGGACTATCAAAGACTGTCAAACAAAATGTCAAAGACAAACAACACAAGTGCAAATTACTTCTGAGAAGCGGATGGATATTAGTGGCAGCAAGCAAGCGCCGAGCGGAGACCGCTTTTGTTTGGTGGCTTGGATTCCTACGTCAACAGCCCCCCATTACTCAAGTGTCAGCTCTATTTATTTAAAAGCTTTTTAACTCAAGCACACAGGAAGGAGGCCACAAACCCGCCAAGCACAAGCCGAGCCATTGACTCCATCCATAAAAGAATAGCTTTACACTGAAGGGGAGTCCAAATGGACCTTGGGGTGGGCTGGAGCTCCACAGAGACACTTTTAGACTGGGCTGCTCAGCATGCAGGGCATTAAACACAGGCCAGACTGAAAGACACAGACAGGCCCCTTTCTGTATGGTGTGATAGATACAGTACCTGCGTCCAGCCTGGGCCTGGGCCTCTCTGTCTCTCTGCTGGTTCCTCAGCTCCCCACGGCTGGCCAGGCTGGTGCTGCTATTGTAGGGTGGGGGTCTCCCAGGGTTGGTGCGGTGCAGCGGGACAGTGGGTCTTAGGGCAGACACTACATGGCCAGGGTTCTGGTTGGGGTGCTGGGGGTGGTGGCCACCCGGCCTGGAGGGGTAGGCAGCTGCACCCATGAAAGGGGTGTAGGAGGGTAGGCAGGGTCGCGTCTGTTCCTGAACCCCTCCCCCACAGGAGCGGGAGCAGGAGGACCAGGGCCCCCAGGAGCCCCAGGAGCCCGGGGCCCCACCCTGCCCTCCTCCAGCCTCCTGCTGCTGGGGCTCTGCCCTTTGAGGAACCTGCAGGAAGACACAACATGCTGGGTTCAAGCCCTACACCACCCACAGCATGGATAACATGGCACAGACACCACTTGAGAGCAGAGTAGAGAAGCAACAAAATAACATCATTACATTAGGGGGCTTTCCAGAAATCATTCATCAACAACGGTTTTCTCTCTCCCTTGCTGTGTATGAGATGAGCCTCTGTTCAAGTTGGATAAAGCCCAGATTTGTCTGATTAGAGGTTGTCTGTTACTCTCCCATCCCGTACTGACTACCTGCGTATCCCTCTGTTGACTCTAGCCCTCTGTGTAACGCTGCCAGAGACATATTAGCGCCTTAGTGACTTTCACTGCACTCTCTGTCTCAGGACCCTGTGCCAGCCAACCCTGCCCTGCGCCAGCCAGCTATGCCCGAGGAGCCGCAAAGAAGGAAATCCAGCTCTTTAAGAGCCACTTTGTCTACATTCATCCTGTCCTCTGTGAGCTTACACATGCACATGGTAAAGGCTCAGCCTCCCATTGGCCTTTAGAAGACTGTAAGAGAATACCCAAACGGTAGGGATAGTAGGGAGAGTTGGCAGATAGCCATCCTCCTGTCAGTCAACGACATGGGGCTATTCAGAGATCACTCAGACCATGGCCCCCTCCTCGCTGCAGCCTTTGTAACTGTACTCCACTGTCATCTCCAGGGTCAGCCATGGGTCAAACAGCTGGACTCCTGGAAACGCACAGGGCCAACAGAGACAAACTCTCTCCAAGAGAGGAATGCCCTGTCAGACAGTTGTCTGTGATTGGACAGTTAGCCTGTCCATCGACAATCTCCACAAAGTACAGTTATAAATCTTGGTCCATCATTAATTATCTCTCTCTCTCTCTCTCTCTCTCTCTCTCTCTCTCTCTCCCCAACCCTAAGCCTCCCTTCCTCCCTTCCTCCCTCCCCCTAAGCCACTCTTCATTTCTCATAGCACTGAGGTTGAAGGGGATGTATTGCTGACAGCAGGCATGATCCTCTATGTGGTCCCGAATGTCTTTTCACCGCTGCTCTCCTGTGAGTGAACAGATTTACACCCAAGTCAGATTCCCCTGGGGGCATCCTTCCTCAATGACTGATTGCATGTTTACATGGGCCAGGATAGACTAGTGTTGTATTTAATGGCTTTGTGGTTGAACAATAACATCATGGCAGCAGACACTATAAACGTCCCCTGTGCAATTGAAAGGATATGCATCCTCTGTGAACTGGAGGGTGCTAATTGGCTATGGTTACGATCGGAAGACACGATCATGCTTTCTTTGGCAGTTCAGATTCTGTGAGTCTGTGCCAACCGGCGTGAGATGATGATAAAGGTGAGAGATAAATGGATTCTCAGGCTGCAAACACACCAGGGAGGTATGTCACCCTGGGCTTGGGGATGTCAAACAGACCACACACATTTTAAAACACAGATACCGTGCCCCCGCACTCAGCACTCAACCCCCTCCCTGCTCCCCTCTGCTGTCCCCCAGCCACCCTACTCACCTTCCTGTGGTCTGTAGTAAGATGGCAATCCAGGGGATTTGGCCTGAGCAGCAGCAGAAGAAGCATGGAAACTCTGTGTGTGACAGATAGCATACTGAGCTATAATACATTTAACAGCATTTTTTTACAGAGAAAAATGATTGTAATCTAAAATGGAGACAATCAAAACAAAACTATGAAATTGAGTCATGCAGAGTGCATGACCAGCAGCTGCAGTGTGATACAACATGTAAAAGATGAGTCTGTTCAGTGAACACCAAGATGATCAGATTGTAATAAGTGACAAGTGATATCTCACCTCAGAAACCAGATACAGAGTTCCCTCATATCTCCTAGATTTTGAGGGCTACAGTACCTAAAAAAGGGATATATTGTATTTGCAGACATAATGACATTAATAACACAGCAATAAAGCAGTAATATCATATTTAACACAAAGCTGTCTCCTCAAGACCACATGCAGTGTCTAGTCTGCTCTTTAGTGTCTCAGTTTGTCTGAAGGTCCTGACTCATGGTCCTGACTCAGGGGAACATGGCTTCTGTCCACTTGACCATGTGTGTTGACCCTTGACCCTAACCCTGGTCCTAATGAGTGGCCCCCCACTGAAACTCCATTTTGAGATGGCTGGACTGCAGTGACACTTTTACCACTGTGCTCCTAGTAAAAACTAATCTGTGATGTATCTCTCAAAATAAACCTCACTTGGTATGATGAATGTGGGGGTTCAAAGATAACTTCCACTTAAACATAGACCTATCTGTTTTGTTTGTCTCACACTGGTGCAATTCCACTCCATGTGAGGTTTGGAAAGTTCCATTGTCATTAAATAAATAATATTCACAATATCTATTTACTTTATTTGCACAATAGCCTAGAATTGAATTTATCCAAAAACATGTAGGCCTATCACTTCAAACTTCTTTAAAACGTATTATGAGGCTGGGCTATTACAAATATTATTTAGTTATGGTGAACAACATCATAATTGCAGGCATGTCTATATCTGTGCTATCAACAAATAGAATGCTGGCTGCACCCAGTGCAGAAAGATCGACCTTCTGTCAGGCACGACAGGAACGGGACAGGAGGCTCTCGTCCAGGCTGAGGGATTTGGACTTGAAGTGTGAGCGCGCAGTAGTTGTATTTGTATTTATTATGGATCCCCTTGGCAGCAGCTACTCTTCCTGGGGTCCAGCAAAATTAAGGCAGTTATACATGGTAGCGAGCCGTAGGGAGACAAATTTAGAAATTTATGAGAAACATAACATGTAGGCTACCATTTTAATTGTATTTGAAAGAAATTAGTCGACAAACAAAAACATTATAAGCATAATTGTGTAAACTACTAAAATTGCAATCATTTCATCAATTGCTTTATAATGTTTGCTAATGTATTATATGATTATGATTATGATTAGGCTATTATGATTATTATTAGGCCTATATTATTACACTTCCATAAAACGTAAATTGCTCTGTTCCTACCTTGGATGACTGTGCTTGTGTTTGCTACCTCGATGTTTTCTCCAGTGCAGTATTGCTGCTTCTCAACGGTAAATTGTGGCGCCTTGAGATTCATAAACATGCGCACCAGTTATCCTCATAATCCGAGCGCATCGACGAGTTCAATCCAGGTGTAAAAAGATTACTACCACCGCATCAATTAATCCATTTTAAAACCGCTCCAAATATCCAAACGTTCTGTAGACGTGCTGGTCACTAATCAACATGACATATTCCGTTCACTCTCTCTCTCTTTCTCTCACACTCTCTTTCTCTAGCGTCCTGAAACGCACTTCTACTCAGAGAGAATGAAAGCCATGGGAACGACAGAGAAGAAAACAACTTGTTGCGCCCCCTACTGCCTCTCTCACTCTCTCTAATGGAAATAGAACCGAGAGAGAGACAGAGACAGACATACACTGAGTGTACAAAACATTAAGAACAACTTCCTAATATTGATTTGCACCCCCCCACCTCAGAACAGCCTCAATTAGTCAGGGCATGGACTCTACAAGGTGTTGAAAGCGTTCCACAGGGATGCTGGCCCATGTTGACTCCAATGCTTCCCACAGTTGTGTCAAGTTGGCTGGATGTCCTTTAGGTGGTGGACTATTCTTGATACACACGGGAAACTGTTGAGCGTGAAAAACCCAGCAGCGTTGCAGTTCTTGACACAAACCGGTGCGCCTGGCACCTACTACCATACCCTGTTCAAAGGCACTTCAATATTTTGTCTTTCCCTTTCTCCCTCTGAATGACACACAGACACAATCCATGTCTCAAGTGTCTCAAGGCTTAAACATCCTTATTTAACCTGTCGCCTCCCCTTCATCTACACTGATTGAAGTGGATTTAACAAGTGATTCACCTGGTCAGACTATGTCATGGAAAGAGCAGGTGTCCTTAATGTTTTGTACGCTAAGTGTACAGTATATATACATTTTGAAAAGTTTTATTAACTAATAAATCTGTCCTAGTTCCTAAGGTTTTTCAGACTTTCATCATCATCTATAAGATATGTTCTCCTCCTACTGTATAGTCTTTGAGTCTTTCTCTCCTGGGTGGTCACTACCATTCTCTCACTGCTGAAATATGGACCATGACAATTCTCCATGACTACAGAGGAAGCATGCTGTAACATGCGCCCAGATTGTAGAGACCAGACTAGGTAAGGGCTATCACTGTCATTACTGCAAGTGCCATAGGCTTGACAACCGCAACCAATTCATTTTTACACAGGATAATCATTTGTCACCCTTTAAACCAACACAAAGGTCAAAGTTATCTAACTGCCCCACTCAGTCATTTGGTGAAAGACCAAATACAATGTAAAGGGTCAGGGTGAAAAGAGCAGGGAAAGTATGTTCCAGAATTGTAGTACTGTAGAGTGTGGTGTGTGTGTGTGTAACTGAAAGTCTCACTATGTAAAATGGCCTGTTTCTTGCTCTATCAAGTAAATAAAATTGTTCTCCTTGGATTGCAGAGTTGCCTAATTTGAGTGGATGAATCAAGTTCATGCTTGGTTGAGCATGCATCCTAAATGCCATCGTTTTCTTACTGGCTTTCATTGTATAATATGTATACTGTGTGACATATGTGTCTCATCATGGCCTTTGTGTCCAAAGGTGCCGGCTATCATAATGGCTTCATTCAATGGTGGGACCATGTTGATGCTGGCTGTGAATTTGCCTTTAACCCCTATGTTTCCAAACCGTGGTCACGGGTGACCGCACCCAATTATAGCAACTTAATGAACTACTGTTCCGGTTGACCCATTCAAACTATACAAGGAAACGGGTTCGAAAGGAGAGCTGTTCTACACGGTCATCGGACAAAAATGTGAATCCCCTGCCATCCGACGTACAGTACAGTCAGCACTGCAGCTCACAATTAACAATGTGCTAAGCTCATTCCAGGACCAGGGAAAAGTAATACTCTGTCCTATGAAGTGGAACTAAGTGAAAGCCATGTGTCCAGATAATACATTATAAGGAGGTGGTGTCTCAATGGGATGGCTTTACGAGCAGAAACAATAGAACACACTTAAAAGCTAACTCCTCATCAGCAACACCTCAGACTCTCAATCCCTCCTTTGCTTGAGAAGTAAAACAGTTTTCTATGGGATACCTCTGGTCCATTCACCCATACACAAACACATTGCTATCTTAACTGGTATCAAATATCTCTATTTGCTGTATGATAACTGTACAGATACATATTTTGATATACATGAGTGAACTGTTAGCAGAGGCTACTATCAGAGCCAAAAGAGCTTGTTTGTTTACAGTATACACTGTTCTTAATCCTGTGAAAAACATCCTGCATGACAAGTATATAATACAACACAGGCTTACTGCCAGTTTCTGTCGTCACATCCTCTATTTGGAGAAGTATCAATGCTTATAAACAAGCTATTACAGTGGAGACAGATAATACACTCTGATTTGAGGATAAATTGGATGGATAAAAAGTTATTCCTCTGTCATGATAGTCTATTGTTTTGATAATACCCCACACACTGTTGGAATTTCACTTTCAATGGTTGTGCAGGCCACCATAATGCATTCTGCTAATATACTGAACAAAAATATAAATGCAACATGCAACAATTTGAATGATTTTACTGAGGTACAGTTCATTTAAGGAAATCAGTCAATTGAAATAAATAAATGAGGCCGAA
Source organism: Coregonus clupeaformis (assembly GCF_020615455.1). Lineage (NCBI taxonomy): Eukaryota > Metazoa > Chordata > Actinopteri > Salmoniformes > Salmonidae > Coregonus > Coregonus clupeaformis. The sequence goes on from NW_025533984.1 coordinate 261,668, forward strand.
ATCTATGGATTGCACATGACTTGGGAGCCAGGCCCACCCACTGGGGAGCCAGGCCCAGCCAATCAGATTGAGTTTTTCCACACAAAAGGGCTTTATTACAGACAGAAATACTCCTCCGTTTCAACAGCTGTCCGGGTGGCTGGTCTCAGAACATCCCGCAGGTGAAGAAGCCAGGTGATGTGTAGGTTCTGAGCTGGTGTGGTTACACGTGGTCTGCGGTTGTGAGGCCGGTTGGAACTACTGCCAAATTCTCTAAAACGATGTTGGAGGCGATTTATGGTAGATAAATGAACATTCAATTCTCTGGCAACAGCTCTGGTGGACATTACTGTAGTCAGCATACCAATTGCAAGCTCCCTCAAAACTGGAGACCTCTATGGCATTGTGTTGTGTGACAAAACTGCACATTTTAGAGTGGCCTTTTATTGTCCCCAGCACAAGGTGCACCTGTGTAATGATCATGCTGTTTAATCATCTTCTTGATATGCCACACATGTCAGGTGGATTGATTATCTTGGCAAAGGAAAGACGCTCACTAACAGGGATGTAAACAAATGTGTGCAGAGAAAAATACTGGGATCTTTTAGATCAGCTCATGAAACATGGGACCAACACTTTACATGTTGCATTTATATTTTTGTTCAGTATACATTTCCCTAATGTCTGAATAAGTTCAAGAATTATGCATGAAGTGTAACCTTGCCTAAGACCTTGAGACTCATGATAGCACTGAGCTCATGCTCAGTGGGTTTATGCAGTCAAGATTCACACAGACGACCTGGGTTCTAAATGCATGTGACAATCATTCTCACGGGGTCCAATATTTATTCACCCTCAACATTTTATGTTTCTCTCTTACCTGAGGGCTTTTTCCTTTACTGGTATCAAAGGATTTGGGTGGATTAAGGTGAAGATTCCTCATTGACAGCAACACCTACATGGCAAGATACGGTATTAATTAACATGACAGATCCTATGCAGCTCTTTGATACTACAAACACACTGGCTATGTTTTGCTTGTCAATAGCAGAGCTCTCCTTGGCCTGCCTCCACTACAGTGTCAAAGGAGGAACCTTGGGCTGGGCATGATAGAAGTGTGTGGGGAAAAATTCAGCTGGGAATACATTGCTTTGGAAAGAAACTCTACATCTGGTTTGATTTGATACCAGCATCTATCAAAAATGTTCTCAAGAACTCAGTCTGCAGAAGATCTCTTTTATGACCTTGTTTTGCTCACATCAAGATTCTCATGCACCAGTCCAACAGATATCAGAAGGACATTTTCCAATAATGGATTCCAGTACCACATCTTTCAGTCAGTGTAAAAATAATCTTCTAAATAAAGGGTATAGACCAATAAGGCTGGTTATTACTCACTGAGTGGGATGTAAATGTCTGGCATGTTGGAGTTGATGTTGAGTTGACCCCTCAGAGCCCTGGGCCTGGGAAGTGCTGCCCTGCCAGCGGTTCTCATCTGCTTTCCTACAAAGGATGACTTATTACTCTCTCCTCTGATCTACCCTACCTCCCCACCAAGCACAGTGTGTTGTCACTTGTCACCAGGTTCTCTGAGGTTTTCTCCCTAAAGTCTGTTTGTGTGAGTCTGACTCAGTTTTGTCTCCATAAACTGACAACTGTTTCAATACGATTGTCACGACTTCCGCCGAGGCTGCCTCCCCTCCTTGTTCGGGCAGGTTTCGGTGTTCATCGTCACCGGCTTACTAGCTACTGCCGATCCCATTCTCATCACTCTACTTGTCATGTCTTGTCTTGTCAATCACACACACCTGGTGCTCATTCCCCTAATTAGTATGTGTATAAGTGTTCCCCCTGTTCCCCTTGTCTTTGTGAGGAATTGTTTATTGTGAGAGCGAGTAGCTCAGTTGAGCTACTCTTCTATTTGTACTTGCCAAGGTGGAATATTTTCCCTTGTTATAGTTTCGTTTTCACGCTGGGTTTGATTTATGTAAACAGAATAAACTCTGGACTTCGGTGTTTTACCTCCTTCGCCTGACTCCTTCATTCATACCTCGTCACAGAATCACTCACCCGCTGACTGGAGTCAGCAGGAGAAGACTGCATGCCTGGAGTTGTGGCAAGGGTCCAGGAGCATTCCTCGATGCTGGCCAGCTTGGGGGAAGCGATGGATCGGGTTCTTCAGGTAGTAGAACGCCTGGAGAGGAGAGGACCCGATCTATCGAGACCAGCTGGTCAACCGGATCCAGCCACCTACACCCCAGCCCCTGGAGGGATCCAGATATCCCGACCACCGGCGTTTGATGGGACGGCAGCGCGATGTAAGGGATTTATACTCCAACTGGAGTTGTATTTCTCCAGCATCAGGCCAGCGCCACTGGAGCGGAAAAGGTATCCGTCCTCGTTTCCTGCCTTTGTGGGAGAGCCCTGGAGTGGGCCAACGCGGTGTGGAACGAGAGAGGTGCCGCGTTGGAGGACTACGGGGAGTTTGCTCGCCTCTTTCGGGCCATTTTCGATCACCCGCCTGAGGGTCAAGAGGCGGCCGAACGACTGGTCCATCTGAGGCAGGGGACGAGGACCGCACAGGACTACACGCTGGAGTTCCGGACGCTGGCAGCGGGGTCCGGGTGGAATGAGCGGGCCCTGATAGACCATTTCCGGTGCCACCTAAGGGAGGACGTCCGACGGGAGCTAGCCTGCCGTGATGCCATGCTATCGTTCTCCCAACTGGTGGACATGGCCATCCGGCTGGACAATCTGCTAACAGCCAGAGGACGTCCTGGTAGGGGTCTGCCCGTTCCCACTCCGGACGACTCTGACCCCGAGCAGATGGAGCTGGGGGGAGCCGCCGGTCGAGAGAGCGCAGAAGGACAGCGACAGTGCCACTCTGGTGGCACGAAGGGACAATCCACCTCACGTCGCAGTCAACGTTCTTTTGGGTCTGGAGGCGGTAGGCAGTGTACTCACGCATCACCCCAGGTAAATAACACCCAAACTTGTTCAGAGCCCTTTGCGGTGCACTGTACCCTATCTATCTCCATTCCTGATCACCTGGTAGTTTCCCAGTGTAAGGCGCTAGTCGATTCAGGCGCAGCTGGGAACTTTATGTGCATTTGCATGCCGTCAAAGCATTTCATTGGTTCCCCTATCCATTCCACTCCCCATCAGAGCACTTGATAGTCAACCATTAGGGTCCGGGTTGGTTAAGGAGGTTACTGTACCAGTCACCATGATTACACAGGAGACGCATGTTGAGCAGATCACTTTTTTGATTATTGAGTCTCCTGCTTACCCTGTAGTCTTAGGTATTTCCGTGGTTAGCCCTTCACAACCCCAAATTTCCATGGCTGCAGAGGGTTCTTACGGGGTGGTCGCGTGAGTGTCCGGGTAGGTGTCTAGGTGTTTCCGGTGGTGCAACCACGGTGGAAAGTCCAGACGGTACTCCCACCGTGCGCATTCCCCCCGAATACCATGATCTGGCGCTCACGTTTTCCAAGACGCAAGCGACTAAATTACCACCTCATCAGGAGGGGGATTGCGCAATAAACCTTCGGGTAGACGCTGTACCTCCCAGGAGTCATGTGTATCCCCTCTCGCAGGCTGAAACGGAGGCTATGGAAACATACATCACTGAGTCCCTGCGCCAGGAGTATATACGTCCCTCCACTTCACCTGCTTCCTCAAGTTTCTTCTTTGTGAAGAAGAAAGATGGCGGTTTACACCCGTGCATTGATTATCGACCACTGAATAAGGTGACGGTACGATTTAGTTATCCTCTTCCCCTCATTCCTTCAGTGATTCAGTCAATGCATGGGGCCCGTATTTTCACTAAATTAGACCTCAGGAGTGCCTACAACCTGGTGCGTATTCGGGAAGGGGATGAGTGGAAAAACGGCATTCAGCACAACCTCGGGGCATAATGAATACCTGGTGATGCCCTACGGTTTGATGAATGTGCCATCCGTTTTCCAGTCCTTTGTGAACGAGGTGTTTCGGGACATGCTTGGTCGCGGTGTGGTGGTCTACATCGATGACATCCTGGTGTATTCCTCTACGCGCGCCGAGCATGTGCCCTGGTTCGCAAGGTACTGGTCCGACTGCTGGAAAATGATCTTTATGCCAAGTGTGAGTTTTTCCAGCAGTCAATCTCCTTCCTCGGATACCGCATTACTACCACAGGTGTGGAGATGGAGGGAGATCGCATTTCAGCCATGCGTAATTGGCCGACTCCAACCACGGTGAAGGAGGTGCAGCGCTTCCTTGGCTTTGCCAACTACTATCGGAGGTTTATTCAGGGATTTGGCAAGGTCGCAGCCCCATTACCTCCTTGTTGAAGGGTGGGCCGTCCCGGCTCCGCTGGTCTGCTGAGGCTGATTTGGCCTTCAGTAGATTGCAGGATCTGTTCACCTCCGCCCCGGTACTGGCTCAACCCAATCCATCACTACCGTTCGTAGTGGAGGTGGATGCGTCCGAGGTAGGGATATGCGCTGTCTTATCCCAACGCTCGGGCACGCCACCCAAGCTCCGCCCCTGTGCCTTCTTTTCAAAGAAGCTCAGCTCGGTGGAGCAGAATTACGGAGTTGGTGATCGGGAGCTGCTGGCTGTTGTCCGAGCTTTGACGGTGTGGAGGCATTGGCTCGAAGGGGCGAAACACCCTTTCCTCGTCTGGACAGACCACCGTAACCTGGAGTACATTCGGGCAGCGAGGAGGCTGAATCCTCGCCAGGCCAGGTGGGCCCTCTTCTTCACCCGGTTTGATTTCACACTCTCATACATTCTGGGTACGAAGAACGTGAAGGCAGACGCACTGTCTCGGCTGTATGACACAGAGGAGAGGCCTAGAGACAACACCCCCATACTCCCGGCCTCATGCATTGTGGCGCCGGTAGTATGGGCGATGGACGCGGATATAGCGCAGGCATTACGCACAGATCCATGTTACACTGTCTGAGAGCAGTAGGACATTACACTGTCTGAGAGCAGTAGGACTTTACACTGTCTGAGAGCATTAGGACATTATACTGTCTGAGAGCAGTAGTACATTACACTGTCTGAGAACAGTAGGATATTATACTGTCTGAGAGCAGTAGAAATTACACTGTCTGAGAGCAGTAGGACATTACACTGTCTGAGAGCAGTAGGATATTACACTGTCTGAGAGCAGTAGGACATTACAATGTCTGAGAGCAGTAGGACATTATACTTGAACAACAGTTACCTCCCCCCAAGATGCTTCTGTTTATTCAGTTGCACAACGAACATTCCATTCAGAAAACCATTCAGATACCTTCAATTCTGAACTCTCCCACTCCGGCAGGTTTCCAGTTTCCCTTTTCACCACTCCTGTTTAGTGCCACAGGTGTCTGCAGTTGACTTTGGAAACCCATGACTGTAAACCATTGACAGCACAGGCTGCGTGGAGAGGCCAGTCAGTCAGTGCCTCTCTACAGAGTAGTTGTAGTAAACCAGTGCAGGTCTGCTCTATCAAAGCCTGCAGGAACATTCCTTTCTGAGTTCAACAGGAGAGAGAGGACCCTCTCCATTGCCCCTGGATGGCCCAGTGCAGGGTAGAGCATGCACAGGGTGTCACGATCGTTTACTGAAGATACGGACCAAGGCGCAGCGTGATAAGCGTACATTTTATTAAGTACTTAACACGACACAAAACAACAAACAAACGATATGTGAAGTCCTAGGTTACACAAAACAAACCTTTACGGAACAAGATCCCACACCGACTAGTGCCAAACAGGCTGCCTAAGTATGGTCCCCAATCAGAGACAACAAGATACAGCTGCCTCTGATTGGGAACCACCCTGGCCAACATAGATCTAAACGATCTAGCACATCAACATAGAAAATATAACACAGAAACTACACACCCTGGCTCAACATTTCAGAGTCCCCAGAGCCAGGGCGTGACAGTACCCCCCCCCCAAAGGCGCGGACTGCGACCGCGCCACACAAACACAACAGGGTAGGGGCCGGGTGGGCATTCCGCACTTTCTCTCCACCTCCCCGTTGCGCCCCTGATCTGGTCTGGCACCGCTGACTGGAGCTGGACCCGACGACGGTGGATCAAACCGTACAGGCTCCGGACTGGAGCCGCTGGCCGGAGCTGGACTGGACACCGGTGGAGCGGATTGCTCTGGCTCCGGAGTGGATCCGCTGACTGGAGTTGGACCGGACCCCCGGTGGAGCGGATTGCTCTGGCTCCGAGTGGAGCAGCTGACCGGTGCGGACCAGGCACCCGGTGGAACAGGCACGGGCCGTGCCGGACTGGACACACGCACCACTGACTGGTGCGGGGAACAGGAACGGGCCGGACCGGGCTGACGACGCGCACCACTGGCTTGGTGCGGGGAGCAGGAACGGGCCGGACCGGGCTGACGACGCGCACCACTGGCTTGGTGCGGGGAGCAGGGACGGGCCGGACCGGGCTGACGACGCGCACCACTGGCTTGGTGCGAGGGGCAGGAACAGGCCGGACCGGGCTGGCGACGCGCACCACTGGCTTGGCGCGAGGGGCAGGAACAGGCCGGACCGGGCTGGCGACGCGCACCACTGGCTTGGTGCGGGGAGCAGGAACAGGCTGAGCTGGACTGGGAACACGCACCACTGGCTTGGTGCGGGGAGCCGGAACGGGCCGGGCCGGACTGTGGAGGCGGACTGGAGGTCTGGAGCGGAGAGCTGACACAACCCGTCCTGGCTGAATGCCTACTTCCACACAATACGTGTGAGGCATCAGCACAGGACGATGCGGGCTGTGCACTCGTACTGGCGCTACAGCACGTGGCACTGGCGCAGGATATACGGGACCGAGGAGGCGTACTGGAGACCACGAGCGTTGAGCCGGCACACCCCGTCCTGGCTGAATGCCCATCTTTGCACGACACGTGCGTGGTGCTAGCACAGGACGTACAGGACTGTGCCGGAACACTCGCGGCACAGTACATGGCTCCGCATAACACGGAGCCTTCCCAGTCACACGCTTCCTAGCCTGAGTACGGGGAGTTGGCTCTGCTCTAACCCTAGGCTCCGCCAACCACCCTTTTAGCCCCCCCCAAAAAAAATCTTGGGGCTGTCTCTCGGGCTTCCTCCTCGGCCGGTACCCTCTGCGTTGCCGCTGCTCCTCTCTATAGCGCGCCTCCACAGTCTCCTCCCAAGGACGGCGATCCATTCCGGCCTGAATCTCCTCCCAAGTCCAGGATCCCTTCCCGTCCAGGATCTCCTCCCAGGTCCAGGCTGGACACGCTGCTTGGTCCTCTTTTGGTGGGATCTTCTGTCACGATCGTTTACTGAAGATACGGACCAAGGCGCAGCGTGATAAGCGTACATTTTATTAAGTACTTAACACAACACAAAACAACAAACAAACGATACGTGAAGTCCTAGGTTACACAAAACAAACCTTTACGGAACAAGATCCCACACCGACTAGTGCCAAACAGGCTGCCTAAGTATGGTCCCCAATCAGAGACAACGAGATACAGCTGCCTCTGATTGGGAACCACCCTGGCCAACATAGATCTAAACGATCTAGCACATCAACATAGAAAATATAACACAGAAACTACACACCCTGGCTCAACATTTCAGAGTCCCCAGAGCCAGGGCGTGACACAGGGAGAGACACTGAGATACTGTGGAACAGCATAAGCATACGGCTCAGTCTAATGTATTAGGAGGTGGCTGGATATACAGTGGGGAAAAAAAGTATTTAGTCAGCCACCAATTGTGCAAGTTCTCCCACTTAAAAAGATGAGAGAGGCCTGTAATTTTCATCATAGGTACATGTCAACTATGACAGACAAATTGAGAAAAAAATTCCAGAAAATCACATTGTAGGATTTTTAATGAATTTATTTGCAAATTATGGTAGAAAATAAGTATTTGGTCACCTACAAACAAGCAAGATTTCTGGCTCTCACAGACCTGTAACTTCTTCTTTAAGAGGCTCCTCTGTCCTCCACTCGTTACCTGTATTAATGGCACCTGTTTGAACTTGTTATCAGTATAAAAGACACCTGTCCACAACCTCAAACAGTCACACTCCAAACTCCACTATGGCCAAGACCAAAGAGCTGTCAAAGGACACCAGAAACAAAATTGTAGACCTGCACAAGGCTGGGAAGACTGAATCTGCAATAGGTAAGCAGCTTGGTTTGAAGAAATCAACTGTGGGAGCAATTATTAGGAAATGGAAGACATACAAGACCACTGATAATCTCCCTCGATCTGGGGCTCCACGCAAGATCTCACCCCGTGGGGTCAAAATGATCACAAGAACGGTGAGCAAAAATCCCAGAACCACACGGGGGGACCTAGTGAATGACCTGCAGAGAGCTGGGACCAAAGTAACAAAGCCTACCATCAGTAACACACTACGCCGCCAGGGACTCAAATCCTGCAGTGCCAGACGTGTCCCCCTGCTTAAGCCAGTACATGTCCAGGCCCGTCTGAAGTTTGCTAGAGTGCATTTGGATGATCCAGAAGAGGATTGGGAGAATGTCATATGGTCAGATGAAACCAAAATAGAACTTTTTGGTAAAAACTCAACTCAAGTGCGTTTTTGGAGGACAAAGAATGCTGAGTTGCATCCAAAGAACACCATACCTACTGTGAAGCATGGGGGTGGAAACATCATGCTTTGGGGCTGTTTTTCTGCAAAGGGACCAGGACGACTGATCCATGTAAAGGAAAGAATGAATGGGGCCATGTATCGTGAGATTTTGAGTGAAAACCTCCTTCCATCAGCAAAGGCATTGAAGATGAAACGTGGCTGGGTCTTTCAGCATGACAATGATCCCAAACACACCGCCCGGGGAACGAAGGAGTGGCTTCGTAAGAAGCATTTCAAGGTCCTGGAGTGGCCTAGCCAGTCTCCAGATCTCAACCCCATAGAAAATCTTTGGAGGGAGTTGAAAGTCCGTGTTGCCCAGCGACAGCCCCAAAACATCACTGCTCTAGAGGAGATCTGCATGGAGGAATGGGCCAAAATACCAGCAACAGTGTGTGAAAACCTTGTGAAGACTTACAGAAAACGTTTGACCTGTGTCATTGCCAACAAAGGGTATATAACAAAGTATTGAGAAACTTTTGTTATTGACCAAATACTTATTTTCCACCATAATTTGCAAATAAATTCATAAAAAATCCTACAATGTGATTTTCTGGATTTTTTTTTCTCATTTTGTCTGTCATAGTTGACGTGTACCTATGATGGACATTACAGGCCTCTCTCATCTTTTTAAGTGGGAGAACTTGCACAATTGGTGGCTGACTAAATACTTTTTTCCCCCACTGTTTTGCTGTTCTTCAAAAGGACACCCCTGTCCAAAATAATTCAGTTAATAGTCAGAGATCAGAGGAGCTAGAGGTGGTATAATATAGTAATAACATACTTAGGGTTTAATGGTCAGAAGAGATAAATGTAACAAAAAAAAAGAACTTTTGATGATACGTTTTTGTGCAAAATCGTCTGAGTCAGTCAAAACATTAGCTTTGAGTAATTTGATGATTGATGGATGGAGAATACATTTCCTGCAGCATGGTTTCTTGATCAACAGAGACACTACAGCAGCAATAAACATGGAAAAGTGAAGTGTTAGGGAATCTTTTAATACTAAGTACAATACAGAAAATGTGTGGTCCTAAAAGAAAAGGTGTATTTTGTGCCCTTGTCACCACGCCAGGCAGAGAGTCAGAGAGTAACACCAAGAAGAGGATGAGGTTATTATGACACAATCATTCTAGCCTCAATGAGAGACACTCATTGTAATCTTCAGCTGGAGATCATGAACAGGGTCTTTATGAAGGCTTTAAAGTGCAAAGAGTGTTCCTCCTTAGGGATGACAATGCACGCTCAAAATAACTTTCTCAAGTATATAGCTCTATAGCGCTGTGCATCCTGGAATCAAGTTGAATAGGAAGAACAGACTATAGAACAAACATCAATATTGTCTTTTCCATGAAAAATGTGGATTCAAGCTTATGAGGCAGGCTGGTGAGAACCCCCCCCCCCCCATAAAAAAAAAAAAAAGCCTTTAAAAGAACAATCCACATCCATCTTCGAACAGAATACATTTTTCCAGTTATGAAAAAAATCAAACCCAAAACTTCCCAAAGACTTGACTGGCTGACACCACGTGATGATGAAGACAGGTTAACGTGGTGAGACAGAGCAGCATGAGAGTGTCCAATATGCTGTAGTAGAAGAAGTGGTCCAATATGCTGTACCTGTGTCTAGTAGGTGTCCAGTATGCTGTACCTGTGTCTAGTAGGTGTCCAGTATGCTGTACCTGTGTCAAGTAGGTGTCCAGTATGCTGTACCTGTGTCTAGTAGGTGTCCAGTATGCTGTACCTGTGTCAAGTAGGTGTCCAGTATGCAGTACCTGTGTCTAGTAGGTGTCCAGTATGCTGTACCTGTGTCTAGTAGGTGTCCAGTATGCTGTACCTGTGTCTAGTAGGTGTCCAGTATGCTGTACCTGTGTCTAGTAGGTGTCCAGTATGCAGTACCTGTGTCCAGTATGTGTCCAGTATGCTGTACGTTTCCAGTATGTGTCCAGTATGCTGTACATGTTTCCAGTATGTGTCCAGTATGCAGTACCTGTGTCCAGTATGTGTCCAGTATGCTGTACCTGTGTCCAGTAAGTATCCAGTTTGCTGTACTGTAGCTCTTATGGAGCTTTACCAGATCTCTACCCCTCACCCTCTCACTTTCCCTGTGTGGAGAGCCTGTTGAGGCAGGCCTGACGGAAGGCCGGTCGGTCCCTCATCTCCAGCACACAGTCTCTCACCATCTCCATGAACATGGAGGGCCACAGCTTGTGGAGGGACTCCCCCTTCAGGTTGGTGTCAGATGCCCTCTGGACCAGATCCTGTATATACTGCTCCATCATGGCTCCGCGCTCCGATGATGACTCCATAGCACCCTCCTGAGGAGATCCAGGGAACAGAGGACGGTTAGCATGTACACTGGGGAGAGGAAGTCTCCATTGATCATCCTATTGGATGGTAATCATGCTACACTGTAAATAAGTGATCCTCAATTCTTCTCCAGGAGAGCCACTGTCTTCAATACTTTTATTGGCTAAATCAGGTGTTTCACTGCTCAAGGAGCAGGAATGAGGTTTACTGCTGTAAATGTATAAAACATGCCCTCAATAAATCTAATACAGTATGAAGCATCAGGTATACAGTGACAGGTAGTGCTGATGTCTGCAGTAGCAGAGTGAGAGCAGCCAGTCTATCCTGGTCCCAGATCTCTTTGTGCTGGAAGAGATCTGGGACCACCAGGCTAGACTGGCTGCTCCCACTCTGCTACTGCAGTCATCACCACTGGGACCAGGCTACAGACAGTGATAGTCTGACAGTGCTGACCTCGGGGCTCTCTGCTCCCACACTGCAGCAGCCTCTACTGGGGTAGTTGAACAGGGCTCTGCTCAGGCCCTCTCCCAGCAGCTTGCCGTTGTCACGCAGCTCCTCTGGGCTTAAGCCTGCACGCCGCCCACGCCCCTCCAACAGAAACTGCAGCTGACGCTTCCTAGAGAGAGAGGCAGGGAAGGAGGGAGGGAAAGAGAGAGAGGGGGGAGAGCGCGAGAGAACGAGAGAGAACGAGATCCAGGGAGAGAGAGAAAGAGAGAGAGAGATTGAGACAAGGGGGAAGTAGTTTCGGGGTGGGGGTGCTGTTTTTCTTGTTGCAGAAAAACAAATTTGACCGCGCTGAAGACGTCCATATCGGTCCGCTAATACAGGACTAGTAAAGGCCCAGTGCACTACTTTTGTGATTTTCTTTGACACTAAATGTATTTGAGTGTTTACCAGCATTTGTAACTTGAGTCTGATAATTATCTGTACAAAACAGTTAATCTGATAATACTTGTGGAATATAAAAATTATTGCTTGATATACAGTACCAGTCAAAAGTTTGGACACACCTACTCATTCAAGGGTTTTTCTTTATTTTTACTATTTTCTACAATGTAGAATAATAGTGAAGACATCACAACTATGAAATAGCACATATGGAATCATGTAGTAACCAAAAAAATGTTAAATACATCAAAATATATTTTAATAGCCACCATTTGCCTTTATGACAGCTTTGCACATTCTTGGCATTCTCTCAACCAGCTTCACCTGGAATGCTTTTCCAACAGTCTTGAAGGAGTTCCCACATATGCTGAGCACTTGTTGGCTGCTTTTCCTTCACTCTGCCGTCCTACTCATCCCAAACCATCTTAATTGGGTTGAGGTCGGGGGATTGTGGCGGCCAGGTCATCTGATGCAGCACTCCATCACTCTCCTTCTTGGTAAAATATCCCTTACACAGCCTGGAAGTGTGTTGGGTCATTGTCCTGTTGAAAAACAAATGATAGTCCCACTAAGCCCAATCCAGATGGGATGGCGTATCGCTGCAGAATGCTGTGGTAGACATGCTGGTTAAGTGTGCCTTGAATTCTAAATAAATCACAGACAGTGTCACCAGCAAAGCACCCCCACACCATAACACCTCCTCCTCCATGCTTTTCGGTGGGAACTACACATGTGGAGATCATCCATTCACCCACACCGCGTCTCACAAAGACACGGCAGTTGGAAACAGAAATCTCCAATTTGGACTCCAGACCAAAGGACACATTTCCACCGGTTTAATGTCCATTGCTCGTGTTTCTTGGCCCAAGCAGGTCTCTTCTTCTTATTGGTGTCCTTTAGTAGTGGTTTCTTTGCAGCAATTCGACCACGAAGGCCTGATTCACACAGTCCCCTCTGAACAGTTGATGTTGAGATGTGTCTGTGACTTGAACTCTGTGAAGCATTTATTTGGGCTGCAATTTCTGAGGCTGGTAACTCTCATGAACTCATCCTCTGCAGCAGAGGTAACTCTGGGTCTTCCATTCCCGTGGCGGTCCTCATGAGAGCCAGTTTCATCATAGCACTTGATGGTTTTTGCGACTGCACTTGGAGAAACTTTCAAAGTTCTTGACATTTTCCGTATTGACTGACCTTCACGTCTTAAAGTAATGATGGACTGTCATTTATCTTTGCTTATTTGAGCTGTTCTTGCCATAATATGGACTTGCTCTTTTACCAAATAGGGCTATATTCTGTATACTCCCCCTACACAACTGATTGGCTCAAACAAATTAACTTTTAAGAAAGCACACCTGTTAATTGAAATGCATTCCAGGTGACTACCTCATGAAGCTGGTTGAGAGAATTCCAAGAGTGTGCAAAGCTGTCATCAAGGCAAAGGGTGGCAATTTGAAGAATCTCAAATATAAAATATATTTTGATTTGTTTAACACTTTTTTGGTTACTACATGATTCCATATGTGTTATTTCATAGTTTTGATGTTTCACTATTATTCCAGTTTCTTGAAATACTTTGCAAATGTATACATTTTCATACTTTTTCGTACTAGTCCCCTGTGGGAATCTAACCCACAACTGAGCCACATCATCACAAACCACTTGATGGCTCAATGTACTTAATTACTGTATTGTGCATTGTTTATCTTCATGGTGATGGAAAGTCTACAGGTGCAAACCTACAGTAGATGACCAGCCTATGTAAAATACAGTAATGTACATTCACATGAAGTGGTTTGTAAGGATGGTAAATTAATATTGCACAAAAAGGGGTTGTTTTCCATGTTATTTGATCAAGAAAAATCTTTAATTTGATGTGGATGTTTTGTGTCTTTGCCCATAACTTTTCACCTTTTGATGTAAATGTTTGAGGACAGTGTTTTGTACTTTCTGGATTCAATTAGAATGACAATCACAGAGAAAGGGACAGGGCAACAACACTTACAATTCCAACTATTGAATCCTGCAAGATAGTGAAACAATGTTTTTGCCTGCGCTACAGACGTCTATATCGGTCCGCTAATACTAGTAAACACCCACCCACTGCACTACTTTTGTGAAAAAAATATTATTTTCAAATAATAATGTTTTTGTAATGACATTGTATTATCTTTTCAGATGTTTCACCCTCAGCACCCCTACATCTATGCAAGGGGGACAGGTGAGTTTGACATGTCTGTGGCATCTGGGCATTCAATAACCCTGCCAGGGGCAGTGCCATCGTCAAAGAAGGGAATAACAAAGTATCACAGTACTCGTTTCGACAAATAGTAAATGACATCACTCAATGCTCCGCATTAACACACCTGTCAAGACTCTGGTATCAGATACTATTACAGTAGGCGGTGCCAACATGAATTCCATGGAAGCCAAACAATTACTTACAATGAATTGGAAATGATAAAGTACTTCTACATAAATGTTGTTAATCTTTACAGCTTTTTCATCCGTTTTGTCAGTCGTATGGTTTTCAGCAGTAGGATTGGTACAGATGTAACCAGGATGAGAACATTAATAAAGGATGTTAGCTACATCAAACGTCCCTGTCCATCATTATTAATCTCATGAAATTCAGCACTGCACCAACATGTTCCAAACGCTGGTGCCAGAACTCTGGAATAGTCATTGAGGCGGAGGCTGCAGGCTAAAATACCTACTGGGATAAGTGTGTGTGGTTGTGTGTGGGAGACAGAGAGCCTGAACACTGTATGTGTAGGTGGGCAGAGGATCAACTGAGTGGTGTGTATCTATCAAACAGCCCCCATTCACCATAGCTGAGCATGTACTCTACTGTACAATGATACTGTACAGTAGAGTGGAGGTTGAAAGCAAACACCCCAGTATAACAGCCCACAACTCAACTTAATCAACTTAGAAGAAGGATGAACCACTCCTACATTGGGTTCATGACTCTTTTCTGGCCTCCAGTCATTAGTATTGTATCACAAATATGAATATCAATACTATCACCTGATGGTTCACACAACAGGACAAGCTGTCCCCCCCAAAAAATCCCTCTCTTCAGGCTTTTGGCCTTCTCTCATGTTCTAGGACTTTTGATTATGACTTGGTCCTCAACCGCAATACACCAAAAGCATAATAGCCATCATAGCCTTTGCTCTGGCTACCATCATAGCAATATCTACCCTACCCATGACCATATGTGTTCCCTCATGGAGTGTTCAAACCTAAATATGACTGTATAATGCATAGCTCAGGGTTATACGTCTGTACTGGATCTGAAACCATTCACTAATGACTGTAGTGCACTCCCATCCTAATTATTACAGGACTACACTCTCCATCTCTGAGGAGAGGTTTTCCTGGAAGGACCAAACTACAGGGAGTAGTGTGAGAGCACTGTGCACTGTGCAGAGGCTGAGGGGGGAAGTTTATACATTGTTTATATGGAAGGTTAAACCTTAATCAAATACACACACATTACTGGACTTAAAAGGTTAGGGCTGCTGCAGAGTACGTCAGTGGGCTCAGCTGGGGGAAAACAGGATGAATTCCATAAGGCAGCTCAACAAGAAAGTATTGTTTGATACTCAGACATTTCTTCCATGCTCCGCTCCAGAAGGCCCAGGGGTGTTGTGGGTAATTGTACAGAGCGAACCTGAAGGGACAGATTAGGGAACTGAACTAACTGCCATGCTCGTCCGTTTCTCACATCGAACGATGCAAACGACAGCTGCTAGGGACAGACATGCACTGGCCTGTCATCTCAAGGCCTCACACAGAAAGAGATATACAGTACATTTACAGTACATTACACATACCTGCGGCACACACAAGCATAAATATATACACATTCAAAGACATTCCAAAGCCACAGCCCTTGTAAAACAATATATTAGTCAGATACACATTACACACAAAATGCTCTGGCACTCATTCAACTTTTCAGAACATATTTTGCACTGTACCAACAAAAGTGTATTGTGATTCATAAAGAGGAATTAATTCAAGCCAACAGGGAAGTAGGGAGATTTATGACATGAATAACCGTAGGCTACATGTTTGATCTCCATGGAGTGGCCATCATATCAATAGCGTTTTCATCTGCCCTGTACCAGTCTATAAAAACACTCTTTATAAGATCAAGTTAATGTTCAAATAGTATTTCTGAAGGAGGTCGAAGTTCATGTTATCAACCATACTATACATATAAAATGTTTATTTGACAAAACTATGCATTATCATGCAATGTCAGCAGGTCACAGTGAATACCGTTTCACTGTTGATCTGAAAATAATGATCAGCTTCAGGCTATTGGTGTGGTCCTTTGTAGCTCAGTTGGTAAAGCATGGTGCTTGTAACGCCATGGTAGTGGGTTTGATTCCCGGGACCACCCATATGTAAAAATGTATGCACGCATGACTGTAAGTCGCTTTGGATAAAAGCGTCGGCTAAATGGCATACATTATTGTGCTTTCCATATCAGGCGTCAGGGAGTATGAGTTATGAAAGAGGAACTGGAACTGGAAGTCAGTAGAACAGCAGTTGGCCTTTTGTTTGCCAATGAACTTTTAACAGTATTCTCCTGACAGACAAGGCTCTGCTCGGGGCACTGAAAGAGACGCCACTACAGCAGGGCTGAGGAGGCGTGACCCCTTCAGTTCAATAGCGTGTTTTGCTTTGGATGGCTGTGTTTCAGTGACCAGGAATGATATAGTTGAAGAGCTGTTGGCTGGGGAGAGGAATGTGAACGTGAGGAAGGTACCAGGTACCCACCCTACCCCTGGGACACCGCTTCCAACCAACTCCCTATGGCTCCTCCATACCAGGCTTTGTCTATCCTTCACACACAGACTCATTAACATACGCACACACAGACACACACACGCACACAGTACACACATTCAAAAACACACTCAGACAGGTTCTGTAGAGAGCTGTACCAGGTGTGTGTAAGTCAGTGCCAGGTACCATGTGTGTGTTAGTCAGTGCCAGGTACCAGGTGTGGGTCAGTCAGCGCCAGGTACCAGGTGTGTGTTAGTCGGCGCCAGGTACCAGGTGTGTGTTAGTCAGTGCCAGGTACCAGGTGTGTGTCAGTCAGTGCCAGGTACCAGGTGTGTGTCAGTCAGTGCAAGGTACCAGGTGTGTGTTAGTCGGTGCCAGGTACCGGGTGTGTGTCAGTCAGTGCCAGGTGCCAGGTACCAGGTGTGTGTTAGTCAGTGCCAGGTACCAGGTGTGTGTCAGTCAGTGCCAGGTACCAGGTGTGTGTTAGTCGGTGCCAGGTACCGGGTGTGTGTCAGTCAGTGCCAGGTACCAGGTGTGTGTCAGTCAGTGCCAGGTACCAGGTGCTGTGGGTAGGGAGCTCACCTGGACTCCTCCAGCAGCACTAGCAGGCGGCAGCGCGGTGTCTCGGTGGCAGCGATATGACCCAGCGTCCCAAACAGACGCTCTGCAGAGATCACGTCATTCATGGTCACCTGGTGCACACACACAATATAAATGCAAACACATACACACAAATGCGCACACACACACAAGAAAAATGCCATCAGCTAACACCTTGTTTAGAACATTACAGCACAAAGATGCTGAAAGACAAAACATGTTGGTAGATTTTTTCTGAGTGTTAAAGGTGGATCCTACCTCCAGGCTGTTGATCTTGTGCAGGTTGAAGTGGTGCAGGCGGTAGATGAGGAAGGATCTCCACAGGGAAAGGCTGACTACAGGGTTCCCCTCTGGGTGGATGGTCAGCTGGTCCAGACGTCTCACCTGGGCCAGCGCAGCCAGCTGGGGAAGACGGCTGATGTTGGTCTCCAGGAAAATCAGGTGCTATATGGAGGAGACCATAATAAGTCAGTAAACCAGTTAATGAGTGACCATATCAGTATCCTTTGGCCAATGAGACCCCTCAGTTTAGAACTCCAACGTGTTACCATGGTAAGAATATGGCTCCTATCATAGTAGTGTTACCATAGTGAGAATATGACTCCTATCATAGTAGCCAATAAGAAGACACTTTATTGAACAGTATGTAATCTGTAGTAAATGTGTTCTCACAGATAGGTTGGGGAACTTGACCCTTATGCGTGGCAGTGTTGGCACGATCGCATCAAAGTGGATGTAGCGGAAGGCTATGACAGTGACGGCCCCTGCAGTCTGGACCCCCCAGCCTCTCTCCAGGGCCTCCAGGGCCCCGAGGCCAAACAGGCGCAGAGTTTCCCCATCCAGCTCCGCCAGGTGGTTGTCTGACAGGGAGAGGCTCTGCACGCTGGCACCCCCTGCCTCCAGGAGCCTGGAACACACAGAGAAACAGACAGTCAGCACACACACCTGTGAGGATGGGGACCTGATTTGTTAAGGAGGATGCCCAGCCCCCCCCAGCCCCTGGTAATTCGAAACATGATGGCGGCTCCCCAGGTACATTAAGTAATACCCACCTGGCCAACTCTCCACCCACCTGGCACAGTCACAAGTTTCCAGGATCCTCTGACTATCATTAAGACAAAGGTATCTTAGTTTACATGTGTCTGAATACATGGGCCAATCAGTGGAGGGGAGAGAAACAGCAGTGAGCGGGGTAATCAGAGCTAAGTGAATGTAACATTTGTCTTTCAATGCTGCCTAATTGCTTTCCATTCTCTGTGACAACAGTTGAAGTGCCCTTCCCCGATAAGGAGTCGTGAGAGTAGAGAATCAGGGTGAGTCTCAGGGAGACATGATCTCTCTGTCCCTGTTGGAGCCTCACTAGCTGCCCTGGGTCTCTCTGACCTATCTCCCTGCCTCCCAGTCTGCTGACACTCAGGAGACCTGCTGCATACCAGAGGATCATATGGCTGCACGGACCAGCAGTCAACACTAGCCATTAGAGTTCACACACCAACAAACTAATCAGTCTATTCATATTTTTCACCCTTTAGAATGTAACACCGCTGAACATGGAAAAAGAAAACACAAGGGAGGACTAATCCTGAGACTATTGAAGCTGTAATCCTATAGGCCAAGTCTTGTTGGGCTGATTGTTACAGAGTCAGGGGAGGGAAACAAGGCTTCTTTAAAAAGCCATCATTGTTGTCACACACCAAACCTGATCCCCTGGAGGTCACTTCTCTCTCTCTAGAGGACTGAGGACTGACTCCTATCCTCCTCTCATATCTATGTCTGCTGCACCTTTTAGTGCATCTAAGACCTGGCAAGATGCTGTCCAGGTAAGCAGAGACAGAGAACAAAGAGGGATCAAGGTCTGAGAACCTGAAAGAGGCTTTGTACTGTGAGCTAGAACAGGAAGAAGAGATGATACAAAGATGGTCAGACAAGTGTGCTGACCCAGAAAGAGAGGGCCGAAGAGAACAGGGAAGGTTCTGGTACAAAATAAGGTGTATTGGAACAGAGGAGAGATTAAAAAGTTGATTGACTTGTGATTATCATGTAATAACCATGGCAGGAAATTCCAAAGACCACTATCAAGGCCGCTGCTGCAGAGGGACACAAGGGAGCAGTTTGTTAACAAGCTGCAGCGTTACAGCTCTAGGGTTGACTCCAGCCCTAGGACACAGACAGGTGAATGTGAGCCAGAGAGATTCAGGACACCAGGGTTAAAGGTCACATAGCTACAGTGTTAAACCGTGTTAAGGCCACCATGACTGGTGGCCTTAATGGGACCTCCTGTGTGTGTGTGTGTGTGTGTGTGTGTGTGTGTGTGTGTGTGTGTGTGTGTGTGTGTGTGTGTGTGTGTGTGTGTGTGTGTGTGTGTGTGTGTGAGTGAGTGAGTGAGTGAGTGAGTGAGTGAGTGAGTGAGTGAGTGAGAGTCAGTGAACTGCCCATGGCTGCCTCAGAGTTCAGTCATTAACGCCTGCTGTAATACTCAATTTCCCCTCAGAGTTTTAATAACCTGGGAGAAAACCCAACCTTAACAAAACAACCCAGAAATTACATTAGCTAATAAACACAACCTCCGGATAATCCTAACATTCAGTACGAGCCGCTTCCAAGAATCCAGCAGTGACTGACAGAGTAGCGTCCAAATCAATCATGGAGAACAATTTTTCTAGCAGGCCTTGTTGCTGCCTACATATTAATATAAGACGACCCACCACGCGGTGGGTGTAAAACCCAATCTTAATTAAACAGTGTCACGTTTCAAGGAAGCGCCGCGTCTGACACCGAGGGGCAGGCGAGGAATGTGAGTGGTGATGTTAGAGCAAGGGGGTGCTACTGGCCACACGGAGGGAAGCATCTCGTTCTGGGAGCTACTATCTGGAGGTCTCCTCACTCACACACACACACTGGGAGACCCAGGCCCCATGGAGCGTAGCGGAGGTCTGGGCCAGCGATAGACAGACGGGCGCCAGTCAGTGAAAGACGGTGCTAATCTTCAGGACACGCCACACCTCTCAGAGGTGGCTTTGCCAAAGGTACTAAATCAAAAGCAGTTGGACAGACAGACAGAGACAGACAGAGAGAGATAGAGACAGACAGAGAGAGATAGAGATAGAGAGAGAGAGAGAGAGAGAGAGAGAGAGAGAGAGAGAGAGAGAGAGAGAGAGAGAGAGAGAGAGAGAGAGAGAGAGAGAGAGAGAGAGAGAGAGAGAGAAAGGAGACTAGGTAACATGTAGATAGAGTAAAGAAGAGTGATGGTAACTTTTCATCCCTTTCTGGGGAAGTCTGGAAGCATGCCATCAGCACACTCTGCACTGTGTCATGTATTGTTCCTGGTAATCACTCTTGATAGACTGCCAGGTGCCTCCAAATTCCCTCCTGAAACACTCCGAAACGTGCCCTCACAGCCTCTTTGAGGAAGAGGAGACACAAAGATGATCAAACTGAAGAAAGTCGAACTGTGGAAAACATTTCCTGATGTGTTCAGCAGCTCTGAACTAAAATTCTATTATCTGGAACTAATCCAGCAGGAACTTCAAAACGATGTCTGCCATTTCTGAGCAGCTATAACCCATCAATTTGACATGTAGTAGATGAGCCTACATGTGTCTCCAATTCTCTAGCTATGATAGACCCACATAAGAAACATGGTTATTTAGCTTGTCATGATGTGAGAAGAACCTTTCATAATTTTCTAAACTGAAAGAAAAATAAAATTGTTAAAGCAATTTCTCTATTAGCATGGTCGCAGATCTGTACAGTGTCTGCAATAAAGCATGAAAACGATAGTCAGATGAGTTGGCTAGAGCAGAAACAGATCTGGAATCAGGCTCTCTCTGTATATCTCTCCTGGCATGATATAGACACAGATCTGGAACCAGCCTATTTCTGTATATCTCTCCTGGCATGATGTAGACACAGATCTGGAACCAGCCTATTTCTGTATATATCTCCTGGCATGATGTAGACACAGATCTGGAACCAGGCTATTTCTGTATATATCTCCTGGCATGATGTAGACACAGATCTGGAATCAGGCTATCTCTGTATATCTCTCCTGGCATGATATAGACACAGATCTGGAACCAGGCTATTTCTGTATATTTCTCCTGGCGTGATGTAGACACAGATCTGGAACCAGGCTATTTCTGTATATTTCTCCTGGCGTGATGTAGACACAGATCTGGAACCAGGCTATTTCTTTATTTCTTTGGCATGATGTAGATGTAACATTTATTGAATGAAGTCTTGTGGTTTATTGAAGTGTTTCTGAGAGGTGGTGGCATCATATTTTATATCTCATTCCCACACTTCCTTCTCTCATCATAAGTAGAACTTGAAGATTGATGTGCTTGCCCCTCCACCTGTTTGGAGACCCAGCATGCCTCTGTATTTAATTAATATATACATAGGATGTGGGCACTGATGTCTCCCCTCCATTCTCTGGCCAGCCCCAATATTGGATTTCTGGGTAATAACTCTTCCCTCCTGTCATATCTCAAGGGAAACAAAAACGAATAAATCTTCCTCTAGTCTGCTCACAAAGAAATATAAAACAGAGGCTACCTTCCAGCAGTCGGACGGGCACACACACACCCGCAAGCTTGCTCCCGCATGCACGCACGCTCACACACACACTCACGGACAGACATTCACACACACACAAAACTCGCTAAGCACTCAGCGAGACAAGCCATTCTCCTATTCCAACTCTCATCCTAACACACTAAAAGGGGTTCGTTCCTTGCTCCATTCTAAATGCACTGTTGTGACACTCTGGCTCCGGGACTTTTATATTTGAGCCAGGGTGTATTTGTTTTGTTGGGGTTTGGTTTGGTTATGTTGGAATTTGGGTGTATTTCTATGTTTGCAGTTCTGTGGGGTTTATTTCTAGGTTTGGTCGATGACTCCCAATCGGAGGTAACGAGTGTCAGCTGTCGGCTCGTTATCTCTGATTGGGAGCCATATTTATTCTGATTGTTTTCCTGTGGGAATTGTGGGTTTTTGTTCCAGGTTCAGTATTTTGTCACTGTTGGACTTCACTATCGTCTTTTGTTTTGTAGTTACGTGCTTTCTTTATTAAAGTCATCATGTTCACTCAACGCGCTGCGTATTGGTCTGCTCCCTTTATAGACGACCGTGACAGAAAAACACACCATAAAAGGACCAAGCAGCGTGTCAAGCGGCAACAGGACCTACCTACACAGGAGTTATGGACGCCTATCAAGGATTCATGGACTTGGGAGGAGATACTGGATGGAAAGGGTCCTTGGGCACAACCGGGAGAATATCGCCGCCCTCGTGAAGAGCTGGAGGCAGCTAAAGCCGAGAGGAGGTGGTATGAGGAGGCAGCACGGAGTCGAGGCTGGAAGCCCGTGGGTACTACCCAAAAATTTCTTGGGGGGGGGCTAAAAGGGAGTGTGGCGAAGTCAGGTAGGAGACCTGCGCCTACTCCCTGGACTGACCGTGGAGAGCGAGAGTACGGGCAGACACCGTGTTACGCAGTAGAGCGCATGGTGTCTCCTGTACGCAGGCATAGCCCGGTTCGGTACATTCCAGCTCCACGTATCGGCCGGGCTAGATTGAGCATTGAGCCGGATGTCATGAAGCCGGCCCAACGCATCAGGCCACCAGTGCGTCTCCTCGGGCGGCTTACATGGCACCAGCCTTACGCATGGTGTCCCCGGTTCGCCTACATAGCCCGGTGCGGGTTATTCCTCCTTCCCGTACTGGTCGGGCGACGGGGAGTATACAACCAGGTAAGGTTGGGCAGGCTCAGTGCTCAAGGGAGCCAGTACGCCTGCACGGTCCGGTATTTCCGGCGCCACCTCCCCGCTCCAGTCCAGTACCACCAGTGCCTACACCACGCACCAAGCCTTCTGTGTGTCCCCAGAGTCCTGTGCGTCCTGTTGCTGCTCCCCGCACTAGCCCTGAGATGCGTGTCCTCAGCCCGGGACCACCAGTTCCGGCACCACGCACTAGGCCTTATGTGCGCCCCCAGGGTCCAGCATGCCCTGTTGCTACTCCCCGCACTAGCCCTGAGATGCGTGTCCTCAGCCCGGGACCACCAGTTCCGGCACCACGCACCAGGCCTATAGTGCATCTCGGCCGGCCAGAGTCTGCCGTCTGCCCAACGGCGCCTGAACTGCCCGTCTGCCCAACGGCGCCTGAACTGCCCGTCTGCCCAACGGCGCCTGAACTGCCCGTCTGCCCAACGGGCGCTTGACCTGCCCGTCTGCCCAACGGGCGCCTGAACTGCCTGTCTGCCCAACGCCGTCTGAACTGTCCGTCTGCCAAGCGCTGCATAAGCCGCCCGTCTGCCACGAGCCTTCAGGAGCCGTCCGCCAGACCCGGAGCCGCTAGAGCCTTCCGCCAGACAGGATCAGCCAGAGCCTTCCGGCCAGACAGGATCAGCCAGAGCCTTCCGCCAGACAGGAGCCGCTAGAGCCTTCCGCGCCAGACAGGATCAGCCAGAGCCTTCCGCCAGACAGGATCAGCCAGAGCCTTCCGCCAGACAGGATCAGCCAGAGCCTTTCGCCAGACAGGATCAGCCAGAGCCTTCCGCCAGACAGGATCGGCCAGAGCCTTCTGCCAGACAGGATCAGCCAGAGCCTTCAGCCAGCCATGAGCAGCCAGATCCGTCGGCCAGCCATGAGCAGCCAGATCCGTCGGCCAGCCATGAGCAGCCAGATCCGTCGGCCAGCCATGAGCAGCCAGATCCGTCGGCCAGCCATGAGCAGCCAGATCCGTCGGCCAGCCATGAGCAGCCAGATCCGTCGGCCAGCCACGAGCAGCCAGATCCGTCAGCCAGCCATGAGCAGCCAGATCCGTCAGCCAGCCACGAGCAGCCAGATCCTTCAGCCAGCCATGAGCCGTCCAGCCAGGATCCGCCAGAGCCGTCCAGCCAGGATCCGCCAGAGCCAGCCAGCCAGGATCCGCCATTGAGTCCGGTGCTGTCCCTTAGCCCGGTGCTGCCCCTTATCCTGGTGCTGCCCCTTAGTCCGGTACTGCCCCTTAGTCCGGTGCTGCCCTTAGTCCGGTGCTGCCCGTTAGTCCGGTGCCGCCCCTTAATCCAGTGGGGTTTAGTTGGGGGGGTGGTCATATGGAGGAGGCTACGAGGCGGATAGTGACTAAGGTGGGGTGGGGACCCACGACCAGGGCCAGAGCCGCCACCGTGGACAGACGCCCACCCAGACCCTCCCATAGACTGTATGCTGGTGCGCCCGGAGTTCGCACCTTTAGGGGGTACTGTGACACTCTGGCTCCGGGACTTTTATATTTGAGCCAGGGTGTATTTGTTTTGTTGGGGTTTGGTTTGGTTATGTTGGAATTTGGGTGTATTTCTATGTTTGCAGTTCTGTGGGGTTTATTTCTAGGTTTGGTCGATGACTCCCAATCGGAGGTAACGAGTGTCAGCTGTCGGCTCGTTATCTCTGATTGGGAGCCATATTTATTCTGATTGTTTTCCTGTGGGAATTGTGGGTTTTTGTTCCAGGTTCAGTATTTTGTCACTGTTGGACTTCACTATCGTCTTTTGTTTTGTAGTTACGTGCTTTCTTTATTAAAGTCATCATGTTCACTCAACGCGCTGCGTATTGGTCTGCTCCCTTTATAGACGACCGTGACAACTGTAAACATTTGCTCCTGTGTTAATTATTCTCCAGCTCTGGTCGGGCTGCTAATGCCAAACAGAGATGACATCATATGTTTCCCTTTACCTGCTGAGGGGCAGCGGCCCATTTCAGTCAACCCATATCATCTACCACTCCAGCTTGATGTGGAACATGGAACTTGAAAAGGTCATTGACAATACTGATAAACACTTACTGCATAAATACACAAATTCTAGCCAACTAGGTATAATTGCACAAGGTTAGCCAAAGTTCATGCCTCTGTGTGTGCCAAACATCACCATTTTGCCCTGACAAGTGCTCTGAAGTGATGAGGTGCAGTACTTTCACTGGGCGCATTCCTTTCAGCTAGTTTCTCAAGCACTAGTAAAATCAAACAATTCAACTAACCTGCAGATTGCTCTATCGCATCTATTCATGTTTATGTAGTTATTAATTAGCAGGACTTTAGTTGGGCCTCTCTCACATGCTCTTACAAAGACAATGATCCATGTGTCTTCACACAGCAGCAGCAGTAACGTGTGAACTGTCCCACGCTGATTTTTAGTGATAAATGTGAACATTCCCGGTCACTCCCAGGGAACAACAAATAGCATATCCAGAGCTAATGGATCTAATACTGCAGACGCCAGTGGTTATTTTTTCTCAGAAGCCCATGTTAATGTAAGCGATGTGGGGAGAGAGCAGCAGGCAGCCTCCAGGCCCTCCATCTCTCAAGGAGGAAAACCCTCCACACCAGGGGGTCCCCCTGCTCCCCCTGCCCCCCTCCCCGGTCTCAGAGCAGAACCAGATGTGGAGGACAGAGAGAGACAGGCCCAGTTATGCCCAGCATGTGGGAATGAAGAACCCTGTCTGTCTTGAGGATTAAGGAGGAATATACCGGGCCAGGACAGACTATCAATCCACAGATAAAGCTAATCATTCATGCTTTGATTTCACAAATTCATACCTCCACAGAGGCTGGTAATCCCTTACCATGGGATGATAGAGGGTCATAACTGTAGAGCATCACATCTATAAATCACTGCTCAGTCCATCTATCATCTCCTCTTCTATACTTTCAGGAACAGGAATATTCCCATGGGCATATTTACTGTAAAATATCTACTGTAAGACACCCAAAGTAGTGAAAATCAAGAATCACAAACATACACTTAGAGTCAAAAGTTTGGACACACCTACACATTCAAGGGTTTTTCTTTATTTTTACTATTTTCTACATTGTAGAATACGGTCAGTAAATACAGAAAATTTCAAGAACTTTTAAAGTTTCTTCAAGTGCAGTCGCAAAAACAATCAAGCTCTATGATGAAACTGGCTCTCATGAGGACTGCCACAGGAATGGAAGACCCAGAGTTACCTCTGCTGCAGAGGATAAGTTCATTAGAGTTACCAGACTCAGAAATTGCAGCCCAAATAAATGCTTCACATAGTTCAAGTAACAGACACATCTCAACATCAACTGTTCAGAGGGGACTGTGTGAATAAGGCCGTCATGGTCGAATTGCTGCAAAGAAACCACTACTAAAGGACACCAATAATAAGAAGAGACCTGCTTGGGCCAAGAAACACGAGCAATGGACATTAGACCGGTGGAAATTTGAGTCCAAATTTGTGATTTTTGGTTCCAACCGCCGTGTCTTTGTGAGATGCGGTGTGGGTGAACGGATGATCTCCGCATGTGTAGTTCCCACTGTAAAGCATGGAGGAGGAGGTGTTATGATGTGGGGGTGCTTTGCTGGTGACACTGTCTGTGATTTAGTTAGAATTCAAGGCACACTTAACCAGCATGGCTACCACAGCATTCTGCAGCGATACGCCATCCCATCTGGTTTGGGATTAGTGGGACTCTCATTTGTTTTTCAACAGGACAATGACCCAACACACCTCCAGGCTGTGTAAGGGCTATTTTACCAAGAAGGAGAGTGATGGAATGCTGCATCAGATGACCTGGCCTCCACAATCCCCCGACCTCAACCCAATTGAGATTGTTTGGAATGAGTAGGACGGCAGAGTGAAGGAAAAGCAGCCAACAAGTGCTCAGCATATGTGGGAACTCCTTCAAGACTGGAAAAGCATTCCAGGTGAAGCTGGTTGAGAGAATGCCAAGAGTGTGCAAAGCTGTCATAAAGGCAAAGGGTGGCTATTTGAAGAATCTCAAATACAGTGGGGGAAAAAAGTATTTAGTCAGCCACCAATTGTGCAGGTTCTCCCACTTAAAAAGATGAGAGAGGCCTGTAATTTTCATCATAGGTACACGTCAACTATGACAGACAAAATGAGGGCGGCAGGTAGCTTAGTGGGTAAGAGCGTTGTGCCAGTAACCGAAAGGTCGCTGGTTCTAATCCCCGAGCCGACTAGGTGAAAAATCTGTCGATGTGCCCTTGAGCAAGGCACTTAACCCTAATTGCTCCTGTAAGTCGCTCTGGATAAGAGCGTCTGCTAAATGACTAAAATGTAAAAATGTAAATGAAAAAAAATACAGAAAATCACATTGTAGGATTTTTTATGAATTTATTTGCAAATTATGGTGGAAAATAAGTATTTGGTCAATAACAAAAGTTTCTCAATACTTTGTTATATACCCTTTGTTGGCAATGACACAGGTCAAACGTTTCTGTAAGTCTTCACAAGGTTTTCACACACTGTTGCTGGTATTTTGGCCCATTCCTCCATGCAGATCTCCTCTAGAGCAGTGATGTTTTGGGGCTGTCGCTGGGCAACACAGACTTTCAACTCCCTCCAAAGATTTTCTATGGGGTTGAGATCTGGAGACTGGCTAGAGCCACTCCAGGACCTTGAAATGCTTCTTACGAAGCCACTCCTTCGTTGCCCGGGCGGTGTGTTTGGGATCATTGTCATGCTGAAAGACCCAGCCACGTTTCATCTTCAATGCCCTTGCTGATGGAAGGAGGTTTTCACTCAAAATCTCACGATACATGGCCCCATTCATTCTTTCCTTTACACGGATCAGTCATCCTGGTCCCTTTGCAGAAAAAAACAGCCCCAAAGCATGATGTTTCCACCCCCATGCTTCACAGTAGGTATGGTGTTCTTTGGATGCAACTCAGCATTCTTTGTCCTCCAAACACGACAAATTGAGTTTTTACCAAAAAAGTTCTATTTTGGTTTCATCTGACCATATGACATTCTCCCAATCCTCTTCTGGATCATCCAAATGCACTCTAGCAAACTTCAGACGGGCCTGGACATGTACTGGCTTAAGCAGGGGGACACGTCTTGCACTGCAGGATTTGAGTCCCTGGCGGCGTAGTGTGTTACTGATGGTAGGCTTTGTTACTTTGGTCCCAGCTCTCTGCAGGTCATTCACTAGGTCCCCCCGTGTGGTTCTGGGATTTTTGCTCACCGTTCTTGTGATCATTTTGACCCCACGGGGTGAGATCTTGCGTGGAGCCCCAGATCGAGGGAGATTATCAGTGGTCTTGTATGTCTTCCATTTCCTAACAATTGCTCCCACAGTTGATTTCTTCAAACCAAGCTGCTTACCTATTGCAGATTCAGTCTTCCCAGCCTGGTGCAGGTCTACAATTTTGTTTCTGGTGTCCTTTGACAGCTCTTTGGTCTTGGCCATAGTGGAGTTTGGAGTGTGACTGTTTGAGGTTGTGGACAGGTGTCTTTTATACTGATAACAAGTTAAAACAGGTGCCATTAATACAGGTAACGAGTGTGTCACGATCGTCTACGAGAGAGGACCAATGCGCAGCGTTGAAGGTGAACATAATATATATTTATTAACTGATCACACGATCAAAACAATAACCAACGATGCGTGACGTCTAAGGTTACAACACGAACAAACCTTAACGGAACAAGAAACCACAACACAAAGTGAAAAGACCGATAGTTAAATATGGCTCCCAATCAGAGACAACCAGCAGACACTCGTTGCCTCTGATTGGGAGTCACTCAGGCCCACATAGATATACAAACATAGACTTACATACCCTGGCTCAACATAACATAGTCCCCAGAGCCAGGGCGTGACAGTACCCCCCCCCCCAAAGGCGCGGACTCCGACCGCGCCAAACAACCACAACAGGGGGAGGGACCGGGTGGGCACTCCGCCTCGGCGGCGGATCCGGCTCCGGACATGACCCAGGCACGGGTTGTGCTGGACTGACGACGCGCACCCCTGGCTTGGTGCGTGGAGGAGGAACGGGCCTTACCAGGCTGACGACGCACACCGTAGGCTTGGTGCGTGGAGCAGGGACAGGCCGGACTGGGCTGACGAAGCACACCACTGACTTGGTGCGGGGAGCAGGAACGGGCGGACCGGGCTGACGAGCGCACCCCCTGACTTGGTGCGGGGAGCTTGTATGGGCCGAACTGGGCTGGCGACGCGCACCACAGACTTGGTGCGGAGAGCAGGAACGGGCCGGACAGGGCTGACGAAACGCACCACAGACTTGGTGCGGAGAGCAGGCACGGGCCGTGCCGGACCGACGACGCACACCACTGGCTTGGTGCGGGGAGCTTGGATGGGCCGGACTGGGCTGGCGACGCGCACCACAGACTTGGTGCGGAGAGCAGGAACGGGCCGGGCTGGGCTGTCGACGCACACCGTAGGCTTGGTGCGTGGAGTAGGAACGGGCCGAACCGGGCTGACGATGCGCACCCCTGACTTGGTGCGGGGAGCAGGAATAGACCGGACCGTACTGGGGACACACACCACTGGCCCTACACCGGGATCTGGAACGGGCCGGACCGGACTGGCAACACACGCCAGTACCTCTCGCCGTGCCTCTACATCCTCCATCCCCTCTTCGACCAGTGGCCCCCGTAACCTGGCGGCCTCCTCTGGCAACCCACTGGGCCGCTCTATCGCGGCCTCCTGCTGGTCCGACGTCGTGAGCCCCCCCCTAAAAAATTTCTGGGAGTCTCTCTTCCCCGTGGGCCAGGCCTCGATAATTCTCGCCCACCTCTCGCTCCTCTGCTTCCAATCTCCGTCATTCAGCTCCTCATTCGGCTTGACCCAGTCGAAGCTCTGCCTCCACTGTTGCCAAGTCCACCTACTCTGCTCCTCACTAGGCTGCTTGGTCCAGTTCTGGTGGTTTCTTCTGTCACGATCGTCTACGAGAGAGGACCAATGCGCAGCGTTGAAGGTGAACATAATATATATTTATTAACTGATCACACGATCAAAACAATAACCAACGATGCGTGACGTCTAAGGTTACAACACGAACAAACCTTAACGGAACAAGAAACCACAACACAAAGTGAAAAGACCGATAGTTAAATATGGCTCCCAATCAGAGACAACCAGCAGACACTCGTTGCCTCTGATTGGGAGTCACTCAGGCCCACATAGATATACAAACATAGACTTACATACCCTGGCTCAACATAACATAGTCCCCAGAGCCAGGGCGTGACAGAGTGGAGGACAGAGGAGCCTCTTAAAGAAGAAGTTACAGGTCTGTGAGAGCCAGAAATCTTGCTTGTTTGTAGGTGACCAAATACTTATTTTCCACCATAATTTGCAAATAAATTCATAAAAAATCCTACAACGTGATTTTCAGGAATTTTTTTTCTCAATTTGTCTGTCATAGTTGACGTGTACCTATGATGAAAATTACAGGCCTCTTTCATCTTTTTAAGTGGGAGAACTTGCACAATTGGTGGCTGACTAAATACTTTTTTCCCCCACTGTATCAAATATATTTTGATTGTATCCAATAGGTGTATCCAATTTTTTGACTGGTACTGTACATCAACTACATGAAACAAATAGAAACATTCACAGACAGAGAGGTGACAAACTGCACTTTTTACAGAGGTTATAGATGTAAAACACCATAAAATGGTTATTCTCTTTTATCCTATAGGATAATTGTGCACAACAATAAAAACCGGTTAAGGTTACACATAAGTAGACCACATCACACAGTATGGTGAATCACTTGAGCCCTAGCCTTGGCCCCATTTGTGACACAACCTGCTATAAGTGAGCCTATAAGGGAACTAGGGCCATGAAGGATTGCGCTGGTTGACACAGCCACAGCGTCCATCTCAGCCTGACCCCTTATAACTCACAGGCCTGGTATACAGTCCCTCCAGGAGACGTTTCAACATAGCTCCACACTCACATTAGGGGCTGCATGGGGGCTCAGCCTGGTCAGGACAGGCTGGGGGAATGGCCATATGGAGAACAAGGTAATGACACAGAGCGAAGGTCTGCTTCCATTCTCACACATACTGTACAGACACAGTCCATGAGACCCTCACAACAAAGTTAGCTAGCTAAGTAATGGGGCCCTGTGCAGTTTTGTGAAAAACATCAGTGTAGCAACTAACAAGTGTTAGAGGGTGAAATGTTGAGTGTGTAAACAGAGCGAACCATGTCTCTATTGAGGGAACTGTTATTGAAGAGGGATGTCCTTTTGTATGCTAGTGTATAGTGTAGACAGTCCACAGGAGGCTGGTGAAGGGAGGATGGCTCATAATAATGGCCAGAATGGAATGGTATTAAAACATATGGAAACCATGTGTTTGATGTGTTTGATATCATTCCATTAATTCCGTTCAAGCCATTACAATGAGCCCGTCCTCCCCAATTAAGGTGCCACCAGCCACCTGTGGTAGACACCCATCATCTGACACATATGGAGCCTGGGAGAATGAAACAAAATCCTCAATGTTTTCCAACCATACAGTTTTATTGGCTAAACTTGAAACAATTATAATGTGTGAACAATTATAATGGGACCATGTTTTATTGCATTGGAAGAATGTTTACATTCCAATATCCTATCCCCTGTGAGTATGTGTATCAGTGGAGGCTGCTAAGGGGAGGATAGCTCATAATAATGGCTGGAACAGAGCGAATGGAATGGCATCAAACACATGGAAACCATGTGATTGATGTATCTCATACCATTCCACCCATTCTGCTCCAGCCATTACCACAAGCCCATCCTCCCCAATTAAGGTGCTGCCAACCTCCTGTGATGTGTATGTGTTCCTGGGTGTGGTGTAGTACCAACTTGGGGTCTCGAGGACTGTTGGGGCGACTGGTGGAGCGTAACCGGTTCTCATTGCCCCCTGTTGGCCTGTCCGGAGCCGACACTGGACTCACCCGTCTGGCAGAACAGAAAACATAGTATGTATACCTCTAAAACAGTCCTGCAACTATAACTACTGTCTTCCAGAGCCCAAAGTGCCACCCCTACGCATGGCCCCTCCCCCCTAACGTTACCTGAGCTGCTCATCCGGAGAAGGCTCCTGTGCAAGGCCATTGGTCTGGGCGGGGCTGTGGGCGGGGCTGGCCTCTGGGCTGACTTCCTCCTTGGCCCCGTTCTGAGCCGGGAGCTCCAGGCAGGCCCTGACCCCCTCCCACTGCAGTGCTGCATTACGGATGGCCAGACGCCGCTTCTCCTGCACACACACATAAACACACGCAGACAGGCACACACACGAGCGCACACATGCACAAGCACACATGGATGCACACACACACACACACGGGGAACAGAGCAGGGTTCAGTTGGCATTGGTCCTCAGCAGGGCACACTGAGGACACGATGAGTTTATGAAACTGACCATCTCTCTCCTGCTACAGCCTACAGACAAAGATATTCCACCTGCCTTGCTTGTCACTGCGGAGTCCTGAGACTTGAGTCCAAGTTGAGTGTAGAACTGCTGAGGCGCAACATGAGCAGGACTCTATGGACACAAATACACATTTACTGTTTAACTTCAAAAAATAAAACTTCAAATGTTATTCTAACTGATAGACTGTCACTTAGCCTACAGTACCTACAAACATGCCTATCTTACCAATACCTAGTCTCCCACAGTTACAAAGGCTCTGTTGTAATAAAAAGGTACAATTTGTGTGTGCTGGATAGGCAGGGCCGGATTACCGAACGGGCACGCAGGGCACATGCCGCAGGGCCCCCGACCTCTTGATTTTGTTCTTTTTTTGCCATTATTCAGTTCCGTTTCGATACACGCAGGTATGGAATGGAATGCTCCACTCACACACATGGGACGGCTGGCAAACAGGATCCATAGTGGATCATTCTGAGACTACATGAAAACCTTACGGAACATTCCATTTATCATTATTTCCTCAACTAGCTCAATTAGCTGGCTTGGATTACACACAGACAATTAAACTCCCTCCAGACCCCCAGCCGATCTCTCAGCATGGATCAGTCAATGCAGCAGGAAGGCAGGAACACACACACGCAATATACACTGAGTGTAGAAAACATTAGGAACACCTTCCTAATATTGAGCTGAACACCTTCCTAATATTGAGCTGTACCCCTTTTTGCCCTTTAGAACAGCCTCAATTCGCTGGAGCATAGACTCTACAAGGTGTCGAAAGCTAAACTACCATACCCCATTCAAAGGCACTTAAATCTTTTGTCTTGCCCATTCACCAATTGAATGGCACACATACACAATCCATGTCTCAAAGGCTTAAAAATCCTTCTTTAACCTGTCTCCTCCCCTTCATCTACACTGTTTGTAGTGGATTTAACAAGTGACATCAATAAGGGATTATAGCATTCACCTGGTCAGTCTATGTCCTGGAAAGAGCAGATGTTCCTAATGTTTTGTACACTCAGTATAGATACAGTACAGTATGCATTCTCTAACACATACAGTACAGTACAGATACATAATGATTGAACAAGCATGTTTTGGTGATTTGAACTGAAATCATAAACAGTCTCAAACAAAGGTTGGTGGCACCTGATATTCTACAAGAGGAGCACTTAGAAACCCTGTAGTTAGAACAGTTATTGTGAGGAACACTTAGGGAAGAGAAAATAGAGGAAAAAAGACAAATGACTATTGAAGTGGATTGAAACACTTTGAGAATTGTAGCTACAGTCACTGTTATTTGAGCCCCCTTGGAAACGTAACTGCGTCAAAATCGAAACATTTGAAACTTTTTTTTAAACAGAAGACACCATGCCAAGCAACATAAATGTAGGGTTACTGGGGAATAGTGGGTGGAGCCTTTATCTAGCTGTGGCTTTTCTTCATCTCCCTACTATAATGCCCCCATTGATCAACTCATGGTTGGGCGGTTAATGCAAAGCAGATGAATCCTCTTTACATGACGACTGAACACCACAGTGCATTTCAAGTAGTTAAGAATTAGTGGCCATTGGGGAGCAACACTCAGAGCGCTTTCACAGATATCATCTGAGATAAATGCTGACCCGTACCTCAGCATCAACAGAAATTGCTTACAGACATATGACAGCATATCATAGATGTTGATATACAGTACATGATTTGATACATTGTTCGACGTCAAAAACTGCCCTCTTGCCCTCTCCTTAAACAATGCAGTTATAGTCTAACTCCCACAACACATTAGTCATCCTCATTCACTGTCTACAAAGGGTCATGCAGTGTATGTTACATGTGCAATGAGTTTAAACAAAAGCACACCTAACATCCTATTGTACTCATAATAAACCCTAAAGGCCAGCAGACAATAAGCATGTTCATATTTTCACTAGTTTTGGCTCTTCATATGAATAAACAGGACATGTTTTGGAGGTAAAAACCTTTTTACAAACAGCATTGAGGGCCAAGGAGTTTGGTTATTGTCCAAATAAGCACTTTCCACAAATTAAATCTGTATGGCTTAATCATGTTGTTGACATGCGTCCGGCAGAAACGCTTATATAACATATTATAAGCTACAAAATATTTGAAATATTTGGTTAAGGACAAACTCGCACCAGCTAGTCTGCTCAGTTCGTATCACTGACCTGTGACATTATTTGGATTCTATGTTATCATTGTGGAATTCTATTGCCGCTTATGTGACAATCTACTAGCTAACATCAGTTTGATATATGTCAGAGCAGAAGAATATATTGGTCAGTCAACATGGCGAGAGATTTGCGATAGTAACAATATAGTACAGTATGTTAAACACAAATATGGACAGAGATCAACAAAAGGAAAGTCAGGTACCTTGTGCATGGCCTGCTTGTGACTCTCCCTCCTCTTCTCATCCTCCTTTTGGGCCATAACGCAGGCCATACGTCTCTCCTCCTCCTGCAGAACAGAGGGTCAATAACACAATCAGGGTGTCGCTCCATTCATGGAGAGTCTGAATTATTCAACATGAGACAGAGGCACAGTCAGAATAATGTCTGTTATGTCGGCTGCAGGTTTTCCCTCTACAGGAAGGACCAGTTGGAGAGGCAGCATCTCCTGCTGCATCATAGGATTATCTGTGTCTGTCTCTCTGATATTCGGCTGCAGCCTCAACTGAACTGAGCCCAGCTGTTTGGGTGTGCCAGGCAGAGCTCCCGGCATGCAATGCACCAGCAGACCCAATCTGAGACTGCCAGCTGAGCTCTAGGGGATGTTTAGCGCTGGCTACTCTCGGCTGAGAAAATATTATTTGATATGGTTCACTCAAAATGCTGTCATGGCTCCAGAATCAAAGCACTATCTTTCATACCCTTTGCATAATGTTTTTGCTATAAGGGCAGGCCTTTTATAAAAAATGCTAAGTTAAAGTTAAATCAGTATGTGAAATCAGTTTGAGTAGAGGACCTTAAGTGCTGTCACAACTAGGCTATTTGTAATATTATCAATAATGCATTTTTCCCACTAATTAGTAGACTAGAACATTGGTGAAATAATGTTGAAAATCTTTAGTCATTAACACTGTTAATTTCCACCTGAACAAACCCAGTCTGTTGTGTTGACACAGATATCCCACGAGGAGCAACGGTAACCGTTTCCTGGCATCTATTGATTCTATTCTGCCTCAAAGCAAGAGGAGTTCAGCTCCTCCACATCTGCAGCCAGCTTTAACTTACATTCTATTCATAAATTATATCTGCCTGCCCTGGCACTGACAGCAAGTATGTTATATCTCAAACTATGTTACTACCAGTCACATAGAGCGAGTGCTCATCTGGGGAAAGTTGTGCAAATCAGATTCTGATCTCAGGAGGACTTGCCCATCCTACTGGCTGCAGGGCCATTCCTCTAAAGCAGCGCTACAACACAGATTAAATAGAAAGCTACATATTCTGAGGGCAAGGTGTGTGTGTGCTACCTCAGGGTTCATGTAGCCTACAAGCTCAGACCTGGGTGTTGCCTGCCTGCTTAACAGCTTTCAAATACATCAACCTCTGAACTCAAGTGTCTCGTATGTAGTGTGAATACAATGACATCATCTTTGACGGGCAATTCAGCTTTTATGCCTATGGATATCAAGCATGTGGAAGTGTCAAGGATTCTGTAAAGTGTTGCTTTACAGAATCCTTGCAGTATTTACAAGTCAAGGTCAACATTCAGTATTTACAAGCCAATGTGTTGTTATGCCTTGCATGACTACTGGAAATACACACAAAAACACAACCACTGCCACGCAAACTCAACCACATACAAGAAATGACAGACACACATGAGCGTGCACACACCCACACACCGAGCCTATTTTTTACCGTGACACGTTTCATGTCCAGCTGTCTGAGTTGAAGCACACAGCGCAGGGCGGCCTGCTTGTACCATGTCTCCAGGGCTACTGGGTTCCCATCCAGGGTGAGCTCAGAAAGGGAGCCCGACTCTCCCAGGCAGGCTAGCTCATCAAAACTACACACAGAGAGAGAAAACAAACACCACACAAGTCATTAACAACATATCAATGGGATAAATACTATTTGTTAATATAATGAGTCATTCACTTAGAAAAGCTCCCCCAACCTCCATTTTGGTTGAATGAACCTTATCCTCCATAGGTCGACATTACCACCAGGGAACAGGGCCCGTATTCACAAAGCGTCTCAGCTTAGGAATGCTGATCTAGGATCAGGTCCCCCTAGTCCATATAATCTTATTAAGGCAACATTGATCCAATATTAGCTCTCCTACCTGATACCCTTTTTGAATACCCAGGGCCCAGAGCTCAACAAAAAGAAAACATGGAAACGTGCTAATTGGGCCTGGGACTGGCAGTGGGAAGAGGGCATTGAAAGCAACAGACATGGCCTGGGGCTGGGTGAACAGAGTTTGAGATGGGAAGACAATAACTAGGCTAAACAGGGTAGTAGGTAGCCAAGCTAACTAGGGTGGCAGGTGACCTAGCGGTTAGGAGCGTTGGGCCAGTGAACGAATGGTCGCTGGTTAAAATCCCAGAGCTAAATTACAAAAATAGAAATGTAATGTAAACAGTTGATTCACTACAAATGTAAATATAAATTGTGTGCTGGGTACAGTGTGCACAGAGGACTTCTGATTGGCCTAATTTGTGATCATGTTCGCTTCAACCAAAGGCTTTGCTGAGCCTGGGATTCTCTCTCAGCTACAGCTATGCAGACGTCAAATAAAGGCACTTGTTATCCCACCAGGACTTCACTGCCATGATAATAGTAGCCTACATTTCTCAGACGATTTTACACAAAAAGGATCAAATGCAAGCCAGATTAGGCTAGATGTTGTATTTTGCCATCATTATAGATTGATATAAGCTTTTTGTTTGGGCAAGGCAGGCTTTAAATTATTTATTTACTGCCTAAAACAGAGTGGGCTAGCAAGAGCTGTCATGAGAAATTAATCACAGCAGTAGTCAACT
Source organism: Coregonus clupeaformis (assembly GCF_020615455.1). Classification (NCBI taxonomy): domain Eukaryota; kingdom Metazoa; phylum Chordata; class Actinopteri; order Salmoniformes; family Salmonidae; genus Coregonus; species Coregonus clupeaformis. The sequence goes on from NW_025533984.1 coordinate 299,078, forward strand.
GTGGCCCTCTGGGCTGGCAACACTGTCTTATTAAATCGGGATTTCACAGGACTGTTTTCACAGGCAGGGACAGTGCTACTTCAGCATTCAGCCTCTGTGTCCTCCTGACTGAACTCAATGACAACTCCACTGTTTATATAAGGCTAAGGGAGGCAAAAGGCAAACCCATACAAAAGAACAGGGGTTTGAAAACACTCTCTTCACAGCAACAAAACACTTCCCATTCATGCGACACGCCGACACACCTTCTCTTAGCAACCCAGCAGTACAGTAGGTTGTTAGTCACCGGGGTAGGGAGAGACTGCCCACCTCAGCAGTCATTAGGTGTGTGCTCAGAGAGAGAGAGCAGGCAGTATGGGTCCTCCACTGCAGCAGAGGCCAGGCCCAGCCCTGAGCTATAGGGAGCTGCCTGGGAGGGGAACCTGCCAGCACTGAGCTCTATGGAGAGGAGGGGGTTAAGCAGTAGCAGAAGATCTTACCTGGTGATGCTGTTGCAGCTGAGAAAGAGGCGCTGGAGGCAGGGCAGCTGGTCCACCTCTGTCTAGACAAAGAGAGGGAGAGAAAGAGGGGGATGAAGAGAGGAGAGGGTGCTCTAGAGGGGCTTGGTGGTGGTAGCGGCGGGACACAGTCACAGCGTGGCTCAGACCTTCCCATCCCTCTCCATTCCCTCAGTCACCTTGCAGCTCCCAGCTCCGGCATACAGCCCCATCCGCCCTGCGCGCGCAGGCACACTGCCGCGGCTGCACAGGGAGGGGAGGGGGAGCGCAAGGAGAAGGGGAGGGAGAGGAGAGGAGCGTGCACTAATGCAGAGATCCCCTGCTGCAGGAGCTCGCTCACTCACTCTGCTTATAGAAGAGAGAGAGAGCGAGAGAGAGAGAGAAAGAGAGAGAAAGAGAGAAAGAGAGAGGGGGGGGTGAGCTACTGCCACACAGAGACACACACACAGACACACACAGAGACACACACACACACACACACACACAGACACAGCAGGGCAGCAGCTGAAGAACAAAGGAAGGCGACAGCGATATGGGCAAATGATGAATTCAACAGGAATAGATTAAAGTCTCCAGTGGTGCCGTTGCCATGGAATCTGTTTCCTCATCAGGCTGTTTCAGGACCAATGGAGGAGGGAGTCTGGGGGAGGATGGGAGGAAGTGAGGAGGAGGAGCAGGCTGGCTGGCTGATGAGGACACAGAGACACAGGCAATGTCACAGCCAGCTACAGGAGAGGAGACAGGGGGATGGCAGTGGGGATGACATGTTCAGCCTCGCAGTAGGGCAGGGCAACTGCTGCTGTAGTGTGTCTATGAGGATGGATAACCAGCGCTGGGATGCGTGTGTGTGTGTGTGTGTGTGTGTGTGTGTGTGTGTGTGTGTGTGTGTGTGTGTGTGGACACTGCTAGGAGGGACTTAAAGCGCTGCGTCAGCCCATACTGCAGAAACACACTACCTCACACACAGCTACTGTACAGTCTCCACCAGCACTGCCTGTGTCTCTGCCTCTCCTAAGACAACAAGAGCTTAACCTAGCAGCCATCCACATAAACTCCCTCTACACTACCATAATACTATCCACATAAACTCCCTCTACACTACCACAATACTCATCCACATAAACTCCCTCTACACAACCACAATACTCATCCACATAAACTCCCTCTACACAACCACAATACTCATCCACATAAACTCCCTCTACACTACCATAATACTATCCACATAAACTTCCTCTACACTACCATAATACTCATCCACATAAACTCCCTCTACACTACCACAATACTCATCCACAAACTCCCTCTACACTACCACAATACTCATCCACATAAACTCCCACAATACTCATCCACACACGCTCACTTGCACGCACACCCCCAACCCCCCATACTAACAACCCAAACGCCCACCTGCCACATTAGCCTAATGGAGGCTAATCTGTGTGGGTTAAAGATGTGATGGCCAGTTATGGTGGATTCCCTCTGATCAGTCTACTACAGCTCTCACTATGCCCAGGGCCAACTGGTCAGCCACTAGACTAGAGCACAACGTTTACTGTGTAATGGCCATGCTGACCTCTATAGCCATATCCATGCTCTCTGTTACATTCATCAGATCTGTGGGGCTTGGCCATTTAGTTTAGTTTAGTTTATTAATCCAACCATTTAAAAAAACAAGCACACATACAACTCGAAAAAGCCATACATGCACATGAGTAAAACCATCGAGGATAACACACAATAAAGTCTGGGACTTATTTTCATTGTGGTCCTCTTGAAACAAGATGGCTAGGCAAGATCCAACACGGTTGAACACAGTACGACAGCGAGATAATAAAACATAAAAACAAAGAAGAATAACATCTATCTCATCATTGCAGTTACATCGTAGGGTACATGTATATGGGCACAGAATACATTTTTACTATATTTTAAAAAGCTGCCCAGAGAGGATGTCGTTTTTATGGGCAGAGGCAACTCATTCCACTCTGAGGCTCCAGTTTACAAGAAAGTACCTTTCCCAGCATTACTCCTGAACCTGTATAAGCACACATTAGCAACACCTGATCTGGTGCTGTGATTGTGTGCATCCCTAACATGGGGAAAGTAATCAGTTAGATATCTGGGTGCAGAACCATAAATACTCCTGTAAACCAATCCCAGTCTAATCTAGGACACCCTCAACAGGCAGCCAGTTGAGTTCCTGAAAGCAGCTCCTGCCTATGTGAGTACGTGGACTCACCTTCAATACTACCCTGATCAGCTTATTCTGGGCTATCTGGAGCTTCCCCTTCATAAGCTTAGCTAAGCCCCCAAACCAGGAAGTACTAGTGTAGTCAAAATGGCATTGAATGAGGGCAGTGGCTAGCACTCCAATGGAGTCCTTATCAAGCAGCTTGGACTTTCTAGCCAAAAACGTAGTCCTGGCATTAACCTTCCCTAGCACTTTAGTGGCCATGCTCACACCTCCCAAGCTTCCACCCCAGGTAGCCAACAGCGGTTTTAGTAGTCAGGACCTCACCCCCTAACTCTACACAATTTAGGTCTGGACCCAAAAAGAATTGCCTCAGTTTTACCTAAGTGCAGAGATAGCTTATTATCTCCAAGCCATTTGCTAATGTTAGTAAGCGCTGTGCTAAGTATGCTCTCCAACATAGTTTTACTTTTGTGAGACACCAGAAGTGTAGAGTCATCCACATCAAGGAAAAGACGGCAAGAACAAGCATCTTTAAAAAAAATAGAGGCCCAAGCACGCTCCCCTGCGGAACGCCATAACTCATTGGTTTTGCCTGAGACAGTGAACCATGAACCTCTACTACTTGCTCCCTACCTGACAAATAGGACTTTACCCAGCCTAGAGGGATACTGCTTAACCCCAGTGCCTCCAGTTTGGAGATTAGGAGACAGTGGTTAACTGTATCAAAGGCCTTCTGTAGGTCAAGCAGTACCATTCCACAGAGAATTCCCTCATCAATCTCTTTCCAGATGAAGTCAGTCAAGTAAAGTATACATCAATCAGCGGAGTATGTTCTTCTAAAACCAGACTGAAAATCATACATTGTTTGTTGACATATTCATACATTTGCTCATGTACAACTCTCTCCAGGATCTTTGATGTTATACCAAGGATAGATACAGGCCTATAATTCCCAGGGTCAGACTTTATCCCCTTCTTATACAGAGATATAACTTTAGCTTGTTTCATGTCCCTGGGAAAGATGCCTTGTACCAGAGAGAGATTAACGATATGCGTAATACAAGGGGCAATTTGCTCAGCAGAATCTCTAAGAAACCTTGCAGGAATATTATCCAGGCCTGTGGTTTTGGAGCATTTAAGCTCTGCTAGCATACTGGCTATTTTGGCTGTTGCTACCTTTGCAAAATAAAAAGAGTTTGGCTGAACTCCTAACTCGGCATAATACTTATTGACTTGGTAATTTCCATACAAACCAGAACTGGTAGGCAGCTTGCTAACCAGCTTGCTGGCAACAGAAGTAAAAAAAGAGTTACATTCATTGGCAACCTCTGCTTTTTCATATACCATCTCCCCCCTGATGTTCAGTCCAATATTGTTTTGTTTGTTTTTGGTAGTACTACTACAGCCTAGTTCCTTAAATGACTTCCAAAGCTTTTTAGGGTCATTTTTGTTGTCAATGATTTTATCAGCAAAGTAACCCCTCTTAGCTTCATCCATCCTGCTCTGTGCTTCATTTCTGTGACATTTATATAGGACAAAATCAGGCTGCTCTTGAGGGTTCTTAAATTTCTTAAAGGCCTTATTCCTTGCTTGGATAGATTCTAGAATCTCATCATTAGGGCTAGATCTCTGCTTTACTCTGACACACGTCTAATGGGAGCCATCACATTCACCACATCAAGGAATCTACATTTAAAGGCTTCCTAGGCCCTATCTACCCCTACACTATCCAGCACAGGTGACCAGTCAATTTTACCCACTTGCTCCCTAAACATTTCAACACAGTATTTTATTAGTCCTCTGATTCTAACAGTTTTGTGACACTTAAATATATCTTTAAAAACCCTCCTTGTGCAAAATTTAATAAAATGATCACTGATTCCATAGACTATTACTCCACTCTGCGATATTTTGGATTTATCAGACACCAATATTAAGTCAATCGTACTTTGCACTGTTTCACATACCCTGGTGGGATCTTTTATCTAAATGTCGGGCTAGCTGTCTGCAACCAGAACACTGAACCAGATCCAAGGGCACAGCTTAGAAAAAGAGAACATGAACAGTGCATGTTAGATTCTAATGTGTGCCTGGTGCTGTAAACAGACTAAACTAGTACTGACCACACCAATAAAATACATAGGGATGGATTCTTGATCTGGATTTACTACAAAATGTACTACACTGTATATAATATAGAGTACTATATTATATAGAGTACTGAATTAATCATAGAATAATTTGTCCACTATGTTAAGGCAGCTGAGTGCTCATAGATCAATATTACTTATGAATAGCTCATGCTGTAAGCATATGACCCAGACAGTAAAGTACATTAGAAACCCATGATATAGACACCGCATTAACATCCAAGGAATCATCAGTCACAATAATAAAGGACAGACATCAACATGCCTTAAACTCTCATTCTACTCTGCTACCACATATGAAGGGAAAGCTTTCATTGACTTAAACATTAATATATTTCAAACAAAAGTCTTATACTCATATTCCTTTTGTTTACGTTATGTTCATACCCCCTGAGCACTAAGGCTCAAAATCATTATCAAAATCAAAAGATTCCCAGCAAATACAGGAAAAGGTTTCTAAAGCTGCAGCTAATGAGGATGAAACAAAACAAACTAAACAGGGCCAGGCACAGAATAGAACAAACCCACGTCCCCCCCCGTCCCCGTCCTCCGTATGGCCTCCTGTTGCTGCACCATCCTGCTCAGCTATGTGCATGACAGTGCCAGTGTGCAATGGGTTACAAAATATCCTACTTTAGGCATAAACAAAAGAAGGCTACTGTACGCATACAGTACGGTCAACCCATCACACCAATCAGTGACTTAGTTAGGGGGACTTTAATGGCGGGCTGCTCTAACGCTATTATAAACAACTAAGGCGGTGAGGAGGGTATTCACTTCATGGCGTTCAGGCACCATTACACAACACTTTTAAGGCGCTGTCTCTAACACTAACGGTATTACAGGGATGCTGCCTCCGCAGGCATGCTGTTGCCGTAATTAGGATTATGGCTATGTCTGATTGGAGAAGTGAAATAATTAAATCAATCACTGCATAAATTATGAGAGAGACAGATGCGAGGGAGGCTGTAATCTCTGCCATTTGCAACACTGCTTTTATAGAAAAATGTCTCTACTGCTACTTGAGTACACACATTAACAGTACTGTCTGCTGCTGCATCCCCATAGTGACAGGAACGCTCTGCTCCTGAAATAAAGGCATTAGATGATTGTGCACTCCCACTCACAGTGTCACACAGTCGGTTTTGAGGAGAACACTGCAATGAATCCTTATAACATCCATTTCTACATGCTGAAAATGCAATTCATACCACAGTATAAGCACATAGCCTACCACACATACACCTGCTTCCCAGACTGACTATTCAGCTCTGCTTCTCCGTCAGTGCAACAGCACTTCCAGCTCCGACCGTGGCTGAGTCTAAATTTAGCCACAGTCTCAGACAGAGTGATGTCATCACAAAATCCCACTGTCCGTCCACCTCTGTCTGTCTCATGTTCTAACAGCAGGGGCCCAGAGACTAGGAGTTGTGTCTGAACCTGGTGTCCGTCTCTCTCCTGTGTGTCCTGGGCTTCAACTCTACAGCTCAGCTCCACCCCAGCCATGTTGACAGCTGACAGCTTGCGTGTGTTTGATTTTCTCACACACTGAGGAGCTTCACAACAACCATTACCGTGCCAACACAGCCTCTCACCACCGCTGTCTCTGCTGCACGCAACAACACTCTACAAAGAGAAGCGCCAACAAACACGTGTGTGTGTGTGTGTGTGTGTGTGTGTGTGTGTGTGTGTGTGTGTGTCAACCTTAGTGAGTGCCACTGGTGACCTGGTCATTCAATGGCTGAGGTTGTTTAAGTTACTTGTCTTTTAGAGAGTGCATACAATATACAGACTAAAACCATACAGAACAGTCTCTCACCCATTCATCACAAACTGTTCCATTTTAGGTGTCATTTAGGATGGTTTTCTAGGGTAAACAAACCTTTCAGATATGTGCTGTATGTAGCACAGTACCCAAAGGGTTATACGTGCAGTATGTCTAAAATACTGGCCTTCCATGTAACTGAGCCCAATGTTTAAGTGTAGGTTTAAACTTGTTTGGAAAAGTGCACTTCAATGTATTTGTCTTTCCCTTCAAGTCCTTTCCAAAACTCCACTCTATTCCTCACTAGAATGAAAAGGAAAACCTTTTAAGACACCTGAAAGTATCTGTGTTTAGTTTGTGCCTGCAATAAGGACTTGGCAGCAAATCCGGATAATGAAAGAGCCTTGAGAAAAATGCTGAAGGGTAGAATTTTTTCTCCGCTGTAAGGCCAATAAAACATTATATCTGATTATTAAGTGGAAGTAATTTCATCAAAACTTCTAAGTGGGTAAACAGGAGCTGTAGTTGATAAGGTGTGACATTTCTGTTTTTTTATTAAATGTTCCCAGCCTGGTCACCTGTGATACAAGTCAGGATAAGACGTCCATCCATGTCTGAGGATGTCGGGAGATTACATAGAAACTGGCCACTAGGGGCAACCGTGAGCGCTGTTACCTTCAAGAAGGTTTTGGTTTTGCTTGGGCGTTGTGGACAGGGATGGCAGATGGGAGTAAGCATCTGCCTCAGGTACAAAAGGAGGTTGCATGTTCGAATCCAGTTATAGAAAGTTGTTTTTGTGCCTAACCCTTACCTTAACCCAGGGGTTCCCAAACCTCCAGCATTGGGGAACATCCCGCGCACGAGTGCATGCACCACTTCTATTTCTATGGGCATATCTTAAAGCATATTTCCTGCCATTCTACAAATTTTGTCATGGGGTGCAAAGAAAATGTTGCAGTTTTAAAGCACATTTTCATGCAATTCTATACATTTTGCCATGTCTAATGTGTATTCATGTGATATTCAATTGACAAAAAAATGACAACAATATCTATGGGCTAAAAAACCTAAATAAAAAAACATTAGCTGACATGGCCTAGTTGAGCTGGACATTTCTGACAAGTTATAAATAGCTCTCTAAGGTATGCAATGACTAACATGACAAGAGGAACTGATTGCACCTTGTGCATTCTACTATTACAACTTTCAAGAGTACTTTAAAGCCGGACTGAGTTCCTTAAAAATGTTATATAATTTATATATTCTTGACCCCCGCGCCCCACAGTTTGGGAACCACTGCCTTAACCATTCAGAGTTAATGCCTAACCTTAAGATTTCTGAGTTAATGCCTAAACTTAACCCTAACCTTAAAAATTCAGAGTTAATGCCTAAACTTAACCTTAAACACTTTGAAATTTGACGTTTGGAACAACCTCGAAATTTGACGTTTGAGAAACATGGATGAACGTCTAATTCTGACGTGAGACTGTGAGAGCTAGTTGAATTTTCCAGCATACCAAGTGAGGGAAGGGTTTGGAGATGTCAGATTTGCATACAAATGAAGGACCTGTTTAGGCTTGTTTGTGCTCCTCTGTTGATCAGAAATACTATACTATAGAAATGTAGGGAGGGAGGGAAGTTCTGTTTCAAAAATATCTTATTTCACTACCACTGGAGTCAGCATGAGGAGGGGTTAATGAGCTAGCTATTTTCCCCTTGGTAACCACCGTAGATGAATGACAGGAGGACAAGTATGCTACTTCACTTTGTGTTTTTTCTTGGTGAGACATGAAACAGAAAAACTTCTAAATGTGATACCAAGACAAACATCAAAACAAGGTAAACATGCAAAGGCTTGTGCCAGCAGCTGGGGATGACAACAAGATGAAAGAAGAATCTGCAGCTAACATCATAATCTAAGAAGAAAATTATAATCTAGTCTACACATCTCAATGTATGAGTAGGTAGGGGGACAGACACTGGCAACACCTTGGGGACTGTCAGAGATTTGATACACAGCAAGAAGCAAGCTTAAGCCGTCAGCTGTATGCCAATGAGTGTGTATATCTCAAACCACGAGAGTTGGATGTATGCATCTGTTATAATTGACAGCATTAGCAACACAGCAGCATACTGTTCTTGCACAGTATATTGCAGTGGGGGGAACCATCCTCAAGCATTACTGTGATGACAGAACGGCCAAGCTGTTTGCGATCTTAGCACAGATCTGAATCACTACAGGCCTGAGCCATTACATCTGCACAGTGCATTAGTGTGAGCCCAAAGGATTAGACACGATCCAGCTGCTTCAGTTCAGAACAGCCAGGGCTCTGCTCTGCCATCAGTCAGTCAATAGCCCCATCAGTATGTCATGCCGGCAGTCCCTCCACCAACCCCAGCCTGTGGCCCCTCAGATCCCAAAACCCAGCAGCTCTCAGTATGAATGCTCTTTTGTGTATATGTACTGACATGTATGTGTAACTGATAGATGTGCGCACACACACACACACGTTCATGTTTTTAAATATATGTAAATTGTAAAGTATTTTGTCTGTAATGTATTTTTCCAAGTAAGACTAGCTGTCGCCATTGGCGTCGGCTAATGGGGATCCTTATCAAATAAAATCCCCTCCTCTCCTCTCCCCTCCCCCTCTTCTCCTCCCTCCCTCACCACAGTGGAGATGCAGTTGCGTCTCAGGTTGATCTCGGTCAGTGAGTCCAGGCCCTGCAGGTTGTCCACCCTGGAGATGCAGTTCCCTGCCAGGTTCAACACGCGCAGCTCAGACAGGTGGGAGAGGTTCTCTATCTGGGAGATCTGAAGGCAGAGGGAAACACAGACAGAAACATCAGTGTGATAAACTGGTGAAATGTTCTCTTAAGTCATTATGAATTAAAGACTAGGCTCATACCTTCAGGGGCTTGTCTTGGGGCTGTGCTGTTGCTAATATATTGGGGAGGTGATAGGGTCCATAAGGGTGATTTTCAGTGTTGAGAATATGCTCTCTGTTGTCTAAATCAAATGATGAGACATGCCAGTTCTGTTTGATGTGCAAAATAAAACTCTGAGTACAGCAGAGTAGAGCAGACACCTGTGTACCCTGATTTACACATCAACTAGCCTAAGGCCATTCCATATCCTCTGCTAAAAACAGCCCAAAATAAATTATACCTTCAAATGAGTTGGAGATAAATTATTTGAATTTTTACCATCCAATTCAACCCTCACAATCGCTCCTTTCGTTTCTGACCCACATTATCATAATTTCAACGTCAAAACAAAGTCAGTATTCTCATTGAGCCATGAGTCCAAAAGGCATCCAGAATCTGAAAGGGTCAGTGCCTCATTCTGGTTGAGCGGGAACTGCAGGGGCTCTTGTCAAAATGAAACTAACTAGTTCAAGACCCAGGGGATTCTGTCTGTCTGAGTGTGAGGCTGTGAGGTGTATGCCACTCTGTCCTGTCTATTTCAGGAAGAGGTCAGGGTTGCGTCACAAATGGCACCCTATTCCCTATGTAGTGCACTACCTTTGACCAGGGCCCATAGGGCTGTAGTCTAAACTAGTGCACTATATAGGGAGTAGGATGCCATTTGGGATACAAACCAGAACTAACTACCACTGAGGGGCCGGCTTTGGGGGTTCCCTTTCCCTTGATGATGATACACTGCATGTTACCCCAGCGGTCAAAGGTTGAAAGGCTCCTGCAGCGAGCTTGATGCAAGTAGACATGAATCAAGACAGACTGAGTATGGTTGTTAGCTTAGGGCAGAATCTTTAAATGAACAGTGAACATCATTTAAAGGACAGAAGCTGCATAGAGCTCTGGAGCTCTGTCTAAAAGGACCTCTGCCTTTCCCCTTCCATTTGGGGGGAGGGAGGAGGATGACAGCCTGCTCTCTACATCTAAAGCCCTTTCATGAGTGATACTGAGGCACACTCTTCTCTCTGACTCTCCTCTTTCATAGCTTGACCAGACAGGGTTATGTCATAGCTGAAGCACTCTAAGGCCGGTGTAACAGTGCTATGTCATGTCTATGTGTACAGTATGTTGTCCAGCTGCCAGTAGTGAGTAGTAGAGGTGGTATCTCAGTTATGGCGTTCTGACAATAGGCCCAGGTGCATTAAGTCCCCCAAATGCCTCTTATAATACTGATGTTATTGGACAGAGACCAGAGAGACAGGTAAGGGATGTTGAGATTGAAACAACTTTTGTTATGACTGCTGACAAATACAACAGAGTGAGGTAATGTTCCACTCCAACTGAGGCCTCCCAGTGGTGTTCTCTTGGATTCACAGTTCCACCATGGCTGCAATGAAAAGCATTCTCTCTCAAGTCCACTTTAACACAAGTCAGCACATGGCTAAACTAATCTCAGGCCTGGGATATCATCCTCTACAAAGCTAAGAAAGCCAGAGGGTCCACTCCACACTGGCTGCATCTTTCACTGAACAGTAATTGTATCTCTATTATGCTCGACCCATCTCTCGTCAGGGCAGATTAGATCATCTCATCTGAAAATATTTAACTGGGTTGTGTTACAGATAACTGTAGAAGTGCTTTCTGTTGGGGTGGCTCAGGCTTCCAAAATATGTTACAGTTGTTCCCCGCTCATTTTTAGGAGGAACACGAGAGGTCAGGGCATTGTTGAAGTCTTAATGTCCTATAGGGATATTTGCTCTGCAGGCAGGGTCACACAGAACTGTCCTTTACATGTCTTAAAATTTAATAAAAAGGCAAAGTGCATTGTAAGTTTCAAATAGTTTAATAGTTAAGTTAAATATTGTCTGTTTGATGAATGATTTTGAAATTCTAATGTAATTCATTGTAGACATCACATACCGGTACTCCTTGCATTCCTGATACAATGAATGTAGTACCGTTCAAAATCTTTCAAGGGATAGAAAAGGCTGTAGCCTTGTCCTCTGTTTCACTCATTGAACAGCAGCCGTTATCTCTAGTGTCAACTAGATACAGAGGATCCTATTGTGAGCACCATCCATCACTCAACCAATGGAAGGACAGGTTATTTAGCAATATGATGTCATGACAACTTCCTGTCCCCAGAGCACATCTCCCTTCTGGGTAAAACGAGAGGCCAGGCAGGGGTGGTTTGAGTGAGGGCTGAAATGATCCCTTGTTTGTGGTCATACATAGGTGACTTAAACACTGCTGGCTTTGGGAAGTACAAATGTGGTAAGAGAAAGAGAAAGACATAGTATGTTTCGTGGTCAGAAGTGACTGGAAAACAAAGGCTGCTGGGTAGATTAACAGAAACCAATGTTTAATTGGGAATGAGAGTAGGAGACACATGAAAAAGAGCAGCCAGAATCAGAGAGAGGAGTCTCACAGGGACTCTGGGGTGACTTTCACTGGAACAATGTGGGCGATATACTGGCAGCACATTTCAAACAACCAGCACCGCGGACGGATGGCTTTTCAATCCTATCCTCTTTTTGCAGGTGCTGGCAAAATCCTGATTTGACACCAGTATTACTGTGATCCCCTCTCTTCACAGGCTTTTAATACGTTGTGACAGCAGCCAGATCATACTGTAGGCCTATCAAATCGGCCTTCACTCCACTTACCATTTACACTAAAATGAGTTGTATAACAGCTTTATCAGGTTTTCCGTCATTGTAAAAGGAACAGAAATAGCCTTGCCTGTTAGAGAAATTATAGTAATTGAAGAAGAACTGTAAGGTAACCCAGAGCAAGACTGGGATGTGTGGGAGTAAGCTCCTACATATGTTTTAATTTGGTGGGAAAATAGGAGAAAGGTAAAGTACTCTAGTAACGATGGCTGATAGAGCACTGAGTTGCAACTAAAACTCACTGCCTTCACACGACTGAATATAGAATGTACTCAAAAGCCTCACAACAGGAACTAATGCATTTGCTTTCCTGCAGCCAAGCCTGCTTGAGCTTAACTGTAGGGGCCCAGAGTCACTGACGTAGTAACCAACCAGCAGTACGGGTGAGGTGGTAGTGCCTCTCTGCTCTTGCTGAACCTCTCAGCTAGACACAGTTCCCCACTGGTCACGGTATTGCAAACAACATTACAGACACTAAATGCATGTGGATGTATATTTGGAGAACAGAAAGGAATGTAAGTGAAGTTATCATTTTCTAAGGTTTGAAACATGGTACCTGATTGCCATGCAAGTCCAGAACATCTAGTTTAGTCAGGTTATCCAGACTGCATATCCTCTGGATTCTGGAAAACATTAAACAGACAGTAATATTAACATCACCCTGTCTGGTCTTCTATACAAGATATCTCTCCTATAACACAATGTTTCTATGACAAAGAGCTGGTATCCCTTCTGCTAACTGAATGGTTACCAGGCACAGGAAATGGGATTGTCAAAGACCGGTAGTAATTTATTTTCTACTGATGGGAAGTTGACTGTTTTCCACTGTCCTGTCGTCCAGGATTGTCTATACAGACCAAACAGTAATTTAGGGAAGTTAGGTTACAGTCCCTTGGAAATTGTATCAGAAACCTAAATCTGTGGCATGCTTTGCTTGAAAGGTACCACGGACTGTTCTGAAAGTGGGTTCTAAAAAGACAAATGTCATGTTTTACAGACTCTGGGACAAAACCAGACCTCAGCGATGGGATCCCAGTGGCATTTGCCATGATTTGTGACTTTAATCTTCCTCCCTCCTGACCTTTAGTTTTAAAGTCAGGTGATGTTAGATGTAAGATTCACAAAGAGAGCAGTGGTATGGTTTTGTACTGAAATTGGGCACCTGCAGGAAAGTACTTTTCTATGGAGGTTGATATATAGGCTAGCTGTGCTGTGGCGGTCATACAGTATCACTTAATCCAAAAAGCAGGATGTGCATATCCCTATGGTAACATCTTTCTAAATGTAAAGAAAAATCCCACAAAAAAATGACAGCATAAAAAGTTTGTCATCTGTCCTTGAAATCATGCACTGTAAAAGCACTGAAATTAGTGGGAGCTCCTATCCTATTGTTCAGTTTGTATGCTTGAGAGACGTAACACAAACCTGTTCTTGCCCAGCATAAGCACTCTGAGAGAGGCCAGGGCTGAGATGCCAGACATCTCAGAGATGCGGTTGTCATACAGGTCTAGGAAGGCCAGGTGCCGCAGATGAGACAGATTGTGGATGTGCGTGATGAGGTTGTGCTGAAAGTTGAGCAGCTGCAGCCTACCCATGCCCTCCAGCAGGGGACACTCCTCCAGACCACGCCTGACCCACAAAACACAAAAGCATTGTCAACAACACCACTGTGAGAGGATGACCCTGTATTATCTTGTTATGATGCAGAGGAGAGGGGGCTCACAGTTAAAAAGGTACAAGCCACCTGACACCACGCTGTCTGCCTTCCAACACTGGCACGCAGGGTTCAGGAGATCTCATTATTCTAAGTGGATCAGGCTATGGATATGGTTTATTGTTGACTAGCCTCTGCCGAGTCCCCAACAAACGGATGTTCCGGTTTTCAGGGGAAATGGAAAGAGAGCCTGTGACGAGACTTCCGCTTTTGGACATTAACAAGGCCATGTTAAGTTGCCAAACGTTCTCGAACGTTGCAGATAGAAATGCCATGAATAGAGCCGATGTGATTCCTTATTCTACATATCAGAGATGCAAGTTTGATCTACATAGCCTATTTCTATCTGAATGTTCCAAAACGTTAAATCCTGCTGAACGTGCCCGGCAACACTCCATCTTAACTCCTCATCCAAATGTACTGGATTGCTTGAACACTGTAGAAGAGAACTTCCCCCGTAAAAAAATTAAATGTATCATCAAGACCAGTATGTAGAGGATCTAGTTTCAGGAGTTTCTTTTACGCCTGCAACGTTGACATGCACTGTCAGAGGGCAGGATCATCTTTACGAGGACTTTGCTGCACCCTACTGGTGAATCCAAGCAATTACAAACTTGGCATTCCATTGCATGACAGTGTATTTAGAAGCTCAACATGGACCACTGAACAAACAAAGCCATGAGTGTTTTAGCCTACCTGTCCAAATCTAGTCGCTCAGGACTCAAAGCGCAGTCATCACGGGAATGAAAGGCAATTGGAAAACCAGAGGGAGAATTCTTACTCAATGATATGGCATCACCTGGTCCTGTTACAAAGACACATTTGTTCAGAAAAGCATTGTTCATAGTAATCAGGTTTTACATGTACAGAAATGTTTTAGTTGAGCACAGAGCAGAATGTTCCATTAGACTGCGTTTGATCCATGAAAAAAAGAGAGGGGGAGGATCCTGAGCGCAGCCACTCACTAGTTGGCAGGGTGAGGGGTGAGGTACTGTGGGAGTAGATGGCCCCTGCACTGTGGGTTGCTCTCCTAGGCTTCACTTTGTGTGGCTGTGGCTCCAGGTCACTAGTCAGCCCACTGGGTAGAGCAGCAGCAGGGGGTAAGAGGGGACGCTCAGCAGAGGTGGGACAAAGTCATTGTTATGCAAGTCACAAGTAAGTCTCAAGTCTTTGCCCTCGAGTCCCGAGTCAAGTCGAGTCAAAGATGAGGCAAGTCCCAAGTCGAGTCAAAAGTCAAAGCCATCAAGTCTCAAGTCGAGTCCAAAGTCCTACCATTTTAGTTTCGAGTCATTTCAAGTCCTCTTACCACAGAAATAAAATGTATACAAATCATGTATGTCTGTAAGATTTGTATTTATTTAAACCTTTTATACAATAACATTAATCAAATACAGCAAAAAAACATAACATTTAATTTTCACAAAAAAATGCTTGTATTTGAACAGCATATTGCACTAGAACAATGCAGAGAGAGAGAGAGAGAGAGAGCGAGAGAGAGAGAGAGAGAGAGAGAGAGAGAGAGAGAGAGAGAGAGAGAGAGAGAGAGAAAAAAAATGGTTTACGGGGAAGGACAAACACCAAAGCTCTGGAAGTAAAAACAGTGTGGGAACCTGCACTGCAAATGAACAGATCTTACTCCATGTGAAACTCCTACCACAGGAGAGAGAGAGCTGTGTGGACAGGTGATGAGCAGAGAGTGAGTGTGTGTGGCGCATGCGTGCTGTGGACAGGTGGAGGGAGGCCCCTATACTGCATTGCATTTGCAAAAGATCAAATTGGCCAAAAGTCTGTCAGTCATTTGTGCACGATGGGGACGCAGAATGATGCCACCATGGCTGAAAACTCGCTCCACTGGAGCACTAGAAGCAGGCACTGCCAAGACTCGGATGGCTACTTGAAAGAGTGAAGGAAGAGTCTTACTGTTCAGTGCCCAGAACAAAAGGGCATTCTGTCCTTCTGCCATGTCAATGTAGTGACTTAGCTGTACTGCTGGTGGGGTCCCAACATCCCTTTTCTGCCTCTTATGGTATGCAGCAAACAGCCCTTCTCCTTCCATGTCCTCTAGTTCTTCTTCAGCAGGCACCGGCACAGGCTGCTCTGTCTCTGCAGCATCTTGCAGGATCAATTCTAAAAATAAAAATAAAAACGTGTCACAACAGCAGAAACAAAAGAGCCCTTATTTCTGATGTTGATGATACTGTTCAAGACTGAAATTTTTTATTATTGTTAAAGTCAGATTAATATCACATTAGATCCTATATCAGATTAAGATCAAATTATTGTACGTTGCATTTAAGTTGCATTGCAAGTCAATAATATTTACCTTTAACTCGTTGTGTGCCACCTCTGCCTTGATGTCACGGTTGACCAGCACATGGGGCTCAATCCACAGCAGACAAAAGGCTGGATCCAAGGCAGCTGCTTTCAGGTAGACTGTGTCTGAAAAGGGGCAGTGATCCCTTCTTGAGACTGGGCCATTTTTTACATTAATGAAGATCCCAAGAAATCTTTTTTTCAGGGATGCCTGCAGACCTCTGACCAGGCCACTCAGGAAACGAACTTGAGGCTTCAGCTTCTCAAGATGGTGATTGAGGGACAAGATGGATGGAACAACTGCACTGATTGTAATGACTTTCTCCCCCTGTGTCAAATCAGTTGCTTCTCCGAACGGTTTTAAGATGTCCACCAACTCCTTCAGCAGATTCCACTCTCGTGGTGTGAATGACAGTTCTTTATGCCCGGCCTTCTCAAGAACTGCGCAGAGCTTTTGCTGATCACAATGAAGGACTGCTTTTACCTGCCGCAGTGTGGAATTCCACCTCGTGCTCACTGCAGCAGGGATGCCTCTGTGTCCCCAAATTCACCATCGAAGATGTCTTTAAACGTTGTGCTTGTGTGGAGCAGGGAGCTAAGTTTTGATAACTTGGAGAGAGAAGGACATGCCGCTTTTGTTTCTTTCAAACCGTCTCCCACAACCAGCTGCAATGTGTGTGCAAAACACTGCAGGCGCTGTTTCTTTGCCATAGCAGCATCGACGGTTTGCTGGTCTTCTTGGGTTAAGTCATGCCATAGCTCAGGATCATCAAGATTATCTCCAGCATCTTCATCTTCCTCCTGTTCGCTGGGGAAGCAGACTGTAAATGCCTTGCGCATGTTAGCAGCATTGTCACTAATTATATAGTCCAATTTAGCTTTGATGTTGTATTCATCACATATTGCCTCAAATTGGTCACAGATTCGCTCTGCTGTGTGAGAGCCTTTGAAGCGGTTGCAGGCCAAGAGATTAGTCTTTAGCTGTACCCTCTCTGCATCTCGCTCCATCCAGTGCACAGTGACACCAAGGAATCCCCTCATCTTTCGATCAGACCAAATGTCCACAGTGACTGAAACATGGTCAGTGTTGCTCAATTGAGTTTTTAACTTTGACCGTCTCTCCTCAGCAAGGCTCTCTGTTTTTGTGGTCAGCGTTCGGCGACATACTGGGGTATACTTGCTGTCCAGCACAGCCAGAAAGTGACGAAAGCTCTTATTTTCCACAATAGACAGAGGGAAATTGCAATCAATAATCAAGTCAGACAGTATCGCATTGGAGATGGCCTTCTGCTGTGGGTGGGTCAGGCTGTAACGCCCTACACGAGTGTCAAGGAATTGTGAGATTGAAGGCTGTTGTGGTTCATCTACGATGATTTTGTTCATCTGGTATTCTTCATACCTGTAACAGAGAAGAATATGAAACAGATGTCAGAAAATCCTTTACAGCCACACATGTTGTATTTGAAACTACTCTTTACTCATATCAATGTTGTTGTGTTAATATTCATTGCCTATTGTACACTACGGTTTACGATAATACATTTCAGTTTCAGTGTATGCAATATTAAGAATATTTTCACTGCTTCAAAATTCATAAGAAAGCCCTTTCCCTCAAGAAACTGAAGTCATATGCTTTATAGCAGTGGTTTTCAAAGTGGGGACGGGGACCCTTGGGTGCCGCGAGGGGGTTCTAGGGGGGCCATGGCAAGTTGGCATGAAAAAGTATAGAAAAACAAAATAATTGAATAAATTAAATAACTAAAGTAAACCAAATTAAACCAAAAATAAGCTAAACAATATTCCCATGAGTTAAGAACTGCACTATAATAATCTATTGCATCTCTGAACATTACTACTATAATCGTTATTATTTTATTATATACTGTATATATCCCAGTGGTGCGCTGCCTCACAGACCTACTGTAGACTACGGTAGCACTCTGTCCATGCGCTGTCTGCTGTTTGGGCATGATATGAAAAGGGAAGGCTAATGGTGGATCTACTGTGACTGTGTTATCATTTTCCTCTTTACAATGTATACGTCTTACTATGTTTCCTGTTGTACTTGGATGGGTTTAGGGATGCACCAACTACATCCGAGTTGTGAAAGGGTGCATTCATTGTTTAATTGTGATATTTTGTCTTCAGCGACAGTTCTGCTTAGTTGTGATTAACCAAAATTACATAAACGACCTCAATGAGGCAGCACACCAGCAACTCTGAAACTGAATTCTAAAACGCTTAACGTGAAAAACGCTTAACGTTGCTTAATGCTTAATATACTAAGACAGTAATATTATAAGACCAAACTCTGCAAATATCATATTAATAAAGCATACTATGTACAAAACATCAGATGAGCCAGAATATGAACGCAAACACGTTTAATAACACGTTACGTTTTCCTCCCCATAGAAAACCATTATAAGAAAAGGCTTAACGTGTCTTATGTACTAAGACAGTGTTATTAAAAGACCAAACTAAGTAAATATCATATCAATAAAGTATACTATGTACAAAACATCAGATGAGCCCAGAATACATAGTAGCCTACATAAGACATGTTAAGCCTTTTCTTATAATGGTTTTCTATGGGAGGAAAACACTTAACGTGTTGTTAAACGTGTTTGCGTTCATATTCTGGCCTCATCTGATGTTTTGTACATTTAGTATACTTTATTAATATGATATTTATAGTTTGGTCTTTTAATATTACTGTCTCAGTATATTAAGACACGTTAAGCCTTTTCTTATAATAGTTTTCTATGGGAGGAAAACGCAACGTGTTATTAAACGTGTTTGCGTTCATATTCTGGGCTCATCTGATGTTTTGTACATAGTATACTTTATTAATATGATATTTACAGAGTTTGGTCTTTTAATAACACTGTCTTAGTACATTAAAGAACGTTAAGCGTTTTTCCCGTGGCGTTTAGAATGTCCATATAATAGCAGTTCAAAAATCCATATTTTTGTAAGCATGAACCAGCAAGGA
Organism: Coregonus clupeaformis; assembly: GCF_020615455.1. NCBI lineage: Eukaryota > Metazoa > Chordata > Actinopteri > Salmoniformes > Salmonidae > Coregonus > Coregonus clupeaformis. The sequence continues at coordinate 318,303 of NW_025533984.1, forward strand.
GACGTGCGTTTGTCTCGTTGATACAGTAAATATGCAGCAGCTAGCTAGTAAGTTACGGTACATCCGATAAGGTGCGTAGATCTGTTTCAAAACTTACCTTTCTTTGTGCAACTTCAGGTGTCGAACAAAGTTGGACGTTGTGGCAGCTCCGTCTGTAATCTTCGATCCGCATGTTTTGCAGATTGCAACTCGCTTTTTGTCGACTACCTCGTAATTTTTATAGCCAAACCAAACTATCTTCGGTATCATTTTGACAACTGGCGCGTTGTTGCTTGATGTGCTTCATTGGTTGTCTTGCAATGTGCCTGCTTAGATGCTGTCGAATCAAAACAACGTGGGACTACAGTGATTGGATAACGTGCAGGCAGCGCGCGCTCTCTGTATGCATACAGGTGGATGGTGCACATTTTTTTCACAGATGCAGATAAACAGAGAGCGGCGCGGCCGTGTGAAATTTTTTTCCCCCAGTTTTCATGGGCGCGACATGCAAGTCTTCTCGAGTCATAAGGCGCAAGTCCAAGTGAAGTCACGAGTCATTGATGTTAAAGTCCAAGTCGAGTTGCAAGTCTTTGTACATTTTGTCGAGTCGAGTCTGAAGTCATCAAATTCATGACTCGAGTCTGACTCGAGTCCAAGTCACATGACTCGAGTCCACACCTCTGACGCTCA